>NC_072487.1:18810539-19141789 GCF_027574615.1 Eptesicus fuscus
CACACCAATGGGTCTCGGGTTCGATTCCCAATAAGGACATATACCTGGGTGCAGGTTTGATCCCTGATCCCCAGCCCAGTTGGGGTGCATGTGGGAGGCAACCAATCAGTGTGTCTCTCTCACATTGATGTTTCTCTCTCGCTCGCTCTCTCTCTCCACTCCCTCCCTGCCTTCCACTCTCTCTAAAAATCAATGGAAAATAAATAATCAAACTATCAGAGGTGGGCTCCAGTGCTTTCCTTTGAGCAAAATGCACTTAATAAACAATATTTAGACCATTTAAAAAATCATTCTCTTTTAAATTACAGAATTCCTACAGCTACACTTTACATTTAAAAAGAGTTCATCATGAATTAGTCAAGGTCTAATACACAAAAAAGAAAGGTAATGGTAATAAGTATAACTAAATCAGTATCTTAATCCAGTTAGAAGTCAGTCCCTTATAGTGAAGAAACTTTATGTAAACACCGTATAAACTATATTTAGGAATCATAAATATTTCATATATAAATACCAGATAGAGCATAAAAAAACTATAACCAAAGAAGATAAAATTATATAAAATACACATTGGGTACTACATGGTAAAAACCTAGAGAATATGAACTTTGAGTCAAGATTTCTATTATCTTTAAACTCAGTACCTCTAAAAATAAAATTAAGCTTCTGAGGTTTTAGATATTTCCAAAGATTTTATATGCTTTTCAAAAACAACTTTCTTGCGAGGTATAATTTACATACAATCATAAACATATTTAAAGTGTACAATTTGGTAAGCTTTCACAAATACACCTGTCAAACCAGTAAACATATCCAACACCCAAAATTTTTCTGTACCCTTCATTATCCCTCTTCCCACCAAGAGAATGAATGATCTGCTTTCTATTACCATAGGCCAGTTTCTAGAATTGATATACATGGAGTCATATAGTATGCATTCTTTGTCTGGCTTCTTTCACTCATCATAATTATTTTGAGATTCATCCATCCTATTTTATGTATCAATAGCTCGTTCTTTTTTATTGCTGAATAGTCCACTGTTGAATATGCCACAATATGTTTATCCATTCACCTATGTAGTGGACATGTGAGTTATTTTCAGTTTAGGGCTATTAAAGCTGTCATGAACACCAGCGTACAAACCTTCTGGACATATGCTTTCATTTATTGTTGGTAAATTTCTAAGATGAAATGGCTGGATAACCTGGTAGGTGTATGTAGTTCTAACAAACTGCCAAATTGTTTTCTAGAGTAATGTACCATTTTACATTCCTACTATCAGTATATGAGAGTTCCAGTTGTTCCACATCCTCTCCAACACTCTATTAGGCCAGTCTTTTAAATTTAGACATTCTAATACATCAATAGTGATACTTAACTATAGTCTTAATTTGCATGTTAATAACTAGTGATGAGTACCATCTTTTTATGTGCTTATTTCCCATTCATATATTTTTGGTGAAGTTTGTTCAAATCTTTGCCCATGTTTTCATTGGGTTGTTTGTTTACTAATTATTGAGTTTTGAAGATCTTTATATATTCTAGAGACAAGTCATTTACCAGTCATATGCTTTGCAAATATTTTCTCCAAATCTGTGACTTTTCTTTAACTCTTAATAGTGCCTTTTGAAAAGAAATTTTTAGTTTTAATGAGGTCCAATTTGTCAATCTGTTCTTTAATGAACCATGGTTGTGGTATCATTTAAGAAATCACTGTCTAATCCAAGATCACAAAAGTTTTCTCCCAGGTTTTCTTTTAAAAGTTTTATGAATTTAGGTTTTACACTTAGGTCTATGATCCATTTGGAGTAAATTTTTATATGGTGTAAGGTATGAGTCAAGATTCATTTTTTTAACATCACTGGTTGAAAGACCATCTTTTCTCCACTATATCACCCATTTTCAAAGATTAATTTCCAATATTTGTTTTTATTTCTGGATTTTCTATTCTGTTCCATTGATCTATTTGTCTATATGTCATTACCACATTGTTTTGATTAATGTAGCATTACAATAAATCTTGAAAACAGGCAGTATTGGTCTTCAACTCTGTTCTTTTTCAAAATTGTCTTTGCAAAGGTCCTTTGCATTTCAATAAGCATTTCAGAATCCACCTGTCAAAGGAACAACCTAAGACAGGCACAGTCGCAGAGGGGCCTTCAGGAGAGAATTTGGGGATCAACAGAGGTGGGGCACAGACCCTCACCCCCCCAACATTGCAGGGGCCTGAATCCTAGCCCCTTCTGAGGGAGGTCTCCTGCCCCCATGGCTGCTTCGTGCTTCCCATGCCCAGCTCAGATCAGGACCCAGGTGACCGACAGAGACTTGGCCGACAGCAGCTGCCCTCTCACTCCAACAAGAATTGTTTGAGTTGTCTTGTACCCATGTTGTGGGGAAGTGGGTTTCTGATATCTAAATCCAGCCTACCACCAGGAATGCTCAGGACCTACTCAAGAAGGCAAATAATCCCTTCCACCAATATTTACAGGGTAAAACAAGATTATTGTTAGAGTAATAAATTTGACAGTAAAATAGTAGTCAAGTTTTCAGGCAAATTTAAATTGGCCAGTTGAAACAAGTGAATATTCTAGAAAAAATAATTGTACTGGACAAAAAGGTGTTCCTAAAGTGTCAACTAAAATTTTTATTGGTACTTCATCTCACGATAAAATTGTGCACCATGTAATGAACCTAAAACAGTAATATTATAGTACAAAAAATTAAAATTTAAAAGCCATCAAGACTACATTATAAAATTTTCAAAAGCCTCCTAACATTTAAATCAAAAATGGAGGGGATAGTAGAGGAATATCATGTAAGGAAAAATATCCTGTAAGTAAATTACATCTAGAAAATTAATACTTTAGAAAATTAATTGTAAGGCTAAAAGCAAGACACCCATGAAAAACACACAAGGTGATAAAACAAGCCAGAGGAAAATCATTTGGGCAAAAATTGAAAAAGGATCCCCAGTCAAATTTATAGAAAATATTCCTTTATTAACTTTTGGTCGAGAATATGTTTGTATATTTTCAGAAAACAACTCCGAGACCATGTGGATTCTAGCAAGAGAAGAATCGACAGGACTACTCCAGCCATGAAGACAGAAGAGAAGCAGTCCAGAGACAGAAGACGCTGATGTGGCCTTCCCATACTAGCAGTTAGCAGCTGTGCATCACTGCAGATTGCCCAGGACCAAACCAGACAGAGTCGGACCTGCATTACCACCAGTTGTCCATCATCCAGAACTGAAATGTCAGTGCTGACATGTACGCATAAGGAACTGTTGGACATTGAAATTGGGTCTCAAAAGAACTGTTGGCCCAGAAAGAAACTCACTACAGACCGATTCATTTGCCTGTCACCATAACCATTATTGCTTGTCTCATTTTCGGTTCTTATAAGTGTATTTCTAATAGCACATGATCTCACTCATCTAGGGGAAATAATGAACAACATAGACTGATAACAAGAACAGACCCAGAAACAAGGAGGCATGGATCAGACTGTCGGGCCTCGGGGGGAGGGTAGGGAAGGGTGGGGATAAAGGGAGAGATCAACCAAATGACTTGTGTGCAGACATATGAGCCCAACCAGCGGTTAAGGACAACAGGGGGGTGGGGGCATGTGTGGGGAGGGGGGGTGGGATGGAAATGGGGGGACGAGGACAAATATGTGATACCTTAATCAATAAAGAAATTTAAAAAATAATAATAATAAATAAAACACCAAAAAAAAAAAAAAAAAAGAATCCACCTGTCAATTCCTAAAAAAAAAAAAGCCTAGTAAAATTTTAATTGAGACTGTGTTGACTTGGTAGGTCAATTTAAGGAGGATTGGCAATATTGAGTCTTCTAACCCATGAAAAAAGTTTAGCTCTGCGTTAATGTAGATTTTTAAAATTTTCTCTCATCAATATGAGTCTCTCACTTCTTTTCTAAGATTGACCCTTAAGTACTTAATATTTAATACTTTTTTTTAAAATATATTTTATTGGTTTTTTACAGAGAGGAAGAGAGAGGGATAGAGAGTTAGAAACATCGATGAGAGAGAAACATAGATCAGCTGCCTCCTGCACACCCCCTACTGGGGATGTGCCCGCAACCAAGGTACATGCCCTTGACCGGAATCGAACCTGGGACCCTTGAGTCCGAAGGCCGACGCTCTATCCATTGAGCCAAACCGGTTTCGGCTAGTACTTAATATTTAGATCCTACTGTAAACGACACTATTTCTTTTAACTCAATTCCAATTGTTCATTGCTACTATCTAGAAATACAATTGATTTTTTTTGGGCTTATGATTTATTCCTTTCCCATGTTAAAATATCTTTATAATTTTATCATTTCTATGTATTTTTAAAGTTCCTTTTGATGTACTCAGCAGTACATAACTAATTTCCCAAATTTCTATTTCAAATTTCATTACAAAATAAATAAAAACAGGAGACCTAGGTTGAGGAAAGACATTATAGTGATAATCCTATACAATAAAAGCCTAATATGCAATGTCCCCTCGGTGGTTCGACCGGGAGTTCGACCGCTCACTATGATGTGCGCTGACCACCAGGGGCCTGCGTGGAACATGGCGGGCATAGGCGACGCCCTGCGACCTCTTGCTGGCTACCTGGGGCGGAGGTGACAGGGACAGAGGTGCGGTGAGAATGCAGGGTGTCCACCGAGTTCGAGTTCGCTCTCACTCCCTCTGCCACCTTCCCCTGAGACGCCAAGGCTTGCACACCATGGAAGCCCCCATGCTCAGGGGCCGGGCGCCCGCAAGGAGCCCACCCCTGCACCCACGCAGCCTCTTCCGGGTAAGCCAGGCTGCAGCCGCCAGGACCACAGGAGCCATTCGGGGTCCCTGTGGGTTCACACAGGAGCCGGTCTGAAGGCCGGCCAAGAGAGAGCATGCTGCCCACCCGGCTTCCATGCAGCATTGCCTGGTGGCCCAGAGGCCCACGCTGCGCCCTGGCCCGCAGCATCCAGCCATGCTCACCACATCTCCGCATAGGGACTCAGACAGAGGGGGGCGTGTGGGAGCCTGGGGGCACAGGTGCTGCCCAGGATCCAGAGGTCAGCTGGAGCCTGCCCTTCCTCGCCTGACACTCGCGCTTCGATTGCCAGCCAGGCCTAGGGACTGCACCCATGCAGAATTTCGTGCACCTGGCCACTAGTAGTACATATATTTTTTAAAATCATGTATCATTTTTTTTCATTAAGCTATTACATATGTGTCCTTAACCCCCTTCCCCCTCCCCATGCTCTCCAATCATGCCCTCACCCCCCTGGTGTCTGTGTCCATTGGTTAGGCTTATATGCATGCATACAAGTTCTTCGGTTGATCTCTTCCCCTTACCCCCACCCTCCCCTACCTTCCCCTGAGGTTTGACGGTCTGATTGATGCTTCTGTCTCTGGATCTGTTTTTGTTCATCAGTTTTTGTTGTTCATTATATCCACAAATGAGTGAGATTATGTGATATTTATCTTTCTCTGACTGACTTATTTCACTTAGCATAATGCTCTCCAGGTCCATCCAAGCTGTTGCAAATGGTAGGAGTGCCTTCCTTTTTACAGCAGCATAGTATTCCATTGTGTAGATGTACCACAGCAGATCCACTCATCTGCTGGTGGGCACTTAGGCTGTTTCCAAATCTTAGCTATTGTAAATTGTGCTGCTATGAACATAGGGGTGCATATATCCTTTCTGGTTGGTGCTTCTAGTTTCCACTTGGGATATGTTCCTAGAAGTGGGATCAATCGGTCAAATGGGAGCTCCATTTTTAGTTTTTTGAGGAAACTCCATACTGTTCTCCACAGTGGCTGCACCAGTCTGCATTCCCACCAGCAGTGCACGAGGGTTCCTTTTTCTCTACATCCTCTCCAGCACTTGTCATTTGTTGATTTGTTGACGATAGCCATTCTGACAGGTGTGAGATGGTACCTCATTGTCATTTTGATTTGTATCTCTCAATGATTAGTGACTTTCAGCATTTTTTTACAATTGGTTTTTATCTATTGGTTTTACATAATGCAATCATGCTAAAGTTGCTTATGAGTTGCAGAGCTTTTTTTGTAAGTTACATCAAATTTTCTACACGGATAATGATGTGTCTGTAAATAAATACAATTTTACTTCTTTCTTTCTAATGTAGTTTCCTTTTATTTTATTTTTCTTGCCTCACTGTGCTGGCTAGAACATCCAGTACAATGTTTAAAAGAAATGGTGAGCAAAGAAGATATACAAATAACCCAATAAGCACATGAATAAATGCTCAACATCATAGTCACAGCAACAATTTTCACAATAACCAAAAGGGAGAACAACCTAAGTGTTCACCAACAGATGAATGGATACATAAAATGCAGTATATCCATACAATGGAATATTATTCAGCCATAAGAATGAATTAAATTTTATCAATGCTACAATATGAATGGACTTTGAAAACATTATGCTAAATTAAATAAGCCAGACAGAGAAGGAAAAAGATTATATGATTCCACTTCAGTAAAACAGAGATTACCAAGGGCTAGGATAGGGGAGAATGAAGAATTATTGTTTAATGGGTATCGAGTTTATATTGAGGATAATGAGAAAGTTTTGAGTGTAGACAGTGACAATGGTCACACAACACTGATTTGTATTTAATGCCACTGAACTGTACACTTACAAATTGTTAAAATGACACATATTACATATATATTTTTTACCACAGTAAAAAGAGAGAATACATAATCATTTCTCCAAATTAAACTTTTGGGCTTCTGTTAAGTTATAAATGCCAGGAGTCAGCTTCCTAATTCAGAGTATATAAATGCCTGTGTAACTATTGTTATATGTTACTTTCTTACCTTTTGAAAATAATATACCAATTTACCATGACAATAATAATGTATCTATTGTCCACTGAGTATTGTAATTGTATTTATGTTTATGGTGTTAAGAGTAAAGATGCTGCAGAAAGGTTTAAATACACATTTCTTTGATCAAAAAAGGGGGGGGGGATATTGAGAGTGGACATCTTTTATTCCTAATCCTACGGGAAAGCATTATTTCTTTTACACTAAATATGATGTTACTTGTAGGTTTTCCATACATGCTCTTTTTCAAGTTAAGGAAGTTCCTTTCTATTTCTGAGACTTTTATCAGAAACAGATGTTGGATTTTATCATTTACTTTTTCTGCTGAAAAAGTATATGATAAAAATACTGAAATTATATGGTTTTTTGTGTTCCAGTTTTTAATATGGTGATTTACATTAATTTTCAAGTTATTAACCAACCCTACAATTCTGAGATAAATACCTCTTGATCATGATATATTTCCTTTTTCTATATTCTGGATTCTATTTGCTAAAATTTCATTTGAAATTTTATGTTACTGAGGGCTATTGGTCTGTAGTTTTCTTTTCTTGCAATGTCTTTATCTGGCTTTGGTAGCAAAGTAATGTTTCAGACAATGAGTTCAGAAGAATTTCCTCCTCTTCGATTTCCTAGAAGAGTTTGTATAGAATGGTATTATTTTGTCCTTAAATGTTTGATAAAATTCACCTGTGAAATCATCTGGATTTGGAGGGGTTTTTTGTGTGGGTAGGATTTTTAACTATAAATTCCATTCCTTTGAAGTTTACTCAATTTCTTCTTAAGCAAATTTTCATACTTTGTATCTGTCTTAATCCATTCAGGCTGCTATACCAGAATACCCTAGACTGGGTGGCTTATAAACAGCAGAAATTTATTTCTCACAATTCTGGAAGCTGGGAAGTCCAAGATCAAGGCCCTGGCAGATTCAGCGTCTGGTGAAGGCTGGCTTCCTAGTTCATAGGAGACTGTCTTTTTGCTGAAACTTCACTTGGCAGAAGGGAGCCAGGAATCTCTATGGGTCTCTTTTAGAAAGGCACTAATCCCATTCATGAGGGTTTTACCCTCTTCACCAAAGCACCTTCCATAGCCCACCTCCAAATACCATCACATTTGGGTTTAGGTCTCAAGAATTTGAGAAGAAGGGGACAAAGACATTCAGTCTATACCAAGCGTCTTTCAAAGAATTTGTCCACTTCATCTAAGTTACCAAATTTACTGGCAGAAAGTTGTTTATAATATTCCCTTATTATCCTTTTAATATCAGTAGACTATGTAGTGATGTCATCCCTCTCATTCCTGATATTATTAATTTGTGTGTTCTTTCTTTTTTTCCTTATCAGTCTGGCTAGAAATTTATCAATTTTATTGATCTTCTCTAAGAACCAGTTTTTCATTTCACTGATTTTTTCTCTATTGCTTTTCTGTATTCCATTAATTTCTACTTTCATCTTTATTATTTTCTTTCCTCTGTTTATGTAAAATTTAATTTGCTCTTCTTTTTCTCGTTTCTTAAGCTGGAAGCTGAGGTCATTAACTTCAGATCTTTCTTCTTTTCTATGTAGGTATTTAGTGCTATGAATCCCTCCCTAAGCAAAGTTTTAGTGGCATCCCACAAATTTAAATATCATGTTCTCTTTTCATCTGGTTCAAAATATCTTAATTTCCCTTTCATACAATACAGTTTCTTTGACGAAGAGGGTATTTAACAGTATGTTTTTCAGCCCTGGGTAGCTCAGTTGGTTAGAGTCATTCCCTACACCAAGGTTGCAGGTTGGATCTCGTCAGGCCACATACAAGAATCAACCAATGAATGTATAAAAATGTGGAATAAATTGATGTGTGTCTCTATCTCTGTCTCTCTCTGTCCCTCAAGTCAATAAATAAAAAAATATGTTTGAAAAGCACTGGCCGAGTGGTTCAGTTGGCTGGAGTGGTGTCCCATACACCTCAGGGTTGAGGGTTCGATTCCCAATTAGGGCATGTACGGAAGGCAACTGATCGATGTTTCTCTCCCCCTTCTTCTTTCTCTCTCCCCCCTCTTTTCTCTCTCTATATATCCTCAGGTGGAGGATTTAAAAATACATACATTCATTCATTCATACGTACATAAATATGTGTTTTCCAGGTTCCAAATTTTACACTTAGGGATTTTCCAAGAATCTTTAGTTACTGATTTCTAATTTAATTGCATTGTGGTCAGAGAATATAATGTGTATGACTTGAATTCTTTTACATTTATTGAGACATTTTATGGCTAAGAATATAGTCTACCTTAGTAAATATACCATGTGGACTTCAGCAAAATATGTGTTCTGTTGTTGGACAGAGAACTCTACAAATATCAATCAGGTCAAGGAGGGCTTTTGAAAATAATTTAAAATACTTGTAAAAACTTAGATTTCTAGTTTAATAATTAAATTACTTTTTCCAGCTACAGCTAAGATAACCTTTAGCAATCAATTTCATTTCACCTTACTGTTTAGAATGACATACATTTTAATAAATAAATGCTGTTGACATCAGCAAAATGTTATTAACTTCAATTTACAAGGCTAAATGTACTTTACACAATTCCTCTCACTGTAACAAAAAGACTTTTTTTAAGCTTCAATAATATCTGTGTGTTCCAAACCATCCAAAATGAAAGATGAACTTTGTTTAAACAACAAAGAGAGTAGTTTTATCAAAGTTATTTGCTACAGATAAGCAATTTAAAATAGGTCCTTGGTGATTCCATTTAGAAAACATTATCAACATCAGTTAAGCTGGCTGGGTCATGAAACTACAAAAGTGAAAAAGTAAGTCATCTCTGATAAAATCAGTTCCTTTTTCAGAACACAAAGCCGTGCAATCCTCTACTATTACACCTGCCACTGCAAGTTTTACAAAGAAGAAGGGTTGTGCCCAGCCGGTGTGGCTCAGTAATTGAGCATTTACCCATGAACCAGGAGATCACAGTTCAATTCCCAGTCAGGGTATATGCCTGGGTTGTAGGCTCGATCCCCAGTAGGGGTCATGCAAGAAGCAGCCGATCAATGATTCTGTCATCATTGATGTTTCCATCCCTGTCTCCCTCTTTATGAAATCAATAAAAACAATATATACAAGAGGAGGGGGAGGAGGGGGAGGAGGAAGGGTTGCAAACACAAATGCCAGTCCTGGGAACCAGAAAACACAGGCGGCCACTAGTAGTCAGATCCATCCAAATTGTTGTCAAATGAACTTAGCAAAGCCAGAACTTCCTTTTTGCCTTTTTAAGAGAAGTCAGAACCCAGGATTTCTATGTAAATCTCCAATTTTTAAAATGTTGGCAACTAAATTAAAATTCTTAAACACTAGTAAGATTAACAAACACATAAGCAAGGTATATCACTCTAAAGCAGGGGTGGGGAACTTTTTTCTGCCAGGGGCCATTTGGATATTTATAACAGCATTCACTTAATATAAATGTAGGTTGCTATGAAAAAAGCTCCTAGGTTTATTGAATTTCAAGTCCCATCTGAAGTTGCCTTGGCAGGGCCAGACCAAATGATTTTGCAGGCCTTATACAGCCCACAGGCCACCCCTGTTGTAAGTCTACAAAAGAACAATTTCTATATTCCATTAAAAAAGTTAACCCGGTTAGCCTGGCCAATGTAGCTCAGTTGGCTGAGCATCGCCCATGCACCAGGAGCTTGCAGTTAGATTGCTGGTCAGGGCATGTGCCTGGGTTGTGTGCAGGAGGCAACCGATTAATGATGTTTCTCTCTCATCAATATTTCTATCTTTCTCTCCCCCTTCCTCTCTCTCTAAAAATCAATAAAAACATCCTTTTAAAAAATTTAACCTGGTTAAATATCTAACTTCACCATTAAAGTTATGTGAGTCAATGAACCAAGCTATGTATCAAATGATAATATCCTAAATAATAAAAGGCTAATATGCAAATTTTCCCCTTGACAGGGAGTTCGAACAGGGGGCAGGGCCGTTCGGCCAACCACCCCACCCCCTAGCCGTCCCCGCCCCCAATCAGCCCCCTGATCAGGGGCAGGGCTGACCGGCCAACCTCCCACGTCCCTTCCCCCCAGCCAGGCCTGGCCCAATCAACCCCAATTGGGGTGGGCTGGCCGGACCCCACCCATGCACAAATTCATGCACCAGTACTCTAGTAACCATATAAAAGGGAATGAAAGAAGAACTAACCCAAGTAACTTTTGAACAATTTATTTTAACATTAAGAACTGAAAAGAAATCTTGAGCTTTACTTAGAAGGCTTGCTTTTTATGATACTAGAGGCCTGTTGCAGGAAATTCATGCACTGGGGAGGGGGGAGTCCCTCAGCCCGGCCTATGCCCTCTCACAGTCCGGGAGCCCTCAGGGGATGTCCAACTGACGACTTAAGCCTGCTCCCCGGCAGTCAGACATCCTTAGAGCTGCCACAGAGGTGGAAGAGGTTCCCGCCACTGCCACTGCACTCACCAGCAACATAGTGACTGATCATTCTGCTGTTCAGTCAATTTGCATATTAGCCTTTTATTATATAGGATGGCTGTAACAATTATAACATTATTCTGTATGTATTCTGTGATGGAACAACTGTTGGAAACCAGAGATCTTGTTGTGAGAAAAGGGAGATATAAATATAGAATGGAGAAGGCAAGTAAAATCTATCTATCTATCTATATCCTATATAATAAAATCCTAATATGCAAATCATGGAACGACTGGTTGTTATGATATGCACTGACCACCAGGGGGCAGACACTCAACGCAGGAGCTGCCCCCGGTGGCCAGTGCGCTCCCACAGGGGGAGCTGGACCCATGGCTGGCGAACACAGCGGAGGTGGCGGGAGCCTCTCCCACCTCCGCTGCAGGCGGGCAGTAAGGGGTAAGGGGTCCCAGACTGTGAGAGGGATGTCCAACTGCCAGCTTAGGCCTGCTCCTAAGCTGGCAGTCGGACATCCCCTGAGGGGTCCCAGACTGTGAGAAGGCGCAGGCCGGGCTGAGGGACCTCCCCCAACAGTGCACGAAAGTTCGTGCACCGGGCCTCTAGTACATATATAAAAGCCAAAGCGACCAGCCGATAGCTATGATGTGCATTGACCACCAGGGGGCAGACGCTCAACACAGAAGCAGAAACCACAGGCAAGGAAGCATGCAACAGACTGATGAATCTCAGAGGGAAGGGGGGAGAGTGGGAAGAAATTAACCAAAGATCTTATATGCATACTAGGTGGGGTCCCTCAGCCTGGCTTACAGAGACCAGGCCAAAACCGGCTCTCCGTCATCCCCTGACCAAGAGGTCCCAGATTATGAGAGGGCACTGGGCCTCTAGTATATTAGAATTGAATTAGAGGTATTAGTATGAATTCATAGCTTTAAAAATACATATATACTAAATGTAATGGGGTACCCTGAAATGGATCAGAGAAAAAAAGCACATTTATGGTAACACTAGTGAAATTAAAGCAAAATCTGGATTTTAATTAATAGCAATGTAATGATATTGATGTCCTCGTTTTGACAAATGTACTATGGTAACATAAAATGTTAACCATAAAAGCATAAAGAACTCTGTAGCACCTTTTCAACATTTCTGTAAAACGAAAATAATTAAAAAATAAAATATTTTAATCCTCATGTAAGGATATGTTTTTATTGCTTTTAGGGAGAGGGAGAGGGGGAGGGAGACTAAGAGAGAGAGTGTGTGTGAGAGAGAGAGGGAGGGAGGAAGAGAGGGAAAGGAGGGAGGGAGGGAGGGAGAAACATCAATGGTTTGTCTCCCATAGCCACCCAATCAGGGATTGAACCCACAACCTGGGTATGTGCCCTGACTGGAAATCGAACCCATGACCTTTCAGTACACAGAACGACGACACTCCAACCAAGCCATACCAACCAGGGCAAAAAATAAAATATTTTAAATATGTATTCAACATTTTTGATAATAGACAAGTGGAAAGAGCCCAAAAGACCTCAATAGATGAAGAGATAAATAAAACACAGTAGTACATCCATACAATGTATTGTCATTCAGCAACGAAAAGAAATTAAATACTACTGCTACATGCTACAAGATGGATGAAGCCTGAAAACATTATGCTAAGTGGAAAAAGTCACAAAAGACTACATATTGTATGATTCTATTTATATGAATGTTCAAAATAGAAGAGAAAGTAGACTGGTGGGCTGCCTAAAGCTAGGGGATTGGGGGAAATGGGGAGTGACTGCTAATGGGTATATGGTTTCTTTTTGGGGTGATGAAAATGTTCTAGAATTGATCATGGTGATGGCTAAGCAATTGTGAGTATGCTAAAAACCAACAAACTATATACTTCAAATCAGTGAATTGTGTGGTATGTGAATTATAGCTCAATAAAGCTGTTAACAATGCATGTATATATATCTCCTCCTCTCTGCTAAAAATAAAATCCAGAAGCAGTGTCACCCCACAAACAATAAACAAATGTAGCACCTAAATTTTTATTTCTCTTTTTTATTTAAGGGAGGGGGTGAGAGAGAAAGAGAAAAATCGATGTGAGAGAGAGACATTGATTGGTTGCCTCCCGCATGCACCCTGACCAAGGCCTGGGATCAAGCCTGCAACCTAGGCACGTGTTCCCCAACCAGAATTGAACCCTGGACCATTCGGTCGATAGGCTGGCGCTCTATTCAATGAGCCAAACTGGCTACAGCTAAATTTTTATTTTTTAAAACCATCCTCCACCATAGGATACTAGAGCTCCTTGGAAAAATGGCCAATAATACCAAGACTGGGCAGGAAGAGTACATGATATCCTTAGAACAGTGGTCGGCAAACTCATTAGTCAACAGAGCCAAATATCAACAGAACAACGATTGAAATTTCTTTTGAGAGCCAAATTTTTTAAACTTAAACTATATAGGTAGGTACATTGTTATTAACTTAATTAGGGTACTCCTAAGCTGGCCTTTGCTAAAAACTCAAGGGGCCAAAGAGCCGCATGTGGCTTGCGAGCCGCAGTTTGCCAACCACTGCCATAGGCCACGGTTGTGTTTTTGATTCACTACCACCCCACCCCCATCAGGGCACATATAAGAATCATTAATGAATGCGTTAATTAAGTGGAACAACAAATAGATGTCTCTCTCTCTCTCTCTCTCTCTCTCTCTCTCTCTCATATCAGTAAATTACAAAAACCACATTACAATCATCACAGTATTCAGATTTGAGAAGGAATTATCAATGTATGCTAAAACCACTGAGTAGAAGGGGGTTGGAAATAGGATAATTATACAATCTCAGACTCTTCCCCAGAGATACTAATAATTACAAAGAAATAAAATGTATCACCAGAAATCTGGTGGCCACCACTTCAACCAAGTAATCAAAGTTAACATCCTATATAATAAAAGGGTAATATGCAAATTGACCCTAATGGCGGAACAACTGGGAATGATTGGTTGCTATAACATGCACTGACCACCAGGGGGCAGACAGTCAATGCAGGAGCTGCCCCCTGGTGGTCAGTGCGCTCCTACAGGGGGAGCTCCGCTCAGCCACAAGCCGGGCTGACAGCTGTGAGTGCAGCGGCAGTGGCGGGAGCCTCTACTGCCTCCTTGACAGGTGGACACCCCCCTAAGGGGTCCCAGACTGTGAGAGGGCACAGGCTGGGCTGAGGGACCCCCCTGAGTGCACGAATTTTCGTGCACCAGGCCTCTAGTCACTAATAATTTGTCAAATTGATATGACATACCTTCTGATGTGATGCACTAAGAAGGACATCACATTAATTATACAGTGACAAAAATGCATAGCCTTCATCTAATCATGAGAGATGAGGCAGACAAACTCAAACTAAAGGGTAGAATTCTAAAAAACCAAATATCAATATCATGAAGGAAAAAAAGCCCAAAGTATTATTCTAGATTAAAGATTAAAATCTGAGAATCAAAAAAGTGGCAACATGAAGATAACAGGAAACTCTCTAAACACTTGGAATTTAAACATACTTCTAAATAATTTATGGTTCAAGAGGAAATTTAAGGAATTACAAAACACTGTGAATTGAACAAAAAGGGAAAGACAACATATAAAAATTTGTGGAATACAGTTAAAGCAGTACTTACAGGGAAATGCAGGGGTGACCAAAAATAGGTTTACAGTTGTGAATATGCAAAACAGTTTATTCCTTCAATTGTAAGAAAGTAGAAAGAAAACACACACACACACACACACACACACACACACACAGAGCAAAAATAAACCCCAAGAAAAAAGAAGAAAGAAAATAAAAAAGACAGAAGAAAAACTGGCCAGGTAGCTCAGTTGGTTAGAGCCTTGGTCGGCAAACTGCGGCTCGCGAGCCACATGCGGCTCTTTGGCCCCTTTGAGTGTGGCTCTTCCACAAAATACCATGGCCTGGGTGAATCTATTTTGAAGAAGTGGCATTAGAAGAAGTTTAAATTTAAAAAATTTGGCTCTCAAAAGGAATTTCAATCGTTGTACTGTTGATATTTGGCTCTGTTGACTAATGAGTTTGCCGACCACTGGGATAGAGCATTGTCCTGATACATCAAAGTTGCAGTTCAATCCTTAGGGCACATAAAAGAATCAACCTATGAATGCATAAATAAGTGGAACAACAAATCAATAACAAATCAGTGTCTGTCTCTGTCTCCCTCTCTCTCTCCCTTCCTCTTTCTCTAAAATCAATCAATAAATTAAAAAATTTTTACAGGTAGAAGGAAGAAATAAAACTGTCCCTATTCGCTGACAGAACTGTCTATGTAGAAACTCCAAGTAATCTACCAAGTAAGTAACAACTAAACATAATCAGTGATACTAGAATCAGTGATACTAGAATGGATCAGGACACAGAAAAACAAAGAAATGCTGTTAAGGAATATTATTGGGAAAATTTCAATGTAAACTGTGTATCAGATAATTTTGTAACAGAGCTAATTTTCCTAATGTGATTACTGTATTGTGTAAGAGAATGTCCTTGTTCTTCAGAAATACATGCTGAAATTATTCTCAAACTAGAGGCCCGGTGCACAAATTCGTGCACAGGTGGGGTCCCTCGGGGTTGCCTGAGGGGATCGGGCCCAAGCTCACACCCCCAGCCTCCCAGCCTCGCAGCCCCGCAGCCCTGCCTGGCACCTGCCTTGGCCTGGTGCTGCCCCCTCACCTGCTCCACCATCCCGCCTGCCTGCAAAGCAATCAATCGGGCCTGGGCCCCCCTCCCGGCTCCCTCAGTGCCTGGGAGCCAGGCAGCGGCCCCACACCCCGCCCACCACTGGTTGCCGTCTGTGGGGTGATCGGGCCCCCACTTGCACCCACCTTGGCCTGGTGCCGCCCGCTCACCTACTCGACCATCCCACCACAGTCCCGCTCTCATCGGGGCCTGTCAGGGCCCATCGGGGCCGGCAGCACCCTCATTGCCACCCCCTGCCAGCACCACGTCATCGACGCCCACTCCCTGGTGGTCAGCGCATGTCACAGCGAGCGGTTGAACTCCCAAGGGGACAATTTGCATATTAGGCTTTTATTATATAGGAAGGATGGTTTAGTAAAAAAAATAATAAAATGCAGAGAGAGAGTTAATGTGTCAAAATGTTCATCAGGCCTGGCTGATGTGGCTCAGCAGTTGAGCATCAACCCATGAACCAGGAGGTCACGTTTGATTCCCAGTCAGGGCACAAAGATGAAGTCAGTGAAAGGGGATATCATATATTACCTTTTAGGCTAAGATAAGGTTTTATTATAAACTAGAGGCCCAGTGCACAATATTCGTGCACTGGTGGGGTGGGGGGTCACTCAGCCCAGCCTGCGCCCTCTCACAGTCTGGGACCCCTCGGGGGATGTCCACCTGCTGGCTTAGTCCCCACGGGGAACGGGCCTAAGCCAGCAGGCAACATCCCCCAAGGAGTCCTTAGCGCTGCCGCAGAGGTGGAAGAGGCTCCCACCACCGCCTCTGCACTCGCCAGCTATGAACCCAGCTTCTGGCTGAGCAGCGCTCCCCCTGTGGGAACACACTGACCACCAGGGGCAGCTCCTGAATTGAGCATCTGCCTCCTGGTGGTCAGTGAGTGTCATAGCGACTAGTCATTCTGCCATTCGGTTGATTTGCATATTAGCCTTTTATTATATAGGATGTGATGGGAAGCTACCAGTAGCCTCTAGATGAGAGTGATATACTATTATTCATGTCTTTAAAAAACAAAATCACACGCTGCTATAAACAGACGAGAGGAAGAGAAGATCAGAAGCAGGAAAAGCAGTTTGAAGGAAACTGCAATACTAGTCCAGAAGAGAGATAATGGCTTCTACTAGGGCAAAGAAGTGGAGCACAAGAATAGCAAGATTTGGAATATAGTTTAAAGGTAAACAGCTGCTGATGGATTGGAGGTATGAGGAGAAAAAGAGAAAGGAAGAATGGTGTCCAGTTTGCGGCCTCACCAAGTAGGTGAATGGAGCTGCCATATAGTGATGCCTAACGAAAGGGTAGGTTTGAAAAAATAACCAAAAATTCTGTTTTGGACAAGTTTGAGATACCTACTAAAACATTCAAATGGAAAAGTCAGTCCAATAAAAATATCAAGATGGAATCAATAGCAAACTAATGATACTTATACCATGGAATTAGATAAGATACCCTAAAAAGTGTCAAATACTAATTGATACTGTTGTAATAACCTAGTTATTTACTAACTGTAAAGGACAAAGGGAAGGTAAAATATTATGGGCATGCGATTTGTGCAACTTTGTCAGGAAGCTGCAATTTAACCTTCTCCAGGGTACAAATATCTGTCCCCCACTGGGGGATGGGACAAGACACAGGAAGAACAGATGCATGCCTAGTAAAGTCTGAGTGACATAGGGAAGGTACTTGTCTGTCCCTCACACCTGGGAACAGGTCACTGGCCAGAGTAGGTATGGCCACTGCAAGCATGGGAAGATTTCAAATACTTAAATTCCTAAACAAAAGAGTTTTCTTTCTTTCTTTCTTCTCTCTCTCTCTCTCTCTCTCTCTCTCTCTCTCTCTCTCTCTTTCTCCATTCCCATGGGATTTTTAGTATTCTTGCTGCAGGGTGCCTGCTCTCTTGGCTCCCTTGAATTCAGGTCCACCTTGGAATGGAGACTCTGGACACTAGCTTTACTTTTAGCTCTGCTGAATCCCCAGCTGCATCTCTTCCAGGACTGGATTAAGTGAAATGAGATTTTGCAATCCCAGGGATGTAATTCCACATGAATAAAGCTTTCTAGCACATCTTATCCTCCTGTAGGGACTCTGGAAATGCTTATTCCAATGGTACCTCAAGAACTCCACTCCCACTAGCAAAGGAGAAAGACCATCCACACATTTCTCTGATAACACAAAGAAAAGGTATGCCGAAACCGGTTTGGCTCAGTGGATAAAGCGTCGGCCTGCGGACTCAAGGGTCCCAGGTTCGATTCCGGTAAAGGGCATGTACCTTGGTTGCGGGCACATCCCCAGTGGGGGGTGTTCAGGAGGCAGCTGATCGATGTTTCTCTCTCATCGATGTTTCTAACTCTCTATCCCTCTCTCTTCCTCTCTGTAAAAAATCAATAAAATATATTTTTTTTAAAAAAAGGTATAAGGCCTAAGCCTAGAGCACTCCACCTTTAGAAGTAAGGCAAGAGAATCTAGAAAACAAGACTGAGAAGTAACTGCCATAATTCAGAAAAAAACAAATCAGAATAATATAGCATCCAGAAAACTAATGAGGTTTTTAAAATAAAAGGGACTAATCAATTAACTTTGTCGAATGTTGATGAGAATTACAGTAAGACAAAGTGAGAAAGTAGAGAAAATGAGTATGAGCAATTCTTTTTGACGTTTTTTGCTGTAAATGAGAAAGGTGGATGTGGATGTGTGTGTGAGAGAGAAAATAGAGATGTTACAGTATGTTCACATGCTTATAAAAATGACTCAGCAGGAAAGAAAAGATGATACAGAAGAGAAAAAAGGACAACTCCAGAAGCAAAATTCCTAAATAGGCAAGAGGCAACAGCTCAGATGGAGGGGCCATATATATCTGGCTAAAAGTAAGTAAAGGAAAAAAATTAAACAGACTTCTTAGTAATGAAACTGGAAGAGAAAAATGACTAGATAATGCTAAAGGCACATGTTTATATTTTTGACCATAAGCTTAAAGTGAAACCAGTCAGTACTGTTATTTGCTTTCTCCAGTCACATTAAGCTGCTCAGGTTCAAGGAACCATAGAATTGGCAAAGAATTGGGTTCAATCAGGTCTGAAGTTTTGCCCTGATTAGAGTGAAGAGAGGAAAGAGAGAGTTGATAACTTGACCCCACAAAATAGTACAGAGCACTAGCAGACATTAAAATTCTCATTCAATGGATCAATGTAATTGGGTAAGGAAAGAACCTATACTAATAAAAGAGTAATATGCTAATTAGAGCAGACGTCTTCCAGACAGCCTTCCGGACACCCTTCTGGACAAAGCCGCAGCGGCTGCGAGGGCCGAGGCTCAGGGGCTCAGGCCAGCAGTGGCAGTAGCAACAGCAGCAGCGGCATAATGGGTGGCACCTTCCCCTGATCTGCCAGGTCGCCTCCTGCAGAGGGAGGCCAGACTGCGGCTTAGGCTGGGGGCAGAGGCAGTTAGGGATGATCAGGTTGGCAGGGGAGCAAGTTAGGGGCAATCAGGCCGGCAGGGGGACAAGATAAGGGTGATCAGGCAGGCAGGAAGATGGTTTAGGGGCAATCAGGCAGGCAGGCAGGCAGAAGGGTTTAGGGGCGAGCAGGCAGGCAGGCAAGCCTTTAGGAGTCAGTGGACCCGGATTGCAAGAGGGATGTCCGACTGCCAGTTTAGGATCGGACCTAAACCAGCAGTTGGATATCCCCTGAGGGGTTGCAGATTGCAGAGAATGCAGGCCGAGCTGAGGGAATCCCCCCTCCATGCACGAATTTCATGCACCAGGCCTCTAGTTATATATAAGAGGATAACAGACAATGAAAATGTGGTTTGGCTAATGGTCTGGAGGTCTCGATGGAATGCCAGAAATGTCAAAATAGGGAATCAGAATATATGAGTTGGCAAAAGAAGATATGGAAGTCAAAATTAGATGCTTATAGTTTTTAAGTTACAGAGTGGGTGATAAGGCCTAGGGCTGTGGTCAGCAAACGGCGGCTCGCGAGCCACATGCGGCTCTTTGGCCCCTTGAGTGTGGCTCTTCCACAAAATACCACGGCCTGGGCGAGTCTATTTTGAAGAAGTGGCATTAGAAGAAGTTTAAGTTTAAAAAATTTGGCTCTCAAAATAAATTTCAATCATTGTACTATTGATATTTGGCTCTGTTGACTAATGAGTTTGCCGACCACTGGTCTAAGGCAATGGTTCTCCACTCTGACTCCACATTAGAGCCAGCTGGAACACATTAAAAATATATCAGACCAATCCTATATAATAAAGATGTAATATGCTAATTGGTCCTAACGGTGTCCGAGTCACGACCAGGCAATGGTTTGCGCACGCACAGGAGCTAGGGGGAGGGGAAGGGGGCAGGGACTTCTGCCCCCAGTGCTAATGTCATGCTGCCTGTGTGCGTCCCTGCCCAGCACTGAGGTGAAGCTGCCTGCCTGCATCCCCAGCTGGGGACATGACACTGCCTGCATGCATCCCCATTCAGCACTAACGTGATGCTGCGGGGGGGGGGGGGGGGGGGCTTGACGGGGAACCTCAGGCCACGCCCCCCGCCCCAGCACCAGGCCGGGAGACCTCAGACCGTGGCCCCTGCCCCAGCGCCAGCCGGGGGACTTCAGGCTGTGCCCCCTGCCTGGCGAGGCTTGACAGGCGACCTCAAGACACGTCTCTCACCTGGCGGGGCTTAATGAGGGACCTCAGGCCGCGGCCCCCACCCAGCAGGGCTTGATGGGGGACCTCAGGCTGCGCCCCTGCCCCAGCGCCAGGCCGGGGGACCTCAGGTTGTGCCCCCCACCCCAGCGTCAGGTCGGGGAACCTCAGGTTGTGCCCCTGCTTGGCAGGGCTTGACAGGGGACCTCAGGCTGAGCCCCTGCCCCAGCGCCAGGCTGGGGGACCTCAGGTTGTGCCCCCCACCCCAGCGTCAGGTCGGGGAACCTCAGGTTGTGCCCCCTGCTTGGCGGGGCTTGACGGGGGACCTCAGGGCATGCTCCCTGCCCGGCGGGACTTGATAGGGACCTCAGGCCACAGCTCTCGCCTGGTGGGGCTTGACGGGGGACCTGAGACTGCACCCCCACCCGGCACCAGGCTGGGGGACCTGAGGCTGCGCCCCCGCCCGAAGGTGCTTGACAGGGGTAAGGCCAGCCAGGTCTTGGTCTCACCCAATGGGGGTGAGGTCGGCCGGTTCTGGGTCTCCTGCAGTTTCGAAGCGCGTGAGGGTGGTGGGCAGGGTCTTGACTCTAAGTCTAGCGTTGTGCCCCAGATTCTGACAGGAGAGAGATTTTATATACATTTTACTAATTTTCTTTCATCCCTGACACTTCTATTATAGAGAAAGGGCAAATAGCAATATTAAAACATTTCCTCTAATTCCCTTTTAATGTGCACAAATTTCGTGCACCAGGCCACTTGTAAAATAAGAATTTCGAAGGATGACACACAACTATCAATATTTTTTAGCTGCCCAGTCCATTGTAATATTCAGTCAGATTAAGAACCAATAGTCTTGCATGTGATCATGGAAGTGAGAAGCTGAGACAGGTTGGAAAAGAAACTTGCAATCTGCAGATTCAAGAACTTCTAATGAACTTTTCAACTATTATTCCCAATATAAATAAAAGCATGAGCTATGTTTAAAGTATTTTACATGCATTAACTAATTTTATATCCATAACAGCTCAATATTTTTAATGATGAGAAAGAATGGAAGAGAACATAGAACAGAGTGTACTGAATTAAGAGTCCTGGGTATAGTACTATTTAAAGACTAGAGGCCCAGTGAATGAAATTCGTGCACTTGGAGGGGTCCCTCAGCCTGGCCTGCACCCTCTTGCAGTCCAGGAGCCCTCGGGGGATGTCCGACTGATGGCTTGAGAGCGGGCCTAACCCATTATTCGGATATCCTTATGCTTCCACGGAGACAGGAAAGGCTCCTGCCACCATCTCTGCACTCACCAGCCAAGAGCCCAGCTTCTGGCTGAGTGGTGCTCCCCCTGTCGGAGCGCACTGACCACCAGGGGGCAGCTCCTGCGTTGAGCATCTGCGCCCTGGTGGTCAGTGTGCATCATAGAGACCGGTTGTTCCACCGTTCAGCCAATTTGCATATTAGCCTTTTATCATATAGGCTGAACTGTGATAACTTAAATATTATAAACCCTTATAATAGTTAAGTAGTTGTCTTAGGCAACTACTTAAAAAAAGATGTATAGCTAATAGGCCAATCTATATATATAAAAGGCTAAGTGTCCATCCGACCAGTAGCTATGACGCACACTGACCAGGAGGGGCCAAACGCTCAATGCAGGAGCTGCCATGATGCGCACTGGCCATTTAAAAATAAACAGCACCACGGACCTGGTGCCGACAAACCAATACTCAGCCTCCCCCAAGTGGGACACCGGCCCCACCACCGCCCCAGAGCAACGCTTCACCAAATCGCAGCCAATGCTGCCATGGCAAAAAATGCAGCCCACAGCTAGCCCAGCCCAGAAACAGTGGCTGTGGGCGCCCGGGTAATGACATCATGTAGCAATGCCCAGCTTCTTCTCCCTAGCGACTAGCCTCCTTGGAGTTTCTTCAGCCCAGGAACACGACTTGCTTTATAGCCACGTGGAAACACTTCACACTTTAACCAAATGTTTGTGAAGTGTTTTCTGTGCCTCGTCTCATTTGATCCTCACAGAAGTCCTGGAGTAGGTATGTAGGAAACTCAGTGGAATCCTATTTTCTTTTCATTAGCTCGAAAATGGAGATTTAGAGTTTTCTCTTCGGAGGCCGTCGCAACGCGGAGGACAGGAGCGTTTTGAGAGCGCAACCACCGCCACCATGAGCCTTCTCAACAAGCCCAAGAGTGCGATGACACCGGAGGAGCTGCAGAAGCAGGAGGAGGAAGAGTTTAACACGGGCCCACTCTCGGTGCTCACGCAGTCAGTCAAGAACAACACGCAGGTGCTCATCAACTGTCGCAACAACAAGAAGCTCCTGGGCCGGGTGAAGGCTTTTGACAGGCACTGCAACATGGTGCTGGAGAATGTGAAGGAGATGTGGACCGAGGTCCCCAAGAGTGGCAAGGGCAAGAAGAAGTCCAAGCCAGTCAACAAGGACCGCTACATCTCCAAGATGTTCCTGCACGGGGATTCTGTCATCGTGGTCCTGAGGAACCCACTCATCGCTGGCAAGTAGGAGCTTGCTCCCTGCTGTCAAAGCTCACTCCCCTGTCCTGCAAAGACCTGCCCTTTGATGTGAGAACAATAAAATCCTGTTTTGTTTTGTTAAAAAAAAAAAAGAAAGAAAGAAAATGGAGATTTAGAAAGCTTAGAAACTTGACCTGACTGAAAAGAAGAAATGGTGGACCTTGAAAATGACTTCAGATTTTCTCACTGTGCACAATATAGTCAAACACTGCTGCAGTTAAATATTTTACCCTTTTTTCCCCTGCATGATCTACAATAATAATCTGCTTTGTGTTGATATTTACTGCTGTGTTGCTGACAATTACCTGAAAGAGAAGTTGGGGTGCTTCACTGGACTGGAAAAAGTTTAGCTAAATCAGAAAGCTGCTCTAATTAAGCAAGTTTATCCTATATCTATAAAAGGCTAAGTTGACTTGTGCATCTGTCATTGTCTATCGTGAATTTGGTTGACACCTCTATTATAGACAAAGGGCGAACAGCGATATTAAAATATTTATTCTAATTAATTTCCTTTCGATGTGCAAGAATTCGTGCACTGGGCCACTAGTATTGTAATAACTATATATGTATGGTGCCAGATGAGTCCCAGAAACATCAGGTGGAACATATTGTAAAATAAGTATATGATTGTCTAACCACTAAAATGTACACCTGAAACTAATACATAATAATACTGAATATAGACTGTAACTGAAAATTTTTAGAAAGATTATAGCAAAAAAATCTTTATTTTTTCAAAGATGTAAAAAGTAATTTGGCTTGGACGCTCATGTTAACAAAGTGATTTCATTATAGCATTATTTTAAGAGTAAAAAAGTAGACTTACTAAAATGTCAAAGATAGAAAAGGGTTAAAAAAAAGATAGAAAAGGGTTAAATAAACTGTGACAGTAAAACATGTTATGCTTAAAAAGACAACAATATGAACATTAACAACAGAATTATAAACAAGTATAGATAGAAGTAGTAATATTATACCAATTAATATATTATAGTTGGTTAAAGCCTGGTCCTGACACATCAAGATTTCCAGCTCAATCTCTGGTCAGGGCACATACAAGAATCAACCAATGAATGCACATAAGTAATTGGAACAACAAATCAATGTTGATCTGTCTGTCTGTCTGTCTCTGTCTCCCTCCCTTCCTCTCTCTCTAAAAGCAATAAAATTTTTAAAACGTAAAAAACATATATAATGCAAGTACAATAGAATGAAAGTACAGAAAAATGTAAAGTAAGAATTAAATTTTTTCTTTTAAATTTCCTTTAATCATGTTACATTCTTTTCCAATAAAAAGATTTTCAAATACCAATTTTGGCTCTATTACTCCTATTTATATAAGTACAGTACTATGTCAAGTATAAGTAGAAAAACATTAAACTTTATAAACTACCTAACTTCATCCCACAAAAATAGTTTTAATTTTTTAAATTATTTTATTTATTGTTGACAGTATTACAGATGTTGCCCATTCTCCCTACTTTTGCGCCCCCCCTAGAAAACCCCCACCCCAGGTCTTCACCACATTATTGATTTCAAATAATAATGCCAAAGACCTACTGTTTCACACTAGCTGTACTATTTACAACTCTTTCTCTCAGTTTTAACTCTTATAAAGGGATCTCCAATTCCAACAAAGCATCCCATTATTACAAGTCTGTCAAACTAACAATCTGAAAGAGGTACAAATTGTGGTACCAGCATAGAGAAGATAAAATTTTAATCCATGTATTATGAAAGCTTATTTATCCTTACTACCTAAATTTCAGTAAATATATATTGGAAATTCAAACTAGAACAGAAATTCTGTTTTGCAAATCAGAAAGACCAAGTGAGACAACCTGTCTCTGACTCAGCAGCTTTCTTTTTACATACAACCTGAACTTAAGTTGCAAGGATAAAACTGAAACCTAACTTTCAAACTGAGCAGCAAAGCCAATGTGAAATCAATATCTGTCTTGGCAAGAAACTCCAATGAAAATACAAAATGTTTTGGTCTTTAACTCACAGATATACAAAGAGCAAAGGTACCTTGTTGGGTTATTATTCATCATGCAAAATCCTATATATAGCTACAAGTTAGCTTTTATCGCAGATATTTAACATGTTTCTTAATAGAGAATATTTCAAACAAGTAACTTCCCAGTCTGGCACTACTGCAGTTCCTTGTAATTTAAAACATTTGCGTTTTAAGAACAATCCTCACATGCCAATTTCTTCAGCTGAAAGTTCAAGTTTCTACTACAAAATACTATACTTACTTCAACAGAATGCACTAATTTACAAATGGTTCAAGAGTAAAACACTCCAAAATACAACTTCAACATTTCTATCGTAATTTCCTATTATCCAAACTAACAATTCTGAACGGTAGTGCACTAGTGAAACATTATCAGTTCACTAAAATCAGTAATACAAAAGATTAGATGGGGAATCCTAAATGTCCACAGGAGATACCAAAGAGGGGAAAGTGTAGACTGAGTGTGCCATTACCAGAAAAACGAGTCACAGCAGCCTCTCTGAGAGGCTTCCTCATGAATACAAATCCAAGTTCATTTCTGAGTTCCCAGTCCCACACCAAGAAGGCAGTTTGCCAACGTTTTAACTGAAGTGCCAACAAAATAAAATATAGATGGGGGGGGGGGGGGTGTTCGTGGTTATATTGATCAAGAAAAGGTATTAAAGCTCAGAAATGTTTACCCTTTGCAACTAACTCTGCTCTTATCACGTGTACACAGAAACTTGCTCTGCATTTCAGATAGCTGCTTCATACACATGATCACCTCAAATCAAATATTTGAAAACTTAGCGCCTTAGCACCAATATGCTCCCCTTTCTTACTATATACCTTTCACCTGCTGAGACACGGCAAGGGAAGACCTACTTCTACTGTAAACTGGGGCTGAGGGAGAACGCCTTAACACGGGGTTGCACACAATTAAGCAGGCAATTTCAATTAAGCAGTCAATTTCCCAGACTACGAGGCTTGACAATCTCTCGGAGGCAAAATCACAGAGACGGCTGGAGGTTCATTACTAGACATGACACTTTCCCTCACGTTCGCACAAGCAGCTGAGTAAACTGCCCTAAAGTTTGCCGTGTGAAACACACAAATAATGGGGGGGGGGGGGGGTTACTATTTAGAAACTAGGTCATTCCTTATTTGTTCTGCTGCGGCACGGCCTTAGGGAGGGAAAAGGTCTACGAAGCAGAAAAAAGGGAGAAAACACAACAGCATCCTCAGTACGGAAAAGTTACATTACAGCTCTTTACAAAAGTCGGCACTAGGGGCTCCTTCGGTGGTTTTGTGTTTCGTCACTCAGAGTTGAATGGAACCTGCCTTTCTAAAAGTTATCGCCAACAAAGAAGTCGCCAGGAGCGGCCAAGGTAGGCAGAGGAGGAAACGCTCTCAATTTACCTGCGACACCTGCCCGCGCCCCGTTCTCGCCGCGGAGTCCCGCGATCCCTCGGGGGAACCCCTAAGGGCTCCCGCCACCCGGCCACAGCCCCCGCCCGAACTCCCCCATCCCCGCCCCACCCTGCCCCCACCCAGGCGGCAGGCGCCCCGAGCGTCCCGAGGGCCCACACTCCCCGGGCTTCCCCGCAAGTGGTTCTCCGGAGCCCGGGCGGTGGCGTGGGGAGGCCCTTCCTGGCCCAGCCTCTCCTCCATCACGCCCCGCAGGCTCCGGGGACTCCCCGCCCCCGGAAACCGCGGAGAAACTAGGCCGGGATGCCGGCCCCGACCACTCTCCGCCTCCTCGGATACCCCCCGCAGGCCGGCCTTCGGAACTCCCCCGACCCCGCGTTGCTACCTGCCCGTCGCCCTCCCCGCACGGGAGCGCGGGCCGCGAGAAGGCGCGCGCAGGGATCCTCTGCAAAAGGCCCTTGGCCGCCGCTCACCTGCCGCCGCTCCTTCAGCGCCACCCGGACACGGTCCCTTCCTGGGGCATGGACGCACCGGCTTCGCGGCCTGGGCGCCCTTGGCGGGGCCAGGCGGGGGACTGGCTCTCGCGGCCGCCGCCGCCGCCGCGGCCCTCTCTGCGCCTGCGCCGCCTCCGGGCTGGGTCTCGGGGGGCGCCGCGCGCAGCGCGGGTAACGGCCGGGAGCGCGGACTCGCGGCGGCGCCTCTTCTCCTCGGAGGCCGGCCGTGCGGGCGCTGGGGCGCCTAGGAGCTGTCCGCGGCGCGGCCGTCCAGACCGCCGACGGCCATGTTTCTGTTCCCTTTTTCTTTTTTTTTTTTCCTCCCCTCCTTCCGCCCCTTTCCACAGAACAGCACTTTCCTACCCTCCTCCCTCTCCTTTTCCTACTGCGGGGGCGGGTGGAAGGGCGAGGGGGAGGGGCGGGGCGGGGAGGCTGCGGGGGCGGGGCGGCGCGGAGCCACGCCCCCGGGGAGGCCAAGGCCGCGGCCACCGCTCCTCCCCCCGCCCCCCGGGACCCCCGCGGAGGCGGGGTGCCGACCCGCCCAGCCAGCCTGCGAGACCCTGCTCCGCGTCTGAGCTGCAGTCCGGAGCAGAAACAGTGGGGGAGAAAGGGCCCAGGGCGCGCCCCTGCACCCCTCCCTGCGGGGCCCAGACTCGCCGTTTGCTGCGGGCTATTGCCTTGGCCTCAGGCAGGTGGCGGCGGCTCCTCGGGTAAAAGTGACGCCCGGTCGCTCAAAGTCACTGAGGAGCGTGCCGGGCGGGATGCAGATCTCTGGACCAGAAGCTCCCTTCCTTCCCAAGGTGGGAGTTGGAGTTTCCACACGTGACTGTGGGCCCCCGAGACCCGAGAGAGACCCGCCGACTGGCGCTCCCGAAGGTCCCTTCCCGGCCGCAGCGCCCCATTGAGAGCCCTTGGCTGCGCTCCGCGTGGCCACCGCCGCCGAGATTTCGGAATGGGAACTACGAATGTGGAAATCGCTCATTTAAATAATCAGTGCTCTCCTGTCTCCTAAGTAAGTGTAGCTTCCTTATCTACACGGACGCGTGCACGGTTGTTTCGCCCTGATGCAAATTTGGCGAGTTTTTTTTTTTTTTTTTTGACAACGGTTTGAAGTTCTTATAGTAAATGAAAAAGAATAGTTACCTGGTAAGAAGCAAATGGTTTGAAACAAATTAGGAGAACTTTTTTTTTTTTTTAATTATTGGAAATTAGGAGAACTTTTACCTCCTAACCTCTCCCCCCACTAAGAAATATTTGGAGTGACTTCACAGGTTCCATGGCAGGTCAGAATTAGAACTGGTAAGATTTGTGCATATCTATCTAATGAGTATTCACATATGACCATTTTCTTGAGAATTACTCTCTCACTCAATCTGCATTTTTGGCAAAAAAGTATGGGATTAGAACTCGGTCATGAAGGCCCTGTTGTCAACTTCTGAAGTTTGTTGCTTATATGGGGATAATTTGAATTTTGTAGCCAATAGCAGAAACTGCTTTCCTAACCACATTAGCACTTAGAATCGATTCAGTAGAAATGCACAGCAATAGAAATAAGGCTTATTTAGTAATATTTTGGATTGAGTTTGAGGCCATTGGAAACCAATCTTTGATAGTGACAATCTAGACAAGTTTAATGCTTAGAAAATTAGCTTGTGGACTTCTTGTTCCTTTCTCAAGGTGAAATTAATAGTTTAGAAACATTTAATATAGACAAAAATTTTTAATGGATACATTTCTTTTTAAAGTATGTTTTCATTGATCTTACAGAGAGAGGAAGGGATAGAGAGAGAGAGACTTAGAAACACTGATAAGAGAAAATCATCCACCAGCTGCCTCCTACACGCTCCCACTGGTGATCAAGCCAGCAACCTGGGCATGTGCTATGACTGGGAATTGAACTGGCCACCTCTTGGTGCATGGGACTAGACTCAATCAACTGAGCCACATCAGCTGGGCTTATTGGGTACATTTCATTGACACTCATGGGTTGAGAGGTTTCTTCCCCTCTTTCCCTGGCTTTTTGCACCCACAGGAATTAATATGAAAGAAGCCAATATATCTCTCCCATTTGATTGATGGATTTCTCTCAATTGGCAATGTAAGATTTAAGAGTTTCTTTAATTATTTTCACTATTTATTTATATTTTATTGATTTTTTATTTTTTTTTACAGAGAGGAAGGGAGAGGGAAGGAATAGAGAACTAGAAACATCAATGAGAGAGAAACATCGATCAGCTGCCTCCTGCACACCTCCTCCTGGGGATGTGCCCGCAACCAAGGTACATGCCCCCCACCGGAATCAAACCCGGGACCCTTCAGTCTGCAGGCCGACGCTCTATCCACTGAGCCAAACCGTCCAGGGCTATTTTCACTATTTTAATTGTCCTATAGATTTACCATAAATTTTCACTGCCATTTTCCACACAAAATTTTATAGAATGAGTTTGTGTGTTTTGGGCCTAATTTTTTATCTAAGGCAACTAGTCTTAAGTCTAAAAGCCTTTTTGATTCAACAACCTTCTCAACTGCTCTCTTATGTATCCAGGGCTAAAATAGTTCATTTTAATTTTTAACATGTAAATATTTTTTAATCTTTTAAAATATATTTTTATTAATTTGAGAGAGAGAGAAACATCAATGATGAGAATCATCATAGGTTAGCTGCCTCCTGCACGCCCCCTATTGGAGATGGAGCCTAAAACCCTGGTCAAGTGCCTGGGTGGGAATCGAACTGTGACCTGGTTCATGGGTGGACACTCAACCACTGAGCCACACCAGCTGGGCTAACATATAAATATTTGTCTAAAAAGTGGAAGGGGAACTGGAGACCCCAATAACAACGTAATTGTCATAATCACTATAATATCACAGTTTCAGTTGAGCCTATATAGATAAAAGATAAAAGAATTGTCACTTAAAGAAGGCAATTACAGACATCTGACTGGGCATAGTCACTGAAGATTTCTGTGGATCAGCAGTGAAAAAGAATTGAATTGAAATGTTGAAGTTTTTCTTAAAATTCTATATTTTTAATTTTATTTTTCAATTAAGATATTTTTGACAGTCATCTTCAATGCTGCAGCATGCCATGTTATTTTCATCTTCTTATACTTGTTCTTATCAAAAACTTCTAAACATGCCCTGGCCAGTTTGGCTCTGTGGGACAGACTCCAGCCAGTGGACTGAAAGGTCACAGGTTCGATTCCAGTCAAGGGCATGTACCTCGGTTGCAGGCTCAATCCCCAGTCCTGGTCAGGGCACATTCGGGAGGCAATGATCAACTATGTCTCTCTCACATCGATGTTTCTCTCTCTGTGTCTCTCCTCTTCCCTTCCACTCTCTCTAAAAATCGATGAAAAAATATCCTCAGATGTGGATTAACAAAAAAAAAACAAACCTGAAATTTCTAAACATTGCTTTTCACAGGGATATTCAAAGACCTTTTTACTTTTATACTTCTTTTTATCTGTTTTGTTCAACTCCATGTTTAACCCAAGTATTATAATTCTAGCAGTTTAATCTGATTATTGTAATTATTTTTATAATTTCTTAATGTCTGAAATCCATACAAGATTGTAAGCCCTGAGAAAGCAGTTGACATATGTCACAGAGTTTCACATGTCATGTTTCTCTTCCAGATCCTCTGTACTTAGCAGAATAACCAATATATAATAGGCTCTCAGAAAATACTTGATGAATGACTGAAGTAAATCAGTCTGTGTTTCCCCCACTTTCTTCTACTCCATCTTTAGCCAAGTTACTTAGTTTTCCTCATCTATAAAGTGGGTGGAATTATATTAAGAATTAAGATCAGCCCTAGCTGGTTTGGCTCAGTGGATAGAGCATTGGCCTGTGGACCAAAGGGTCCCAGGTTCAACTCCAGCCAAGGGCACATGCCTGGGTTGCGGGCTCAATCCCCACTAGTAGGCGTGCAAGGGCAGCCGATCAATGATTCCCTCGCATCATTGATGTTTCTATCTCTCTCTCCCTCTCCCTTCCTCTCTGAAATCAATAAAAAAATATTTTTTTAAAAAATAATTAAGATCATTTATATATATAAAAGGCTAAGTGACCGATCCTACGCCCATCCGACCAACCAGCCAGCCAGCAGATACATATGACGCGCACTGGCAATTTAAAAATAAACATTGACTGGCGCATGCGCGATTTTCACACCTATTTGAGTGATAACTCCATCGATTCAACAGATGATGCCGAAAAGGAAAATTTTCCCATCGAATTTCTTAATAGTATTACTCCTTCGGGAATGCTGTGCCATAAATTAAAATTAAAAGTAGGTTCAATCATCATGATCCTGAGAAATCTTAATAGTAAATAGGGTCTTGTAATGGCACTAGATTTATTATCCAAAGATTGCGACCTAACATAATCAAAGCTGAAGTATTAACAAGATCTGCAGAAGGAGAGGTTGTGCTAATTCCAAGAATTGATTTGTCCCCATCTGACAATTGACCTCCCATTGAAATTAATTCGAAGACAGTTTCCCATGATGCCAGCATTTGTGATAACTATTAATAAATCACAAGGACAAACTCTACACAGAGTAGGAATATTCCTACCTGAACCCGTTTTCGGACATGGTCAGTTTATGTTGCTTTCTCTCGAGTTCGAAGAGCGTGTGACATTAAAGTTCAAGTTGTAAATACTTCATCACAAGGGAAATTAGTCAAGCACTCTGAAAGTGTTTTTACTCTTAATGTGGTATACAGGGAGATATTAGAATTAAGTTTAATCAATTTATCAGTCATTGTTTTTATGAATGTTTATATCATGTTTTTGTTGTTTTTTATATCATGTCTTTGTTGTTATATCATGTTATTGTTTATTTATTAGTCAATTTATATATTATTTTCATATACATTTTACTAATTTTCTTTCCTCTCTGACACTTCTATTATAGAGAAAGGGCGAATAACGATTAAAATATTTCTTCTAGTTAATTTCCTTTCAATGTGCACGAATCCGTGCACTGGCCCACTAGTTAATTTATAATAAGCTATAACTATCAAACAGACCAGTTCAGTAATTAAGACTTTGTATATAATGGGCTGCCTTTCATTGTAGCTTACAATGATCCCTGCTTCCTGGTTTATGCCCTTGTGTAATCCCCTTCCATTGAGTGTGTGGTAGACTTATTGACTGGCTTCTAACATACAGGATACATCAGAAGTGATGAGATTTCTCTAATAAGATGGGGTTATAAAAAAGACTGTGGCTATAGTCTTAGATTCTCTCTCTCGTCCTCTTTGATTGTTCACTCTCGGGGAAACCAGCTACCATGTCATCTGGCAACCCTGTAAGTGAATTCAGAATTAGGTCCTAGCCAAGTTGAGCATTGAAATGACTGCAGCCAACACCTCAATTACAGCCTCCTGACAATCTCTGAGCCAGAATCACCCAGCTGAGTTGCTCCTGGATTCTTTATTCACAGAAACTATGAGATAATAAATGTTTCTTATTTCCAGCTACAGAATTTGGAGGTCATTTGCCACACAGCAATAGATAACTAATATAGCACTGTAATACCTGGAAGATAGCATGTGCTCATTAATGGTAGCTCTTCTTTTACTGGATATAACTGGGTTTAGCATATGATACTTAATATCCTATAATGCTGACTTTAGTGATAATGTTTACAGTTGCAGTGAGAGAAGGTATCCAGAAGTGGAAAGACTGACTTTACCAGATCTGTTATATATGGACTATCTTTGCTCCAAGACAATTTATTAAAATTTATTTCACATGATGTCCAAGATTTGCTTGAAAATAATGCAGTAGGCTTTCCCTCCTGGGAGCATGCCAGGAGGCTTTGCCTTGCCTTTTCCCTCCTCCCTCCCCTCCCCCTCACCATCCCCTTTTCCCTAGTGCATTATCATTACCTTCCTCACTCCCAAGCTCCTAGGGCCCTTCCTTTACCTCCATAACTCACTCCTTCAGCCCACCTCACTTCCCCAGCCCACCTCTTCTATGAATTACTTCTATCTCTGTAATTTTCTAAATAAACTAGAGGCCTGGTGCACAAATTCGTGCACGGGTGGGGTCCGGCCAGCCCGCCCCAATCAGGGCTGATCGGGCCAGGCCAGCCTGGGGGAGAGGACGCAGGCTGTTGGTCGGGCCGGCCCTGCCCCCAATCGGGGAGGGGGACCAATCGGGAGTGGGGCTGGTGGGGGGGAGGGGCCGTGGGCTGTTGGCCGGCCCCATCCTCTAGTTGAACTCCTGGTACCCAGTCAAGGGGGCAATTTGCATATTACTCTTCCATTATATAGGATGTTCTCTTATAATTGGAACAAAAAAGAAAAAATAATGCAGTAGGGATACGAGGGTAAGTAGGGGTTTAGGTAAAACACAATTGGACATATATTGAAGTAGAGTGATTGGTGCTTGAGGCTTTCTTATGTTGTTCCCTACTTCGTAGGCCTTTTTAAAATTTTCCAATAAATAGTTGTTTTAAGTATTTCATGGAATCATAGGTTTGGAGCTGAGGGGGATCTTTAGAGATGATCTATTTTAATTATTTCATTTGATAGATGGGAAATTTAAGGCCCAGTGAAATTTAAGGACTCACCTAGAGTCTCCCAGTCTCAGTTTTGGTGACTTCATAGTTGAGTATTGAGGAGAAACTTCTAAATTCATAGCTCTTTATTTTCACAAACAGAATAACTTGCTCCAGATATCTCTGGACAGCTTCTACAACATGAAAATCTGAGCCTGCTCTTCGCTGCCACATGTTGTAGATGGCAAGTTATCTGGTTCCATCCATTTTTGAAAACAGGGTTTGAAGGCCTGGTGCTTCACACCTGTGGGTGCTGTTAGTTAATCTTTGAGAAATCGTTTTAAGTCAGAATGACATCAACAAACAGTAAATCTGCTTTATTCATATAATATCTAAGGAATCAGTGTGTTCTACTCTCCACAGGGAGCATAAGCACATTCTGTACTTTGTTCTCCACTCCAATATCTTCTCTGGCTGGCATCTCAGTCTCAGCATTATTAGAATGGGCTCTTCCAGAGTCTTTTGGAGTTACTCAGCACATTCTTTATCCAGCTTTTTTTTCTAAGCCTATAGGCCAAACATGGCTGAACTAGGAGTAGAAAGGACTGACGCAGAGGTCTTGGTTTTCAGTCAGAGGAGAGTAAATGATTCTGAGAACAATGTCCTAAGGATCATAAAGAAGAGTAGGGATTAGCAGAAGGAGCAAAACAGGAAAAAATAATGGGTAGAGAGATTGAGCAGGAAGATAGCCTATATTAATATCTGAGACCCAAGACCTGCTATCCATGGCTGGCTTTTATGGGTTCCCTACAGTATTTTAAGTGGACGGCATAGTCCTCCATCCTCAATCTTTCCCCACTGTTGGGGATCAGTGTCTGTGCCAACTTGAACACTGCTTTAGCACCTAACAACTCCAAATATGGGCATTCTCCTGAATTGGCACTTGTCCGTATCCATCCGTCGAGATAAGTTCCTAATTTCCCAACTCACAGAAATGTTGCTATCCTGACTAGAGCTCAGCTCTTGCCTACTTCCCTCAAACTCTTTATTTGTGGGCCTCCATTTTGGTATTCCCCACATCAGAGGAAATCGTCCTGAGCATAAATCAAAAAATATCTGCATTTGTCTGGCCGGATGTGGCTCAGTGACCCAGGTTGCGGGTTTGGTCTTCAGTGGGGGATGTGCAGGAGGCAGCCGATCAATGATTCTCTCTTACCATTGATGTTTCTAACTCTCTCTCCCTTCCTTTCTGAAATCAATAAAAAAATATTTTTAAAAAAATACTGCATTTGGAGAGAAACCAAGATGGCAGCATAGGTAAACACCTGAACTGCTGCCTCGCACAACAATTTCAAAACTACAACTAAAAGACAAAACGGACATCATCCAGAACCACAGGAAGGCTGGCTGAGTGGAAATTCTACAACTAGAAGGAAAGAGAAAAGCACACTGAGACTCAGAGGAGCTGTAGAAGGCAGAGGTACGGAGGCATGCACACAGAGAGGGCTAGCAACTGAGTATGCGGCTGGCTTTCTCAAGTGGGAGGTAGACAAAAGCTCCCGACTTCTCTGATCTCCAGTTCCGGGCGAGACTCTGGGGACCCAGACTCATACGGGGAGAAACTGGACTGTCTGGCAGCGGGCGAAACTCGAGGGCGGCTTTCTCAGAGGTGCTTGCAAATATTTGCAGGACACTGAGACTCAGGGGCCTCTTAGGGCAGGGCTGACAGGAAGCCATTGCTGTTTGCTCCACCCTGAGACTCCGCCCCATTCAAGCTGAGCACAGAGGCTTTTGCAGATGAATGGCCTGGTCCTTTGAATTTTAAACTTACCTAACAAACTGCAGCTGAGTCAGTGAAGGCCCAAGGCCCCGCAGCAGCTTGCATTGCTTCAGAGCTGGGCCTCATCTGGGCACCTCCAAAACCCAAACAAAGAAGAGAAATCTGCAGATCTCTCCGTAGCTCCTGCTGGGTGGCCTCAGGCAGAGGCTAAATTTGCACCTCCTTGGAGATCCAAGAGCCAGTGTACCCAGGCGTCAGAGTAGGACCATCCAGATTACAACTCCTCAGATCCATAAGGGACACACTCAGGGGGCAGACTCAGTGAGCACCAAAGCCCCACTGAAGCAAGTCTTGCTTCATAAGGTTGTCCCAGCACAGAAGTTCTCCCATTGTAGACACAGCTGATCCTCATAGCCAATTGGCCTGGAGGTTAATTCCTCCCAGTGATACCAACAACAATCAAGGCTTACCTACAACAAGACTGTGCACACAGCCCACAAAGGGGTGCACCAAGAGTGTCCACCTCAGGTAACTGGGGAGGCTGAGCCACTGGGCTCTATAGGACACCTAGCACACAAAGCCACTCTATCAACTCAGGGAAGCAGCCAAAATGTGGAGACAAAGAAACAGGTCACAAATGAAAGAAATGTAGGAAAGCAAATGACTGGATATAGAGTTCAAAACCACGGTTATAAGGTTTTTCAAGAATTTTCTAGAAAAGGCCGATAAATTTAGCGAGACCCTTGAGGATATGAAAAGGGACCAACTAGAAATTAAGCATACACTGACTGAAATCCTATATAATAAAAGGGTAATATGCAAATAGACTGAACAGCAGAACAACCAATCAAAGCGTAATATGCTAATGATATGCTAAGGCTGCTCAACTGCTCGCTATGATGTGCACTGACCACTAGGGGGCAGACAATCAACTGGTCAACCAGTCGCTATGATGTGCACTGACCACTAGGGGGCAGATGCTCTGACTGGTAGGTTAGCTTGCTGCTGGGGTCTGGCTGATGGGGACTGAGCGAGATGGGCTGGACATGCCCTGGAGCCCTCCCGCAGTCCCTCCCCTGCCCGATTGTGCACCGATGGGGTCCCTCAGCCTGGCCTGCGCCCTCTCGCAATCCGGGACCCCTCAGGCGATGTCTGAGAGCCGGTTTCAGCCCGATCCCACAGGCCACTCCCCTTGGGAGGGCGCCAGACGCAGGGCTCAAGGCTGGCCAGCACTGCTGCGGCAGCACAAGCCTCTCTGATTGGGACTGATTTGGCGTGAGCCTGCAGCAGGCACAGCGGGGCTGGGATGAGCAGGAGCAGTAGGTAGGAGCTGCAGGCGGCTTTGGACTGCGGGTTTCAGCCCAATCCCTGCAGGCCATCCAGAGGGACCACATCAGTGCACGAATCCGTAAAAAATAATATACAGAGATCCAACAGCAGACTAGAGGATCGCAAGAATCAAGTCAAAGATTTGGAATACAAAGAAGCCAAAAACACCCAACCAGAAAAGAAAAAAGAATCCAAAAATATGAAGATAGTGTAAGAAGCCTCTGGGACAACTTCAAGCGTACCAACATCAGAATTATGAGAGTGCCAGAAGAAGAAAGAGAGCAAGATACTGAAAACCTATTTGAAGAAATGATGACAGAAAACTTCCCCTACCTGGTGAAAGAAATAGACTTACAAGTCCAGGAAGCGCACACAACCCCAAACAAAAGGAATCCAAAGAGGACCACACCAAGACACATCATAATTAAAATGCCAAGAGCAAAAGACAAAGAATATTAAAAGCAGCAAGAGAAAACAGTTAATTACCTACAAGGGAGCACCCATACAATTGTCAGCTGATTTCTCAACAGAAACTATGCAGGCCAGACGGGAGTGGCAAGAAATATTCAAAGTGATAAATAGCAAGAACCTACAACCAAGATTACTCTACCCAGCAAAGCTATCATTCAGAATTGAAGGGCAGATAAAGAGCTTCCCAGATAAGAAAAAGCTAAAGGAGTTCATCACTGCCAAACCAGTATTATATGAAATGCTGAAAGGTATTCTTTAAGAAGAGGAAGAAGAAGAAAAAGGTAAAGATAAAAATTATGAACAACAAATACGTATCTGTCAACAAGTGAATCTAAAAATCAAGTGACTAAAAAATCTGATGAACAGAATAAACTGTTGAATATAATAGAATCAGGGGCATAGAAAGGGAGTGGACTGACGATTCTCAGGGGGAAAGGGGTGTGGGGGGTGGGGGAAGAGACTGGACAAAAATCGTATACCTATGGATGAGGACAGTGGAGGTGGGGGTAAGGGCAGAGGATGGGGTGGGAATCGGGTGGCGCTATGGGGAGAAAAAAGAGGAACAATTGTAATAATCTGAACAATAAAGATTTCTTTTTAAGAATACCTGCATTCTGCCCTGGCCGGTTTGGCTCAGTGGATAGAGCGTCGGCCTGTGGACTGAAAGGTCCCAGGTTCGATTCCGGTCAAGGGCATGTACCTTGGTTGCGGGCACATTCCCAGTAGGGAGTGTGCAAGAGGCAGTTGAATCGATGTTTCTCTCTCATCAATGTTTCTAACTCTCTATCCCTCTCCTTTCCTCTCTGTAAAAAATCAATAAAATATATTTAAAAAAAAAAAGAATACCTGCATCCTGCCGAAACCGGTTTGGCTCAGTGGATAGAGCGTCGGTCTGCGGACTGAAAGGTCCCAGGTTCAATTCCGGTCAAGGGCATGTACATTGGTTGCGGGCACATCTCCGGTGGGGGGTGTGCAGGAGGCAGCTGGTCGATGTATCTCTCTCATGGATGTTTCTAGCTCTCTATCCCTCTCCCTTTCTCTCTGTGAAAAATCAATAAAATATATTAAAAAAAAAAAGAATACCTGCATTCTTTATTCCAAAGGTTAATTTTTAAAAACATTTTATTATCACCCATACATACAACAAAATATAAACATAAATAAAAATAGTAGTATAATGAACTCTTTTGCATCCATCACTCAGCTTCAACTCATAATCTTATTTCATGTAACCCCATGCCTACTCCCACTCCTCCCCAAGTATTTTGTTGTTATTGTTAATCCTCACCTGAGGATATTCTTTCCAATGATTTTTGGAGTGGAAGGGAAGGAGAGAGAGAGAAGCATCGATGTGAGAGAGACACATTGACTGGTTGCCTCCCTCACGCTCCTCGACCAGGTCTGAGGAGTGAACCTGTAACCCAGGTATGTGCCCTGGGCCAGGAATTGAACCTAAGACCCTTAAATTGGCAGGCCATTGAGCCACACTGGCCAGGGCCTCCCCAAGTATTTTGAAGCAAATACTTGGCATTTCATTTCATCTGTAAATATTTCAACATGTATTTCTTTTTATTTTTAAACAATGATGCAACCCACAAAGTTCATGTTCTTTTTTTTTTTTTTTTTTACAGAGAGGAAGGGAGAGGGATAGAGAGTTAGAAACATCAATGAGAGAGAAACATTGATCAGCTGCCTCCTGCACACTCCCTACTGGGGATATGCCCACAACCAAGGTACATGCCCTTGATGAGAATCAAACCTGTATCCTTCAGTCCACAGGCCAACGCTCTATCCACTGAGCCAAACCAGTTAAAGCTCAACATATATTTCTAAAAGACCTTTTTAAAAAACCATAACCACAAGGCTATTCTCACCATTTAAAAATTATTTTAATTAATATTTATTAAATATTTTATTAAATTTTTAATGAAAAATAACCTAGAAATACTGATATTGCATCATCTCTTATCCCTTCCCACTCCTCAAGGATCTATTTGAATTTGCCATAAGCCTCTTTGGTTGGTGAACTAGAATGTTGCTATCCTAGTCCTAACTTTTGCCAGCTGCTTTCATGCTTCAGAGAATACTAGTATAGGGTAGAGACTTTTTAAAAATATATATTTTTATTGATTTCAGAGAGGGAGAGAGATAGAAACATCAATGATAAGAAAGAATCATTGATCAGCTACCTTCTGCATGCCCCACACTGGGGATCAAGCCCACAACCTGGTCATGTGCCCTGACCAGGAATGGAATCGTCACCTCTTGGTTCATAGGTTGATGCTCAACCACTGAGTTATGCCAGCCTGGCTAGGGTAGAGACTTATTTTTTTAAAAAACATATATTTTATTGATTTTTTTACAGAGAGGAAGGAGAGGGATAGAGAGTTAGAAACATCGATGAGAGAGAAACATCGATCAGCTGCCTCTGCACACCCCCCACTGGGGATGTGCCCGCAACCAAGGTACATGCCCTTGACCGGAATCGAACCCAGGACCTTTCAGTCCACAGGCCGACGCTCTATCCACTGAGCCAAACCGGTCTCGGCAGGGTAGAGACTTTTGAAGTCCTCCCTTCCCTAAGGATGGTTCATTATTCAGATCAAAGATGTCTAATACGTAAGAACCAGAGACTGCCTAAAAATAATCTCAAAAGTAATACCCAATTTCCAGCTTATATTCAACCTAAGTTCAATAGGCTAAGTATTATTTTACATCCCCTGACAAAAAGAATTGGGATCTCATCCTGACAACCCTTTAATACCCATTCAAAATTTTCCCTCATGCCCTAGCCTGTTTGGCTCAGTAAATAGAGCGTCAGCCTTCGAACTGAAGGGTCCTGGGTTCGATTCCGGTCAAAGGTACATGCCTGGGTTGCAGGCTTGATCCCATTAGGGGGCATGCAGGAGGCAACTGATCAATGATTCTTCTCATTGATGTTTCTATCTCTTTCTCCTCCCTTCCTCTCTGAAATCAATATATACACACACACATAATTTTTCCCTCGTTTTTATGATTCCTATCACACAGAAAAGGATAAATGAAAGAATCCTAGAAACTATCTCTAAAAAGGATCCATAGAAAAGAGAGTGATTTTTAACCCCTGCTCCAGGTTTAACCTCTTCATCCTTAAGTGATGTCATTTATTTCAATGATGTTTATGCTAGCTACATATGTTGTTAACTTACAGATTTACCTCTCCAGCCCCCAATTTTCTTGAGCTATTCTTTGCTTCAACTATCAAACTTCCTACAGCGCCTGAATGGCATCTAACACTACATTTACAAATTACAACTCTTAATTCCCTCCCTGCATTGCATCTGCCCCCCCTTCCCCAATTATTCCTTTTTCTTTTTAAGCTACTTTCTTTCTTTTTTAAAAAAAATATATTTTATTGATTTTTACAGAGAGGAAGGGAGAGGGATAGAGAGTTAGACACATTGATGAGAGAGAAACATCGATTGGCTGCATCCTGCACACTCCCCACTGGGGATGTGCCCGCAACCAAGGTACATGCCCTTGACCGGAATTGAACCTGGGACCCTTGAGTCTGCAGGCCTATGGTCTATCCACTGAGCCAAACCGGTTAGGGCTAAGCTACTTTATTTCTTTATGTGGTACCACTGTCTCCTCTCTCTTGCCAAATGATGTTCTCCCGTAAGGTAGATAAAGAATTGGGGGTTAGGGTCCTAGCTGGTTTGGCTCAGTGGATAGAGTGTAGGCCTGTGGACTGAAAGGTCCCAGGTTCGATTCCAGTCAAGGGCACATGCCCATTTTGCGGGCTCGATCCTCAGTGGGGGGCGTGCAGGAGGCAACCAATCAATGATTCTCATCACTGATGTTTCTCCTTTTCACTTCCACTCTGAAATCAATAAAAATATATTTTAAAAAGAAAAAAGAACTGAGAATTAGGGAGGACATCATTTGCAAGATAGAGGAGAAATGGAGCAGGGGTCAGTATTGGGAGAACTGCCCAGCACTTTCAGGGGCCAGTGCCAGAGAGCCACATAAGGGCCAATGCCTACAGACCATTGATTGCCATTTATTGGTGCACAACATGAAGTTATGTGAAGCAGTGACCTTAGTTGTGTGTCTGGTCATTGAGGGGTGTGATCTTTCTATTGACAGCACTGCGCATAGCTGTGGCTTTTGACCAAAAGAATGTAATTCTGCTCATATAAACACCTGTCCTTCTTAGTTTTCCAGGCTATAGGCCAGAGTGGTTTTGACACCCAGAGGGAAAGACTTAGCACTAACAATTGGGCAGACAGAGCAGAGGTGAAACCACTGCCTTTTGGAGAAAATACGTGTTACATAAGCCATTTTCAGGCATGAGTTGTAGAGCTATTGGCCATGAGTTCAATGTTAATGAGTCAATAACATATATTAAATAAGGTGTCTAAACAGAAACAAACATTAGAAAAGGTTGTGTTGATCAATTGACACAAATGTGAACAGAGGCTCTCAGGAAACTAACTTTATTTCTGCTATATGCAATGGTTAATTCAGTGTTGTTAATTCAGTGTTCCCTCTCTACTTTATTTAAAACAGAACCCACATTATATCACCTTGTCCTGTTTAAATATTTTCCCATACTCTGGTCACTGACATTTACTGTCTATTTATGTGCTTCCTATCCATCTTCCCTACCAGCATAGAAACTCATAAGGACAAGAAATTTACTTTATTCACTACTGTATCTTTGGTACCTAGACAGTAGTAATAGTAAATAATTGTTAGTGAATCAAACAAATAATTAAGCAGCACTTTTACGAGTCTATTCTCACCAATTTTCAGCCCTCATGTTTCTGGTCATTGTTCCATCCCTGGGATTTCTAAATCCTAGAATCAGTTAACCCCAGCTGGCCCCCTCTCCAGTCCTGAAGATATGCTTGAGCATATCTGCAAATCTCTGGGAATTTTATCTGTATTTTTTCCCTGTGCAATGTATGTAAGAAAATTATTTGAGTTGATTCTAGAGCATTAAATATGGTTGTGAACAATTCTATGATAGCAATAACCATGGCATGATTAATGCCTAAAAGAGAACAAATTAGCAAATTCTTTTCTTTAATTGAATTTATTGGGGTGACATTAGTTAATACAGGATTCAAATCTACTTTAGACAGGGCCAGAGGAGAAGGCCTTTATAAATATATTTAATTGATTTCAGAGAGGAAGGGAAAGGAAAAGAGAGATAGAAACATCAATGATGAGAGAGAATCATTGATTGGCTGCCTCCTGCACACCCCCCACTGGGGACCGAGCCCGCAACCCCAGCATATGCCCTTGACCGGAATTGAACTTGGAACCCTTGAGTCCACAGACCCACACTCTATCCAGAGCCAAACCGGCCAGGGCAGGAAAGCCTTTCTTAAAAAAAAAAATTAATAAAAATTTAATCTATTTTAGAGAGAGAGAGAGAAACATCAATTTTTATTGTTCCACTTATTTATGCATTCATTGGTCAATTCTTGCATGTGTCCTTACTGAGGATCAAACCCACAATCTTGAAGTGTGAGGACAATGCTCTAATCAACCGAGCTATCCAGCCAGGACCAGCAATTCTGTCTTAACTGACGAGTAACATGTTAATTCTCAATTTAATAGTTTTGTTTGTTTGTGTGTGTGTGTTTTTATGCCTGCTACCTTCATTAAGAATTATTAGAGCTTTTTTTTTTGCTTTGTCAAAGAAAAAATTGTGTTTGTGTTTACATTAGTAACAAAAGTTAATTATGATTTTAATACTCTTTTGATGTGCTAATAACTCTGATGAGGATCATTAATTAAGAAATTAAAAGGAGAAGACAAAATTTAAATCTATTCCCATTACTCCCCTAAATTCCAGATCCATATTTCCTAGAATTTACTACTATTCATTTCACCTAGATTTATACAGTTAGATCAAATTCAATCAAAACTGCATTCATTGGGAAAGAATAGAGCAGACAATTAAGGCTTTTGAATCCTAGTATTTTTTATTTACTCCCTGCACAAGTCATTTGATGTTCCTGAGTCTCCATTTCCTCATGCATAATATATCCATCTTGCAGAGTCACTTAAGATTATTATCATTTGCAGCAACCATCTATCAAGCATCTACAATAGGCCGGCCAGTCACTATGCTAGGTGCTTAACTTTCATTGTTTACTACCCTAACCCTTTAGGGAAATTGTCATGGTAGTTTCTCATGAGATAATACATGCAAAGCTTCTGTCATATTGACTGGCATATATTTGGACAGGGGTTGACACACAGCCATGCCCATTTGTTTACTACTGTCTATAGCTGCTTTTTTTAAATATATATATATATATATATACACACACATATATATATATATGTATTTTTAAATATATTTTATTGATTTTTTTATAGAGAGGAAGGGAGAGGGATAGAGAGTTAGAAGCATCAATGAGAGAGAAACATCCATCAGCTGCCTCCTGCACACCCCCTACTGGGGATGTGCCCGCAACCAAGGTACATGCCCTTGACTGGAATCGAACCTGGGACCCTTGAGTCCGCAGGCCGACGCTCTATCCACTGAGCCAAACCGGTTAGGGCTATAGCTGCTTTTGCACTACAGTAGCAGAATTGAAGAATGTAACAGAGACCACATGGCCAGCAAAGAAAAATATATGCTATGTGATCCTTTACAGAAAATGTTTACCAACTCCTCCACTAGGAGACCAACAAAAGTTAGTTTGATTTACTTTTTCATCCACAGAGGAGGCCAAAAAAATAAAGCAGATAATCATGGCTAGAGAGTGGGTCACAAATGACTGAAGTCCAAAGGAAGCAAAGATTTTTACCAAAAATGAGTGAATAAATACTTGAAATGTAGGTAAATAGAGACCCTAATTTCTGATATATTACCTAATTCCAGATACATTGCCTTCTACAGAGTGAATAGCTTCCACTACAGAAAGGACAAACAATGTGCTCATGAAAGAATTCTAATTAAGTTAGGAGTCCTCAGGGGAGAGCCAGGTGGAAAGTATTCAGTGAATAGGTTAAGTATGTAGAGAGGAAATCTGTTCATCATGAAAAATCTCAGAAGCCAGAGTGGAAAGATTTGTAAAGGAAGAGAGAGTAGTGATGGCTCCAGAATGTCTGTAACAGAAGGGACTTGGGTGTGTCATTGCTGGGAAAAATATCACTCATAATACTAAAGAAAGGATGTAGCTGAAGGAGATCATGGGAGATTTGTACTGACTCCCGAAAGTCCCATTGGTATGCTCCACTAGAGGTCAGGAATGAGAATGGGAAGGAAAGCTGTGAGCAGCACAAATAGCATGACAAAAAGAACTTAAATTTTGAACAGTGACTGAAGATGATGATGGGAACTATAAACATCCTATCTAATAAAAGAGTAATATGCAAATTAACTACCACTCTGCTGCACCCACAAGCCATGCCCACCAGCCAATCAGGAGAGAGTATGCAAATTAACCCAACCAAGATGGCTGCAGCCATAGAGTGAGCAGGAGGCTTTGGTTTCCCCAGCAATGGAGGAAGCTAAGCTTCCCGCACATCCTGGCCAGCTGTGGCCTTCGCTCAAGGCTACAAAGTTTCAATTATAGAAGATAAATAAATCCCAACAAAAATGGCGCAGCCACAGAACTGGAGAGAGCAGGAGGCTTGAGTTGCCCCTGCCAATGGAGGAAGCCAAGCTTCTGCAGCCCTGGCCTGCCTTGGCCTCTGCTCAAGGCTACAAAGTTTCAATTATAGAAGATAAATAAATCCCAGATACCAGGGCCTCTGCTTGGGTTGCCAGGGGGCGTGGCCAGCCTGCAAACCACCACAGGCCCCTCACTCAGGCCACCCCACACCCCAAGAGAACCCCCACCCTGATCCAGGACACCCTTCAGGGCAAACCAGCTGGCCCCCACCCATGCACCAGGCCTCTATTCTATCTATCTAATAAAAGAGTAATATGCAAATTGACCATCATTCCAACACACAAGATGGCTGCCCCCATGTGGTCAAAGATGGCTGCCCCCATGTGGACACAAGATGGCTACCACAAGATGGCCAGCAAGTGAGGGCAGTTGGGAGGGATCAGGCCTGCAGGGGAGGGCAGTTGTGGGCAATCAGGCCAGCAGGAGAGGGCAGTTGGGAGGGACCAGTCTTGCAAGGGAGGGCAGTTGGGGGCGATCAAGCCTGCAGGGGAGGGCAGTAAGGGGTGACCAGGATGGCAGAGGAAGGAAGTTGGGGGCGACCGGGCCTGCAGGGAAGGGCAGTTGGGGGGGACCCAGGCCTGTAGGGGAGAGCAGTTGGGGGGGACCAGGCCTGCAGGGGAGGGCAGTTAGGGGCAAACCGGCTGGCAGGGGAGCAGTTAGGCATCAATCAGGCTGGCAGGGGAGTGGTTAGGGGGTGATCAGGCTGGCAGGCAGAAGCAGTTAGGGGCAATCAGGAAGGCAGGCAGGTGAGCAGTTGGGAGCCAGCAGTCCTGGATTGTGAGAGGGATGTCTAACTGCACGTTTAGGCCAGATTCCGGTAGGATCTGGCCTAAACGTGCAGTTAGACATCCCTCGAGGGGTCCCAGATTGGAGAGGGTGCAGGCTGGGCTGAGGGACACACACCCCGTGCACGAATTTCGTGCATCGGGCCTCTAGTAGTGGAATAATCTGGCTTCACAATTACAAAATTATATGATTGCTTTAGCTTGGGGGAAGCTCAGGTTCTAGTAGAATCAGTAGCCTGATGAAGCTGATGGCTTGATCTATAAACTGTAGGCAAGAAGTGATCAGGCTTTACACCATTGGTGCTTTTTAGCTGTAGATATTCAGCAAAGTTTATCAAGTTGTTTTCATTATTTTGTTGTTGTTGTTGTTGTTGTTGTTAATCCTTACCCAAGAATATTTTTCCTGTTCACTTTTTTAATTGATTGGGGTGACATTGGTCAACATGAACATACAGGTTTCAGGTGTGCATTTCTATGTTACAAGATCTGTATATTGCACCATGTGTCCACCATCCAAAGTCAAATCTTCTGTCACCTTATATTAGGATGCCCTTTACCCCCATGACCCTTCCCTCTGTCAACCACCACCCTGCTATTTGTGTTCCTGAGTTTCAGTTTACATCCAATATATGAGTGAAATCGTATGGTTCTTAGCTTTTTCTGACTGACTTATTTCACTTAGCATAATGTTCTCAAGGTCAATCCATGTTGTTGCAAATGGCACTATTTCATCCTTTCCTATGACTGAGTAGTAATCCATTGTGTACCACATTTTCTTTATCTAGTTCTCTATTGCAGGACACTTTGGTTGTTTCCATGTCTTGGCCACCGTGAATAATGCTGCAATGAACATAGGGGAACATATATCTTTGCGAGTACATAATTTTGAGTTTTTTTGGTATATATCCATGAGTGGGATTGCTGGGTCGTATGGTAGCTCTATTCTTAATTTCTTGCCTTATTGCTCTGGCTAGGACTCCCAGCACCATGTTGAATAGGAGTAGTGAAGAGTGGCTTGGCCAGCATGGCTGGCTCAGTGGTTGAGTGTCAACCTATGAACCAGGAAGTCACGATTCAATTCTTGGTCAGGGCACATGCCCGGGTTGCAGGCTTGATCCCCAGTGTGGGATGTGCAATAGGCAGCGGATCAATGATTCTCTCTCATTATTAATGTTTCTCTCTCTCCCTCTACCTTCCTCTCTGAAATCAATTTAAAAAAACATTTTTTTAAATGAGTGGTGAGAGTGGACATCCTTGTCTTGTTCCTGATCTTAGAGGAAAAGCTTTCAGTTTTTCACCATTGAGTATGATATTAGCTGAGAGTTTATCATGTGGTACTTTCCTTCTATTCCTATATCATTGAGTGTTTTAATCATAAATGGATGTTGTATCTTATCAAATGCTTTTTCTGCTCTATTGATAACATCATATGATTTTTATCCTTTCTTTTGTTAATGAGGGGTATTACGTTGATTGATTTGTGTATGTTGAACCACCCTTGTGCCCCTGGAATGAACCCCACTTGATTGTGATGTATTATTTTTTGGATGTACTATTATATTCGACTTGCTAATATTTTGTTTAGGATTTTTGCATCTGAATTCAACAGAGATATTGGTCTGTGGTTTTCTCTTTTTGTGTTATTTTTGCTAGGTTTTGGTATCAAGGTTATATTGGCTTTGTAGAATGTGTTAGGAAGTATTGCCTCGTCTTTAATTTTTTGGAAGAGTTTGAGAAGGATAGGTTTTAAATCTTTGAATGTTTGGTAGAATTCACTGGTGAAGCCATCGGATCCTAGACTTTGTTTTTTGGGAGGTTTTTGATGGTTGTTTCAATTTCCTCACTGCTGATCAGTCTATTTAGATTTTCCAATTCTTCATGATTTAGTCTAGGAAGGTTATATATTTCTAGGAACTTATCCATTTCTTCTAGGTTATTGAATATTATTTCATAATATTCTAGTATGATCCTTTGTATATCTGTGATTTGTGTGGTGACTTCTCTCTCATTTCTGATTTTGTTTATTTAGATCTTTTTTCTTTTTTCCTTAATGTGTCTAGCCAAGGGTTTGTCAATTTTATTAATCTTTTCAAAGAACCAACTTTTTGTTTTATTAATTCTTATAGTCTTTTTGTTATCTATTTCATTTAATTCTTCTCTATGTTTTTAAAAATATATTTTGTTGATTTTTTACAGAGAGGAAGGGAGAGGGATAGAGAGTTAGAAACATCAATCAGCTGCCCGCAACCAAGGTACATGCCCTTGACTGGAATCAAACCTGGGACCCTTCAGTCCACAGGCCAACACTGAGCCAAACCGGTTAGGGCTCTGCTCTAATTTTTCTTATTTCCTTTCTTCTACTGACTTTGCATTGGTTGCCTTTGATCTTCTTTTTTCTAGTACTTTAAGATTTGATGATAGGTTGTTTATTTGGGATTTCTCTTGTTTCTTGAGATAGGCCTGTCATGATATAAACTTCCCTCTTATTACTGCTTTCGCTGCATCCCGGAGGTTTTGATATGTTGTATTGTCATTCTCATATGTCTCTATATATCTTTTTTTAAATATATATTTTATTGATTTTTACAAAGAGGAAGGGAGAGGGATAGTTAGAAACATCAATGAGAGAGAAACATCAATCAGCTGCCTCCTGCACACCTCCTACTGGGGATGTGCCCGCAACCAAAGTACATGCCCTTGACAGGAATGGAACCTGGGACCCTTCAGTCTGTAGGCAGACGCTCTATCCACTGAGCCAAACCAGTTAGGGCTCTATATATCTCTTGATCTCATCTTTATAATTTCTTCTTTACCCGGTCATTTTTTAGTACTGTTATTTAATCTCCAAGTATTTGTGGGTTTCTTTACTTATTTTTTGCAGTTCATTTCTAGTTTCAAAGCATCATAGTCAGAAAATATGCTTGGTTATAATTTCAGTCTCCTTAAATTTGTTGATGCTAGTTCTGTGACCCAGCATATGGTCTATCCTTGAGAATGTTCATGTGCACTGGAGAAGAATGTATAGTCTGATGTTCTGGGATGAAATGTTCTGTAATTGTCAATTATGTCATTTGGTCTGGTGTTTCATTTAAGGCTGTCATTTCTTCATTGATTTTCTGTTCGGTTGATCTGTCTAGAGCTGTTAATGGAGTATTAAGGTCTCCAACTATGATTGCGTTTTTATCTGTTTCTCCCTTTAGTTTTGTGAGTAGTTGTTTTATATATTTCAGTGCTCCCTGGTTAGATGCATATATGTTAAGAAGTGTTATGTTTACTTGATGTAGTGTTCCCATTATCATTATAAAGTGTCCATCTTTGTTGCTTGTTATCTTGAAATCTATTTTGTCAGATATAAGTATGGCTACACCTACTTTTTTGTGGATGTTATTTGCTGGGAGAATCATTTTTTTAAATCTACCTTTGTCTTTGCAGCTTAGATGTGTCTCTTGTAGGCAGCATATGGTTGGGTTTTGTTCTTTGATCCACTCTGCTACTCTGTGCCTCTTTTCTGGTGAATTCAGACCATTTACACTTAGGGTAATTATAGGTGTATGAGGATTTCCTATAGCCATTTTATCTTTTGTTCCTGGTAGCTCTGTGCCTCCATTGTTGTTGTTTTTCCTTTATGTTTCTATCTGTTGTTTATATTTGGTGTTATTCCATACATCCTTCCTCTGTTTCCTCTTTTTTTAAGCTATATGACCTGGTTTGGAGATTTTTTTGTGTGTGGTTACTATTAGGTTTATAAAAAATGGAGTTGCATATATACCAAATTTTTTCCCTTTTGCGTGCATCTGATCTTCATCTTCCTTTGCCAGTTCAGACCTTTCCCCCTTCCCCTTGTATGTTTTTGTTGTCACAAATTATCCCTGTTTTAAATTTTATGGTGATCTTGCTCGTAGTGTTGTGACCCTATGTTCTTTGTTTCAGGTAGAATAACTCCCTAGAGTATTTCCTGCAATGGAGGTTTTCTTGTGATAAAAATCCCTCAGCTTCCGTATGTCTGGGAATGTCTATTTCTCCTTCATATTTAAAGGATAATTTTGCTGGATATATTCTTCATAGCTGGTAATTTCTCTCTTTCAGGCATTTGAATATTTGGTTTCACTCTCTTCTGGTTTGTAGAGTTTCTGCTGAGAAGTCAGATGATGGGTTTTCCTTTGTAGGTCACTTCCTTCTTTGAGAATTTTTTCTTTGACAATAATTTTTGACAGTTTTAATATCAATTGTCTTGAAAAGGGCCTCTTTGGATAGAGATAACTAGGTTTTCTGTTAGCTTCTTGGATTCAAGGATCTGGTTCTTTCCATAGATTTGGGAAGTTCTCATGCACTATTTGTTTTAATATTCTCTATTCCATGCTTCCTTTCTTTCTCTCCACAATGCCTATAATTCTAATATTGCTTTCCTGATGGAGTCAGCTAGGTCTTGTAGAGCTCTTTCATTTTTCTTTATTCTCTGGTCTCTCTCTTCTTCCCTCTGAGTCATTTCTTGAGTCCTATCTTCGATATCACTAGTTCTTTCTTCTAACTGGTTGGTTCTGTATTCTATGCTCAGCAGTTTACTCTTAATCTCCTTAATTACATGCTTCATTTCCAAGATTTCTGTTGATTATTTTTTAGTTTCAATTTCCTTGGAGAAATACTCATTTTATTCATTGATTTGTTTTCCGCGTGCACTGAATTGCCTGTCAGTATTTTCCCACATCTCATTGAGTATTTTCAGAACTGCAATCTTGAAATCTCTGTCATTTACATCACATAGTTCCATGTGTTCCAGCCTGCTTTCTGGGGATTTTTCATTTTCTTTCTGGTCATCATTGCTACTGTGGTTCTTCATGGTTTTTGCTGTCCTCCTTTGTTTTCGCATTTATCTTTGAAGAGATCTTTCTACTATATTATACTAGGTGGTGCTGACTTGCAAGATTTTTACCTCTGTGGTCTCACAGTTTTGAACCTTCTCGGCTTCCATAAGACAGTAGCCCCACTGCTTGGGGTTGGGGTATGTTTTGCCCTCACCATAATGGCAACCCCTGGCCCCTGAGGGATCCTGCCCCAAGTACTGCTCCTGGGATCAGTCACAGCGGGAAACAGTGATCCTACTGCAACAGCTCTTGGTTCACAGTAAAATGTTATGCTCCTGGAGCCAACTCCAAGGGCAACTGGAAGCGAGTTTTGGGAGTCCAAGTAGCAGCAGGGTTCTATGGTTCTGTTCTGTTTGAAATACCACAGCCTGGCCCGCATGGCAGAACCCCATGGTCTCTCAGGTGTCTGCTGACTCAGACAGTGTTCGCTCGCTCTCTCACCGCCCACCCCCCAGCTCTCCTCTCTGTTCCTCCCAAAGGAAGTGCCTGCTACCACTGGTTTTCTCCCCTTTCCCACAGCTCCCCGCTGCAGGGCTGCATCCACAGGCCATCAGCACTTTCCTCCCTTCTCATTTCCCCATTTATTCCCAGATGCCCACCTTTAGGTCTTTCAATATGCAGGTCTCTCAGGCGTGAATTTGTGTTGATCAGGGACTTCTTTGTTGAATTGTAGGTGGTTAACTTGTTGAAATGTCAGGGAGAGAGGAAAAGATGCACCCTTATGCTGTCATTCCTCTGACATCACACTTCCCATTTTAGAGAGTGGAAGGGAGGGGCAAAGACACAGAGAGAGAAACATTGATGTGAGAGAGACACATCAATTGGTTGCCTCCTGTACACATGCTAGAGCCTGCAGACTAGGTACAAGGTACTAGTATGTGCCCTTGACCATAACTGAACCTGGGCCCCTTCAATCTGCAGGCCAATGCTCTATCCACTGAGCGTTGGCCTGCAGATTGGCTAGGGCTGTTTTCATTCTCTAAGCTGTTGGAATTGTGGCAATCAATATGCCAGATTGCAGAGAGGTGATTTAAAATATATGAGTGGTTAAAAGGGAAAAAGAAAAGAAAGGAAAACCTTATTATCTTGTCTTTTGATATGTTTTTGCTTTTTATTTTTTAACATAGCATCATCATTTAAAGTACTTTTTTTTAATTGCAGCAAAGTCATGTAAAAGTATCGTGATATTTGGAAAGCTTAAGGAAAAAAAACAAGCAACCATCTCCACGGTTGTTTCAAGGGTCTGACTCATGAATATGTACTCTCCTTTCATCTCTACTAGATTTTTTTAATCACTTAGTGTCACAAGCCTTTCTCACTACATATTTTGCAAGTCATGGCATCATAAGAATTTTCAAGCAGAGTGCTGACTTGTTTAATAGTCATAGAATCAGTATTTTAGGATAACTTTTCTGAAGATTCCATCCTATTTTGGGACAAAACTCAGAAGTATTTTTAAGTTTACCTGTTTAGATTTAGTTCAATAATAGTTTATTTTCTTTTTAACTTTGATCTTAATATTCTTTAGCTGTTTCACTTTTTAAACATATAAATGTTATTTTAAAACCGGACTTATAGATTGGTTTGCTCAGAAGGCACCTAACATCAAAACACTATTAGTAAAGTCCTGGTATGCTGAAAATGAGTGTTTTAGTAAAATGTTAGAAAAAGATTTTGCTTTTGGAGAAAGGCCCACAATTATGTATATAATTTAACTAGGAAACATGCCAAAATTGCCATTCATATTAAGTAAGGGGAAGGCAAAGGGCCAGTGATTTTTCACTCATTAAATTAAGTATTTATTGAATGTCTGCTGCTTGCCTACACTATTTAGGTACTGGGAATAGAACAAAAACAAACAGACAAAAATTCGTGCCCTTGAGTAGCTTATATTCTAGTGGAGGAAGACAAACAATAAACAAAATAAATAGGAAAAATATATAATATGACAAAAGAAGGTTAATGTAAGAAAAACAATTATGAAAGGGGGCTTTTGCAGATGGCATGCTTGCAATTCTCAATAGGAACTATAGTCAGTTTTGAGCACTCTTAATTTATGCAGAATTCTTTGGGACTTACTAGACACTTAGCTAGAATCTTGAAGAGGGTTCCAAGAGACAAGAATTAGGACTAGTGGTGGCTTGCCCAATCATCAGATTACTTAAGACCTTATTCATAGCCAGAACATTATTTCATACCCAGCCTTCCCTGGCTCTTCCACCTCCACTACTACTCTTCCCTGCCAGATGTTTTTTTATATACCTAATTAAGGTTAAAAAAAACAACACACACAACAAAAAAAATAAAACTCAAAACTGCCTGGCCTCTGTGGCTCAGTTGGTTGAGCATTGTCCCATGCACCAGGAAGTCACCGGTTCAATTCCTGGACAGGGCACATGCCTTGGATGTGTGCTCCAATCCTTAGTAGAGGGCATGCAGAAGGCAACCAATCAATGTTTCTCTCTCATCAATGCTTCTATCTCTCTCTCCCTCTCCCTTCCTCTCTATGAAATCAATAAAATTTTTAAAAAACTATTTTAAGCCTGATGCATTTTTTAAAAAATATAAATTCTAATGTGCTCTAGAACTGGAAACCATGTAAAAGCAAAAGTCCCCTCATTTTTGCTATCCAGATAAACTAGTGATTGAATACAATTTAGAATATTTTTCATTTGAAATATAGCACAGTCTCCTGGATAGAAATGAGTTAAAAGTTTTGGGCTTTTGATACCAGGTATGCCACTGCCTACCTATGAAACCTGAATAGATCACTTACCTTTCTAGGCCTCCATTTCTCATCTGAGAACTCTAAAATGTGGTGTGATATTTGCTTTTAATCAATTCAAGTCATTAATTACATAAATCTAGGTGAAATAAAGCTTCCTTTTTTTTTCAGGAAGTGAATATATGTGACTAAAATGATTAAGCTGGGTTTTGTGTATGAATAAATAGAATGTGGATCTTATGACTGATTCATATGAGTCTTTGATCTCCAGGAATGTTTTTCATTAGAAACACATATCAAAATGTTAAATATATTTATATTTTACCTCAAAGTGGATCTTAAAATATAGAAAAGATTAAAGTAATTTGCATAAGTTAATATCAATTTTGATTAAAATTTGAGTGGCTTTAGAAAACTAGAATATATATTTTTAAAATTTTTATTCAACTAATTTAAAGAAAAAAAGTTAACCCATTTCTTTCATCCCTCACCCTTTTTTTTTTCTTAATATTTTTATTGATTTCAGAGAGGAAAGGATAGGTAAAGAGAGATAAAAACATCTATGATGAAAGAGACTCATTGACTGGCTGCCTCCTGCACACCCCCTACTGGAGATCCAGCTGGGGTATGTGCCCTTGATTGGAATTGAAACTGGGACTCTTCAGTCTGCAGGCTGACACTCTATCCACTGACCTAAACCGGCTAGGGTGCCCACCCCCTACCTCTTGCAACCACCAATCTGTTCTTTATACCTTTGAGCTTCTTTCTTTCTTCTTGTTTTGTTTTATCTACATTCTAGAGGCCTGGTGCACAAATATTTGTGCCCTGGGGAGGGGGAGTCCTCAGCCCGGCCTGTGCCCTCTCACAGTCTGGGAGCCCTCAGGGGATGTCCGACTGACAGCTTCAGGCCTAAGCCACAGTCTGGCCTCCCTCTGCGGGAGGCAACCAGCAGACCGATCAGGGAAGGCTCCCGCAGTGAGAGGCCGGCCCCACCCCCTATCGCCCCTCCACCCCCCCTCACCCCCCAATTGCCCCTCCACTGCTGCTGGTCACTACCATCCCCTCTCTCTGCCCACTGGCACATGCCTTGGCTGGCCTGGTGCCACCTGCTTGCTGGCCCCACCCCCCACCGACTGGTAGTTCCACTGTTAGGTCAATTTGCATATTATGCTTTGATTATATAAGATAAGAGAGATCATAGGGTATTTGTCTTTCTCTAATTATTCACTTAGCATAATGTCCTCCAGGTATATTGATGTTGTCACAAATGGCAAGATTTTTTTATGGCTGAATAATATTGCAGTGTGTGTGTGTGTGTGTGTGTGTGTGTGTGTGTGTAAAACAATTTATCCATTAATCCATCAATGGACATTTAAATTCTTTCCATATCTTGGCTATTGCAAATAATGCCACAGTGAACTTAAGGGTGCATATAACTTTTCAAATTAGTGTTTTTGTTTTCTTTGGATGAATACCAAGTGGAATTGCTGGATCAGGAATCGAACCGTGAACTCCTGGTTCATAGACTCAGTGGTTGAGTGTCAACCTACGAATCAGGAGGTCACAGGTTCGACTCCCAGCATATGCCTGGGTTGTGGGCTCAATCCCCAGTAGGGGGTGTGCAGGAGGCAGCGGATCAATGATCTCTCTCATCATTGATGTTTCTATCTCTCTCTTCCTCTCTCTTCCTCTCTGAAATCAATAAAAATATATTTATTTAAAGAAAAACATATAAAAAGCATATACTTCAAAATTTAATCATTTGAAGTATATCTATTATTAATGTTTTGAAGAATCTCCCTACTGTTTTCCATGGTACTTTCATTAATTTCATTCCACCAACATTGCACAAGAATTCGCTTTTCTCCACATCCTTGCCAACACTTGTTATTTCTTGTCTTTTTTATAACAGCCATTCTACCAAATGTGAGGTGATTTCTGATTGTAGTTTTGATTTGCATTTCCCTGATGATTAATGATGTTGACCATCTTTTCATGTACCTGTTGCAGTACATGAAAAGATGTTAATGTCTTCTTTGGAGAAATGTGCATCCAGATTTTCTACCCATTTTTTTTTTCTTTATTGCCACCCCTGCCTGCTGCTCTGCCCATTTTTAATTGGATTTTGTTTTTTTGCTCTTGAGCTATATGAGTTCTTTATATATTTTTTATATTAGCTACTTGTCAGATACTAGAGGCCTGATACATGAAGATTCGTGCAAGAATGGGCCTTCCAGCACTAACGGGTTTGGCTCAGTGGATAGAGCGTCGGCCTGTGGACTGAAAGGTCCCAGGTTCGATTCCGGTCAAGGGCATGTGCCTTGGTTGCGGGCACATCCCCAGTGGGAGGTGTGCAGGAGGCAGCTGATTGGTGTTTCTCTCTCATCGATGTTTCTAGCTCTCTATCCCTCTCCCTTCCTCTCTGTTAAAAATCAATAAAATATATTTAAAAAAACAAAACAAAACAAAAGAATGGGCCTTCCTTCCCCTGGCTGCCGGCACTGCCTTCGCTCTGGCTGGAGCCTCCTTTTCCCTCTGGCCTGGAGCCACCTTTCTGCCTTTCCATGCTGCCCAGAGGCCCAGAGCGGCTGGGTGGTGCGGAACGCCTGCATTGTCACCATGGTGACAACGCAAGCATCCCGCCCAGCCCCCGGCCGCTCGGTGCCTGTTTATGCAAATCAACCCACCAACTTTGTTGTGTTAATTTGCATACTCACTCCTGATTGGCTGGTGGGTGTCATGAAGGTATGGTCAATTAGCATGTTACTCTTTTATTAGTGTAGCTAGGATTTGCAATTATTTTCTCCCATTCAGCAAGTTGCTTTTTCATTTTATTGGGTTTTTTGCTGTATAGAAACTGTTTTTCTTAATTTTTGCTTTCTTGCTTTTGCTCTTGGAGTCAGAATAAAAAAAAATCATCACCGCCCTAGCCAGTTTGGCTCAGTGGATAAAGCATCAGCCTGTGGACTGAAGGGTCCTCAGTTTGATTCCAGTCAAGGGCACATGCCCAGGTTGTGGGCTCAATCCCAGGAGGGGGCATGCAGGAGGCAGCCAATCAATGAGTCTCTCTCATCATTGATGTTTCTATCTCTCCCTCTCTCTTCCTCTCTGAAATCAATAAAAATATATATATTTTAAAAATCATCACCAAGACCTATGTCAAATAGCTTACTGCCTATGTTTTCTTCTAGGAGTGTTATGGTTTCAGGTCCTATGTTCAAGTTTTTAATTCATTTTGAGTTAATTTTGTGTATGGTATAAGTCTTGTACTATAAGAGGATGGTCCAGTGTGATTCTTTTGCACGTGGCTGTCCAGTTTTCCCAACACCAATTATTGAAGAGACTGTCCTTTTCCCATATATTCTTGGTTCCTATGTCATAAATTAATTGACCATATATGAGTGTGCTTATTTCTTCACTCTGTATTCTGTTCCATTGATCTATATGTCTATTTTTATGCCAATACTATACTGTTTTAATTACTATAGTTTTGTAATATAGTTTGAAATCAGGGAGCGTAATGCTTCTAGCTTTGTTTTTCTTTCTCAAGATTGCTTTGGCCCTTTGGGGTACTTTGTGGTTCCATACAAATTTTAGGATTGTTTGTCCTATTTCTATAGAAAATGCCATTTAAATATTAGAAAGTAAATATTAGAATATTTATATTAAGATCAATTTAATGTTTTTCAATCCTCACCTGAGGATATGAGAGAGAAAGAGAGAAAGAGATAAACATCAATGTAAGAGAGAAACATCAATCGGTTGCCTCCTATATGTGCCCCACCAGGACCAGACTTGAAACCTTGGTATGTGCCCTGACCAGGAATTGAACTCAAAACCTTTTGGTATATGGAATGATGCTCCAACCAACTGAGCCACCCAACAAGATCAATTTAGAGCAACTTTTTGGGGAACATAGCATTGCATTGCTTTATACATGAATAAAAACTTGATAAATAATGATAATTATAATAGCTGCCAGGAGGTTTAATAAATGTATTATGTATATTAACTTAGTTAAGACTTACAAGAACCCCATGAGGTAGGTGCTGTTATTTCCTCCATTTTATAGATTAGGAATCTGTATTTCAGAGAGATTAAATAACTTGCGCAAGTCCACAGAGATCTTGAGACTAAATTGGATCCCAGGTCTATGTGATTCTGGAGCCCTGGCTTTTATCAGTATTGCTCTCCCAAGAACATTTTCTTATGAAGGTGCTAAACACAGGCAGAAGAAATTGCCAAGAGAAGATTAGGGGAGCATTTAGTACATTGTGTGTGAAAGCAAGAATTTTGAACAAATGACTTCCAGTCACCCCTACATACCCCAAAGTTTGTACACCTGGATCTGTCACTCCTTACTTAAATTTAAAATATTATTAGTTATAATGATAATAAATAAATATTCATTAACTTTTATGTGTTTTTTCATGCAAGAGAATCCTCAATATGTTCTTCTGATTACAGATCATTAATTTTGGGCTATTCAAATAGTACATGCAAACTTCTATTAAAAAAACGAAACTAAAACTGTCAACCAAATTGTAATATAGCTTTTTGCCTTTATATTATTATCCAATAGTATTATACCTAAAGCACATTAAATAACACTATTCTAATTTATTTTATTTGGATTTATGTATTTCTCAGTGTTTTGGTTTTTAATAGTACTTACCTTTTCTCTTGCAGGTTATTATTGTTAGTTTCAGGTTATTGAATACAGACAAAAATAGGAACATTACATGACATATTCTATAATTTAAATTTTTCTCTAAGTTGGTTTTTCCTCCCAAGTAAATTTCAAGTAGTGTGCTAAATAAATTTCATTTAGTAGTTAACTAAAGATTCAAAATGATAATATGTTGGCCTATATTCATTGACATTCCCTCAACTTGCACCTTTAAGTGAGGCTATGTTGTTAGGCATTGGCTATAATATCTAAAAGGAAATTATTAATAAATATATCTGCTTTTTTGATGTCATAGATCACATTAATGTAATTTAGCCATAGAAACAAAACTATTATAGAATACTATAATAAAATAAAACAGGTCTATCATGAAACTGGGCCATATTCTGGAGTTCTGGAGATTTCTGGAGAAGGATTCTATAGGGAAGTAACTTGGGACAGGCATTGAAGGGCCAGTGCTACAGAAAACTCATCTCTTGCCAGGGAGTGATTCATGCTCACAAAGCATTAACCTGGGAGATAGTTTTTGGCCCAGGCTTGGGCAAGTTACCTAGGTTGGCACAACTGAACTGAAGGAAAAGACCTGGAAGAGAAGGTTTGGGAGGAAACGCCCTAGGGGCTGCTGGAAGCCAGCTTGCTTTCCTGAGGGAAGTCAGTCTCCAAGACAAAGCCAAATTACAAGGGCGGGGGTGGGGCAGAGAAAATCACCGGCAAACGGAGCCAGAGGGATCAAACAGAAGTTAAAGCCCTACCCACCTCTGGACTTCCATTTGTGTGTCAGTAAATTTTTTTATTTTTAAAGCCATATGAGATAAATGTCTGATACTTGCAGCTAAAAGCCTCTTAAAGGCATTCTTGACATATTTAGGGTCTTTACAACTTGTCCATTATATGTGTTATAAATATTTTCCCTTCAGACCATAGGTTATCTTTTGTTTATCTCTCAGACAATAAAATGTACTTAAGTCCCAGCGGGTGTGGCTCAGTTGATTGGGCGTCATCCCTCACACCAAAAGGTTGCTGGTTAGATTCTTGGTCAGGTTACATGCCTGGGTTTCAGCTTGATCCCCAGTGGGTGGGTAGAGTGCAAGAGGCAGCCAATCCACATTGCGCTCTCACATCAATGTTTCTCTCTCTCTCCCTTTCCCTTCCTCTCTCTTAAAATCAATAAAAATATTTTTAAAATAAAAATAAAATGTATTTAAAGGTATAAAGATTAAAACAAGTGTGATATTATTATTCAATTAGGAAGATAGGTCAGTGGAACAGAATATTTAACTCAGACACAGATAATATATCTACAAAACAATTTGTAACAAGATAAAGTTGGAGAAAGATGAATTTTTATTGTTGTTTTGTGAGTCATACCACAGCAAAATAAATTGTAATTGATTAAAGTTGTGTCAAAAAGCAAAGTTATAAAAATGTTAAAATAAAAAATAACGATATAATTTTGGCTCAAGAAAGATTTTCTAGGTTTGAAGCCAAAGGTAAAAACCATACAAGATAAGATATGGCTACACAAAAATTAAAATGTGTTCCATTTTTATCGATCAGCATTTTTCAGTTGGGAAAGTAATACATATTCATTGTGAATTCATTGTATATTGATGTAAAAACACCAAACAATACTAATTGTCAAACTAGTTATTTTATGTAAAAAATAATGTCCTCTTACTTTCTTCAACCCCTCACTCCATAGGTAACTATTTTTAATAATTTGTTCATATATTCCCAGACCTTTCTCAATACACATATATTGTGTGTACCTAAATACATAACCTTTTCAAAACAAGAATCATTCTGAGTTATATTTTGCACCTAGTCTTTCTCCCTCAATAGTATATCATGGACATTTTTCCTTGTCAGCACATATGGAGCTACTTTACTTTTTTTTTTTTTTTTAAATATATTTTATTGATTTTTTTACAGAGAGGAAGGGAGAGAGATAGAGAGTTAGAAACATCGATGACTGAGAAACATCGATCAGCTGCCTCTTGCACACCCCCTACTGGGGATGTGCCCGCAACCAAGGTACATGCCCCTGACCAGAATCGAACCTGGGACCTTTAAGTCCGCAGGCTGACGCTCTATCCACTGAGCCAAACCGGTTTCGGCGCTACTTTACTTTTTCTAACATTAGCCTTGTATATTCTATTACATGAACGATTGACAATGTATTTAAATCAATCACTTATTTATTAGTATTTTAGATTTTTCCAGTTTGGAAGACTTTATTGCAGAGAAAGTTATAATAAATATATGAAGGTTTACTATTAGTAATCTATATAAAGGGCTCTTTCAAATCAATTAAAAATTTGAATGGCACATTTACATAAGAAATGACATAAAAATTATATTTACATGGGAAAATGGACAGACAGTAACATGAAGGGCAATAAATATATGCAAATATTTGTCCAATAAATATTTGCAAACTGAGATACTGCCTTTTATCCAGCAGATCAGCAAAGAGGAATAAAAAAAGAATGAAAAAAAGAGGAAGTGTTGGTGTTGGGGAAAAAGGTACTTTTATAAAGTAATCTAGAAGAGTTATTTCATACCTACTTTCAGCAGTGCAGTATGAGTGTTTATTAAATGCCTTAAAACTATGCATAGCTTTTTAACCAATTAGTTCATCTATAGAAATTTTAACTAATAACTCAGGCTACTTCTTAGTTAATTTTTAGTTAAGGCCATTATATGATTATTTAAATCCTATAGTTTAAAGTAGCAAATATTTGCACAACATTTTTAGGCTAGTCCATGGTGGATGTTTTCAGAGCACTGGACCCACAAACTGTGCACCCGTCACGGTCTCCTGTGAAACATGAGCCAGCTGGGTAGCTTTCTCTGTCTGTCTCATAACCATGTCCACCAAGGGGAATGCTAATTCACCAGCTGCCCACCTTAACTGATTCAAGAAGAAGGCAAAAGACAGTATAGCCATGAGGTGGTGCAGAATAGAAGTTAAGTCTGAAGCTGAGCTAAGAAGGATGACCAGATGCTAAATAGGAGATAGGTAAGCTCGTTTCCTGATGATGCTACTTCTCCACTGAGGGAGAAAAACAAAAGAAAACAAAAACAGCAATGCCCTATCTGGTTTGGCTCAGTGGATAGAGTATCAGCCCTTGGACTAAAGGGTCCTGGGTTCGATTCCAGTCCAGGGCACATACTCAGTTGCAGGCTCAATCCAGGAGGCAAACAATCAATGTGTCTCTCTTACACTGATGTTTCTCTTTCTGTGTCTCTCCCTCTCTCTTCCATTCACTCTAAAAATCAGCAACAACCAGGGCACTGTAAATTGGTCTGTTGAGAACATTGTCAAAGGCATAAATAGCGACACTTTGGAAAACCAGCTCCAAACTACTCAAGCTGCTAGGACACTGCTTTCTAGGGGAAAACAGCCACCCATAGACAACATAATCCAGACTGGTTTGATTCCAAAATTTCTCTTCTTCTTGGGCAAAACTAATTGTAGCCCCATTCAATTTGTATCTGCTTGGGCCCTCACTCTCACTGCTTCCAGGACCTCAGAACAGACCAAGGCTGTAGTAGATGCAGGTGCTATCCCAGCATTCATTTCTCTGTTGGCATCTCCCCATGCTCACATCAGTGAACAAGCTGTTTGAGCTCCAGGAAACATTGCAGGTGATGGTTCAGTTTTCCAAGACTTAATTATCACATATGGTGCAGTGGACCCACTGTTGGCTCTTCTTACAGTTCCTGATATGTCATCTTTAGCATGTGGTTACTTAGTAACTTTACTTGGACACTTTCATACCTTTGACGCAACAAGAAATCTGTAGCCGTGTTAGATGATGCTGAGCAAATTCTTCCTATTTTAATTTGTCTCCTGCAACATGATCCAGAAGTATTAGCAGACAGCTGCGGGGGCATATCCTACTTTATTGATGGTCCAAATGAATGGATTAAGAGCCATAGGAAATATTGTTACTTATGGGCAAATGAACAGACTCAAGTTGTACTAGGACATATGGGAGCACTTGGCTGTCTTTCCCAGCCTCCTACGAACTCCAGGAGGAAGCTATGTGGACAATGTTAAAAACACAGCTGGCCACCAGGACCAGATACAGCATGTTGTGAATCATGGATTAGTCCCATTCCTCACTGGAATTCTCTCTAAGGCAGCCTTTAAGGCATAAAAGGGAGCTGTGTGGGCTGTGACCAACTCTACAAGTGATGGAACAGTTGAATAGATTGTATACCTTGTGGCATTATATCTTACCTGTGAAAGATATCAGAATTATTCTGGTTATTCTGGATGCCATTTCAAAGATCTTGCAGGCTGCTGAGAAACTAGGTGAAACTGAAAAACAGTGTAATGATTGAATAATGTGGAGATTTGGACAAAATGTAAGCTCTGCAAAACCATGAAAATTAGTCTGTGTATGAGAAGTGTTTCTCTGTAGAGGAGAGGAAGATCAAAGTGTTGTACCAGAAACTACCTCTGAAGGCTGTACATTCCAAGTTCAGGTGGCACTCCTGGGAACTTTACTAGGACAAAGAGTTGTTGTGGACTATGTTTGGTATAAGTTTGCCTTACTGTTTCTCTACTAAGAGCTCTCTTTTAAATGTAATTGATTATTATAGCACTTTTTACAATAACACTATATTTGAACAGTTCCAAACTATAGATACTATATGAAGCTTCTCCTCCTAATAGGTTTCTTATTCCTGTGTGCAATTTCATAGCTTGCAGTATCCTGTAAATAAAGATTAAATTTCGCCCTTAAAAATAAAATGAAATAAAATAATACTCAACAACTGAATTTTAGGACATCTGTGAGAAGGACTGCTATGCATCATATTAAGATTGATATTGAAAAATATTTTTATATGGAAGAGTGCAGGCTAATAAATTATATGCACAGATGATTGCTTATCAAATTACTGTGAATACGCATACGCCTACATATATGTATAGAAAAATGCTGCCACTAAGATTGGTGAGGTAATGGAGAAGTTATTTTCAATTTGCTTAATCATATTTCCAATGAGTGCATACTACAATCATCTAGTGAAAGCTTTTACAAACTGTTTAATAAAGAGTATGCATTGGTATAAGTTAAAAAGTAAGGCAGTCTATCAGAAGTAGACTGAAGGAAACAAAAGCAAACAGAGCAGCTGGATGGCTGCTGGTAAGGAAGGTTTGCTCTCTATTTTGGAGAATAGCAAATGGCTCCCTGTGGATTGGAGTGTTCTCTGTGGATATAAGGATGTGTCTTTGTGACTGTCAGGTCTTTATTCTTAAGCCAAGTGGAAAGAGAACAAAGCAGTTAAAAGAAACTGATAAGGACCTTTAACAGATGGGGGATGGGTACAAGGGAACTAAGGAAACTAAACCTCAATTAACTCTTGAAGTAATTTTTTTGTAGCAAGAGCATAGTCCGGACTTGATGAAGCTAAAGAAAAACCTCATTGAGCTCTTATTACCAGAGGAATTGAGACTAGATTGGCCTGAACTGTGGAGACCATCTTGGCAGAAGACGTTTTGCTAAGACTTACCTTTAGGGTCCATTACAAAGAAGCCTTACTATTCCATCTGGGCATAAAACCAAGATGTGATGTATTTTGAAATGTGGTAAAAATATTGTATTTAGCCTATGGGGTATGTTTTCAATAAAATCTTGTCTGATAGATTTTATATCTAAATAGAGTGGTTAGCAATAGCCTTATATGTATTTTTATATTAGAGAGAAGAGGAATATAAAAATGTGTTAATCTGCCTCTTGGTTAACCATTCCTACTCTTGAAGTCCAGTTGTTTGAACAATGTGACCCTAATCAAGATAGCACCACATATAACTTACAGCTATGAAAACCAAAGGAACAAACAGTGACCAGGAGGCTGAATTTGAAACCTAAAGCAATAGTGGAACATCAAACTCAGCAAAACTATTAAGCCCACAATTAAGGCATAAGTGACTTTTGTAAGATTGGGCTATTATTTTTAGATTGTTTGGCAATAGCTTATTATAGCATACAACTGATAATTCTTTGATAAATTTGTAAGTGATGACTTTTCAAGTGAGTCACACAATCTTTTCTACCTAAAGACATCATAACTGAAAAGTAATCCTCAGGACCTCCTCTCATTATAACAATTTAAACAAATGTAAGGTATATTAATTTATTTGCTTAACATTGTTTGCTAAATGCCTATACTAGTTGATTTAATTGATAACATACTATATAGTCAAGATTGGCTGCCAAATATGAGCCTTTGGCCTCACCAAGGATGAATTAACCTCATCCCCCTCAAAGCTGTCCAGATCCACTCATGTAGGCAACTGTTTACATTTTTATCCCTCTTTAGAAAAATATATAGAAGCTTATTATTTGACACCAGTTCTCCTGTACTTTCTTTGTATTCTGAATCTCACTGTTGGCCTTTTCTGCCATGACACTGATTTGTGAACTTACCTTTGGATTCTGATTTTAGTTTATTTGGTTTCCCATATTTTGGATCCTACCTTTGGCATGTTTCTTAACTTTTTTTTCCTTAATATATTTATGTTGATTTCAGAGAGGAAGGAAGAGGGAGAGAGAGATAGAAATATCCAGAATGAGAGAGAATCATTGATCGGCTGCCCCCTGCAAGTCCCCCACTGGGGCTCGAGCCCACAACCCAGGCATGTGCCCTTGACTGGAATCGAACCTGGGACCTTTCAGTTCACAGGCCAACGCTTGATCCACTGAGCCAAACCAGCCAGGGCTGTTTCTTAACTTTTGTTCCATCCTGAACTTGTGTCTCAACTCAAATTCCTGAACTTGACACCCCCCCAAGCTCCACGCACACACCTCTTAAACTGAGATATTATTTCCTAATTCCTAGAGACTGAAACCACAGGGGAAATATTAACTCAGCTAGAAAAGATGATCTCTAGATATAATCTCTTCTGAGATGGAGGGTCCTCACACAAAAACCAAAATGTGTTCATCCAAAACACATTGTGCAAGAGTTATCTGTTTGTACAGGTTTTCCCCCAACAGAACAAGAAGAACCTGCTAGACTAGTTGCCATCTCTCAGTTAGAAAAGGCATCCATCCATGTGATACACACTTGAGACCTGGCTTTCATTTAATGTTCATCTCCTCATTTACCGCCCAGATACAGACATTTGCCTCAATAGCCGTCTGCTTCATGGATAGTTTATTAGAATGAGCTGATTTTCTTGTACCTTAGTTCTGTTCTGGTGTCATTTCACTGTTAAAACCCTTCTGATTCTGTCACCACTCATCAGCCCAGGTAAATATATATCTGTGAACAAGTGAATGCATGAGGCATCAGCCTATGCTTACTTAGCATAACTTTAGCCAAATACTCTCATCTTATTATGAGTGTATGAATTTGATGCCAGTTGGACGCACAATCACCAGGGATCTTGTTAAAATGCAGACTGTGATTCAATAGGTGTGGATTGGTCCTGAGATTCATTTCTAGTAAACTCAACAGTGCTGCCCACGCCACTGGTCCTGGGATCCCACGTTGCCTATTAAAGAGACCACGTGTCTAGGAGTAAATCTGCTTTCTCCCTCGGGTGTTTGTGTGAAGGCTGCCTCTCCCCATATTGGCAGCACAATCACTGCTTCACCCCCTCAAGCCCCTCCATCCCCACCCCAGCTCTTCAACTGGGTTCTAGTTCTTAGGACTTCAAGTGCAGGACCCACAGCTGTCTGACCTGCAGCCAGTTCTTGGTCCCAGTAGAGACCCTTTGTTCTGTTTCTCCTTGAGGTGCTGCCACCCAGGGAGGGAAGGTCTCCCCTCCCTCTTCCTGGGAAGCCAGATTCTTTGTTTGTATTTATGGCCCATTAGCTACCTTTATCTAAAAGATAAGAAAGATCCTTGGAAACCAGCTGCCCTTTGCTCAGACTGTTTCATTGGCTTTGATATAAATACGCCTTTCCCCTAGACTCTCTTTTCATCCAAACTTGCTGTTTCTTTTATAGGGGAAGGTGGTTATAGCTCAAGGCTTGTTTTGATCTCAAAATTCCTTAAGCCCTGGGGCTATTGGTAAACATTTTAGAAGCCAGTCCCTACTCGGTTTTGTGTTAGCTGTTTTCAGGCTACATAATTGTAGACTTTGAGAAGAGGAAGGGGTTTTCAGTAGTTTTAGTTCAACCCCTTCATCTGACAGATAGAAAACAGAAAGAAGCCCATGGAGTTTCTGTATTTTGCCAAAGATTGGGATGCTGAGTTCCACACCTTTAAACTGTGTTCCAGGGAACACCAAGGAGCTGCTTAGATCTGGCTGCACTGAGCGTTTGGAGGACTGGAGGCTTTCTTCCTCCCATATCTCAACCAGAGGCGTTCCATTTATAATACTTTCATCTGTTCCAACGTAGGTCTTATTTGAAGGATGAGTTTTATAATCTACAAAAAAAATTTAAACCATTTCACCATGCTGCCTGCAAATGAATCTTAATTTCATATCTACAGTTTAAGAGAGTCATATTTTTGTATTCTCATTTTAATGGTAGAGTTTGAGCCAGGGCTAAAATTCTACATCTGTAGAAAAGCAAGCCTGACACTTAGAACATTTAAATGTAATATTTAAATACTCCTTAATAATGGAATTTTATATTAGTCACTAACTCATGCTATGAAAATATAAATTTTACACTTAGAAAGATAGATCTTGCACTATCTCATCTAATCTCTTATATTTTCATGACATTTTCAAACCCTTACATTGGAAATTATGCATAGTCATGGATTTTCACCCAAATCTTGGTAAATTTATTGAGATATAAATCACATACCATATGTGATGGTCAATTTTATGTGTCAACTTGACTGGGCTAAAGGCTGCCTAGATAGCTGGCAAAACATTATTTCTGGATATGTCTGTGAGGGTATTTCTGGAAGAGATTAGCATTTGATTCAGTAGACTGAGACGAGTTCTGCCCTCAATATGGGTGGCATCATCCAATCCACTGAGGGCTGAACTAGAACATAAAAAGCAAGAAAAGTTGAATTTCCTTTCTCTTGATCTGGAGTGTTCAAATTAGGAGTTAAACATCAGTTCCCCTGATTCTCAGGCCTTCAGACTCAATGAATTATGCCACTTGCTTTCCTGGTTCTCCAGCTTGCAGATGGCAGATTATGGGATTCCTATATATTTATTATAGGAATGTATCATATATATACTAGTACTAGAGGCCCAATGCACGAAATTCGTGCAAGGGGCTCAACCCTCGTAGCTGCAGCTTTGTCCTGAAGGTCATCCAGAAAATCGTCCAGTCGAATTAGCATATTACGCTTTTATTATTATAGATACTCTAGTGGCCTGGTGCGCGAAATTCGTGCACAGGGGGTGGGGGGTATCCCTCAGCCTGGCCTGCACCCTCTCCAATCTGGGACCCCTCAGGGGATATCTGACTGCCGGACATCCCTCTCGAAATCTGGGACCGTTGGCTCCTAACCACTTACTTGCCTGCCTGCCTGCCTGCCTGATCACCCCTAACCACTCTGCCTGCCGCCTGCTCACCCCCAACTGCCCCCCCGGCCTTTTCACCCCCAACTGCCCTCCCTGCTGACCTGATCGCCTTCAACTGCCCCCCCTGCCGGCCTAATTACCCCCAACTGCCCTCCCCTCCTGGCCTGATCACTCCTAACCGCCTCTGCCTCGGCCCCGCCACCATGGCTTTGTCTGGAAGGTCTCCCCCGAAGGTCTCCCAGTCTAATTAGCATATTACCCTTTTATTAGTATAGATAATCTGTTTCTCCAGAGAATCCTGATTAGTACACCATATAATTCACCTATTTAAAGTGTAGAATTCATGACTTTTAGTCAATTCATAGAGTTGTGCAACCATCATCACTATCTACTTTCAGAATATTTTCATCACCCCAAAAAGAAACCTTGTATTCATTAGCAGCCACTCCCCATTTCCCTATCCCCCAACCCCTGACAACCACTAATCTACTTTCTCTCTCTGGATTGCCTATTCTGGATATTTAATACAAATGGAATTGTACAATATGTGGTCTTTTGTATCTGGCTTTTTTCACTTAGCATGTTTTCAAGATTCATCCACACTGAAGCATGTATTATTGCTTCATTTCTTTTTATGGCTGAATAGTGTTCTGTTGTGTGGCTATACCACCTTTTGTTTATCTACTGATGGAAATTTGAGTTTCCACCTTTTGGCTATTGTGAATAACAGTGCAATGAGCAATGGCATACAACTATGTGAGTACCAGTTTTCTATTCTTTTGGGTATATACCTAGGAATAGAATTGCTAGGTCATATGATAATTCTCTGTTTAACTTTATGAGGAACCATTAAACTTTTTCCACAGTGGCTGCACCACTTTACATTCCCAGTAAGAATGTACAAGAGTTCCAATTTTTCCACATTCTTACCACATATCTAGGATATATAAGAAATGCCCAGAGAGCGCCCCGGAAGCTGACCCTTCTCGAGGTCGTGATGGGCAGCAAGATGGCGTCCACCAGCAGGGTCGTGCAGGTAGTCAAGCCACATACTCCATTAATAAGGTTCCCTAACAGAAGAGATAATCCTAAACCAAATGTATCAGAAGCTGTGAGATCAACAGGAGTACCTTCTCACTCTTCTTCAATTTCACAGCATCCTAAGGGAAGTAAATCATCAGATTGGCTAATGCATCAGGGCCCATCAGACACTGCAGAAATAATAAAAACATTACCTCAGAAATACAGAAGGAAACTTGTCTCTCAAGAAGTCGAATATATCCAATGTGCAGGTCCTGAATAATCACTAACACTGTGGCTGCTGTTTGTTATCAAACAAAGAATAGTCTTTACAATACAGGACTTCCAAAATGACTAATGAGAAATTATACATTAACAACTTTAATATTCTGTAAAAAAAAAAAAAGAAATATAGAAAACTTAGATAGATACTTGTATTTCTTAATTTATGTATCTTGGCAGGTTTTCCACAAGCTTACCTAATTGTTTATATACTTTATACTTATTAAAGTACACATTTAAAAAAAGAAAAAAAAAGAAATGCCCTTATCAGACATGTGATTTACAAATATTTTATCCCATTCTGTAGTTTGTGTTCTCATTTTCTTTGGGAGCAAAAAAGTTATACATTTATCTATATACCAATGTATCCATTTCTTTTTTAGTTGCTTGTGTTCTTGGTGTCATATCTAAAAAAAGTCATAGTCTAATTCAAAGTCCTAAAAATTTACACCTATGTTTTCTAATAAGAGTTTTATGGTTTCAGCTCAATAATAATTGAGTTATTATGTATAGTGCGAGGTAGGGGTCCACCTTTATTCTTTTGCATGTGATATACATTTGTCCCAGCATTATTTGTTTCAAAGACTCTTCTTTTTCCACTGAATTGTCTGGCATCCTTGTCCAAAATCAATTAACTGTAAATATAAGGGTTTGTTTCTGAAATATCAATTTTATTTTATTGAGCTGTCTATCCTTATGCCAGTACCATACTGTCTTGATTATTATAGCTTTGTATTAATTTTCAAAATCAGGATGTGTGATTCATCCAACTTTGTTCTTTTTTCAGGTTGTTTTGGCTATTCTGAATCTCTTACATTTTCAAACTATTTTTAGGATCAGCTTGTTGATTTCTGTAAAAAAGACAATTGGGATTTTGTTAGGGGTTCTGTTGAATGTGTAGGTCAGTTTGAAGAGTACTGCTATCTTAACAATATTAAATCTTCCAATCCATGAACATGGGATGTCTTTCCATAAATAGTTTGGTTCACAGACCCCCTTTGAGTTGTACCTCTGCTCTCAATACCTGTTTTGCTTTGAACACCTGTTTGTCTTCAAAAAGGAGGTGACATGCTGACTCTTGAAGCATCACTGAGTACAGGTAAAGCTTTAACCAGTCAGCCAAGCTAGAGACATTAAGTCATCTTAGAGGATGGCCTCTCTCATATCCCTGTTATCTAATTGGTTGCCCAGGCTTGTCAGTCATACTTCAAGACCTCTTGATAGGAGGCAGGTCAAAGAATTTGCAGTCATTTTTAATCCACCATGGGTATAATATACTACCTACCTGGGAGTTGTTGGGAGGATTAATTGTTTTAGGACTTGTAAAGTGCTCAGAACAATGCTAGGCACTTAGTTGTGCCATATAGTTTTAGCTCCTTTTTATGAACATGAATATAATTTATGGAAAGAATGTATTTGGGTGTGTACTCCATTTTTCTTTATGATGGAGAATACAACACTTGAAGACTGCTCTCCAGTGTCATTTGGTTCAGTGTTAGTATTCTTCTGAACCCACTACTCTGTGAATTCCTCAAGGTCAGGGACTTGGTCAAAGTTTTTCTTCATAGTCCAATGCCTAATATAGTGCCTGGCACATGGTAACTGTTCAGTGATTTTTTTTTTTCATTCTTCACCTGAAGGTATTTTTTCCCATTGATTTTTAGACAGAGTGGAAGGGAAGGAGGAGGGGGAAGAGAGAGAAACATCAACATGAGAGAGACACATCAATTGGTTGCCTCCCACTCCCACCCTGACCGGGGTCAGGGATTGAATTTGTAATCCAGGTACATACCCTTAGTCAGGAATTGAACCTGAGACCCTTTGGTCCGCAGGCCAACGTTCTAACCACTGAACAACCGGCCAAGGCTCTGTGATTTTTTTTTTTTTAAATAAATGGCTGGCCCTGGCTGGGTGGCTCAGTTGGTTGGAGCATCGTCTTGTACACCAAAAAGGTTGAGGGTTTGATTCCTAGTCAGGGCACATACCTAGGTTGCGGGTTCGATCCCTGGTTGTGGCGTGCACAGGAGGCAACAGACCAATGTTTTTCTCTCACATTGGCGTTTTTTTCTCTCTCTCTCTCTCCCTCTTCCTTCCTCTCTCTCAAATCAATTTTTTAAGAAATAAAATAAAACATATCCTCGAGTGAGAATTGGGAAAAAAAAAAAAATGGGTGATAAGAATGAATGGAATAGGATGACATTACCTGGGACCAATGGAATTCCCAGGACACAGAACTTTCAGTGCTAAACCAAGAAATTCCCAGCAAACCAGGATGAATTGGTCACTTTAGGAATAAGTGTACTAATGCATTTTCCAAAAGAGACCATGCCCTAGCTGGTTTGGCTCAGTGGATAGAGCATCGGCCTGCAGACTGAAAGGTCCTGGGTTCGATTCAGGTCAAGGGCACGTACCTCGGTTGCAAGCTTCTCCCCGGTCCAGACCCTGGTTGGGGCAAGTGCGGGAGAAAACCAATTGATGTATTTCTCTCACTTCACATCGATGTCTGTATCTGTCTTTCCCTCTTTCTTCCGCAACAAAAAATCAATGGAAAAATATCCTTGGGTGAGGATTAAAAAAATAATAATAATAACAATAATAATAATAATAAATTTTAAAAGAGACCAAAGTTGAACCATAACAGTGAGATGATATTCCTAGGTCAGCCCATCAATGCTTGGCAAACTCATAACTCTTGTTAAAACTTGTTTACGCCTTGGAGTTGTTTGTTTGCTTGTTTGTTGTTTTTGTTTTTGTTTTTACATGAAACCTTCCTTGAGCACAGTGCATATAAAACAAACTGGTCCCTGGTTGATGTGCAGGAAGCTGCACCTGGAGCTTTGGCCCTGTCTTCTCTTCCCTCTCTCCCTTTAGAGGCCCCTCAAGCATCTCTGAAACATCCTAGGGCATTACCTTGGAAGCCACTGATGTAGTAAATCATGGCCTCAGGGCCCCCTGATGTCCCTGAACTCGGACCATGTGCCTCCTCTTAATCTGCTCTTCTACAGCCTTCTGAAGCCTTCCTCTGGCATGAATAGTAGGAGCTGGGTGAGGCAGGTGGACAGCTCCCGGGCAACAGAGGCAGAGGGAGAAGTTTATAGCACAAGAAAAGGCGCTCGCCGGATGTTAGAGGCCACCCTAGAAATAGAAACGGGGACATTTATGAAAAGGAAGCAGTATCAGCACCGGAGCACTCAAGGGCCAGAGGCGTGAAGCAGAGGAGCCACTTGTTTGTGCCGTCATCTGCCAGGCAGGAACTGACTGACTTTATAAACATTGTACCATTCCTGACTATTAAAGGAAAAAACTCGTGTTTGTATTAAGATCCTTATACATGTGAATAATCTTTGTCACAGTAATTTCACTTCTAATAATTTCCACTAAGGGCACAATCAGAAATGTGAGTCAAGACATACACAAGGACAACAACAAAAAGCTATGCAAGCGTATTCATTGCAGTTTTGTAACAGTAAAATCCAAGAGGAAGGGATATCGGATATCTGAGCTGAACCTTAGAGGGTGAGTAGAAATTAACCAGGCTTATTGGGCAGGGAGTAGAAAGAGGAGAAGGTGTTCCAGCTATGGGGAACAGCATGTACCAACGTACAGAGATATGACAGCGTCTGGTGCATTGAGGAATTATAAGAAATTGGGAATAACTAGAGTAAAAGATACACGGTTAATGGGGTAAGGGGGTTTGGAGGGGGGAACATGGCTGGAAAGGACGAAAAGGTCAGAGGTAGAACAAAATTTAATTCCTGTTTTAAAAATCATAGTAATTTTACTCTTGAGTGAAAAAACACATTCTTTAGGTTGGTGTGTATACACAGAGATGAGAAATCTAACCCTGTTTGCAGGAAATTCAAACCAAGGGAAGTAGTGAATTATCCTTAAGTTTAAATGTTACTTGAAACAATAAAATAAGGAAGATTAATGAGTCATGCTACTTTGATGTCAGAGACATTGGTGAAAGTTCAAGAACTGGTTATCTTTATAAAAATATTACTCTTGCCAAAACCGGTTTGGCTCAGTGGATAGAGCGTCGGCCTGTGGACTGAAAGGTCCCAGGTTCGATTCCGGTCAAGGGCATGTACCTTGGTTGCGGGCACATCCCCAGTGGGGGGTGTGCAAGAGGCAGCTGATCGATGTTTCTCTATCATCAATGTTTCTAACTCTCTATCCCTCTCTCTTCCTCTCTGTAATAAAATCAATAAAATATATATTAAAAAATAAATAAAAAATAAATAAAAACTAAGAAGTTATACAATAATGAAAAACTGCTTCATCTTTAAAAAAAAAAAAATATATTACTCTTTACAAGGCCATCACAACGGTTCCAGAATTACTTAGATAGTAAGTTTTGTTTCCCATGCAAAAAGTGACGTTTTTAGCCAAGATGATTGTAAATATTTTTTGCATATTGTTAATGAACTATGTCCATTTGCGTAATAACAATTGCTCCCCACCCGCTGGTGTGGCTCAGTGGTTGACTGTCAAACCATGCACTGGTCTGATTCCAGGTTGGGGCACATGCCCGGGTTTCAGGCTTACTCCCCAGCAGGGGGCTTGCAGGAGGCAGCTGATGATGTTAATGTTTCTCATCTCCCTCCCCCTTCCTCTCTCTCTAAAATCAATAAAAACATATTAAAAAACAACAACACTTGAGCACTCATTAAAAAACATTGCTCCCCAATTTACCATTATCACATTGATTTGGTCATTACCAGCGGTTGTTGCCACTTGCCTATTTTTAAACTTCTCTTACCATTCCCTGTTTACCCGCCCCACCTGCAACTTTTTTTTTGCCACTTCTGCAAAATAATCATCTCAAGGGAAGCTTTTTGTTTCACCTCTTCCCACCACCTCACTGTTCTCTGAGCACAAAGACCAAGACCAGAACAGAGCGCCACCATAATACTACTTATTGCATCAACAGACGCTGGGCCAATGGCAGTACTTGCTCACAGGTGCTCACAGGTAGAAGATGATCAGACTCACTGGACTGGTGAATTGAAACAATTGCATCTTAAAATGTCCTTCTGTGAGCCTCAAATATTTAAGGGTCTCAGAGAAATGTAATTGAATCTGAAGGAACAATTCATAGAAGAAGAACCAGTTATAGATCTTGGAATCATAAGATTATAGAATTTTAGAGGTACACGCTAGTGTGCAATTCAGAAATTATCTTATCCTGCTCCTTACAGATGAAACAGCTGCAACACCTGGGAAGATAACATGGTGACTGTGTGACTTTGGGCAATTATTTTCTCTTTGCCTTACTTTTCTTATCTATTAAATTGATCTTAGCAGTACCTCTACCTCAGAGGGTATATTGTAAGGAATGTGAGACAATGCAATTGAAGAACTTAGAGCAGTGCTTAGCCCAAATAGATCATTCAATAAATGTTTGTTGTTATGAATATGGATACAACAATGAACAAGGGGTCCTGAATCTGCTATTAATTTGCAAAGACCTCAGAAGGTTCCTCAGTTTTACCTATCTGTGAAATGAAGTTGGACTAATTAGGTCAATGGTTTAAGTTGTATGGTAGAGCCCTAGGGCTCCCCAGAAGGACTAGAAGGAGGGCATGGGAGACCAGCAAGCAGGCATCAAACTCCCATCCTCCTTCAAGCAAAGCTGTTTCGATTTTATTTTACTTCTTATATTTTTGTTTGAATAAAAGTTCTCAAAAATAATAACAATAATTACATAACAAGATAGTCTTTTAAGTTTCTTTCAGCTCAAGATTCTGTGATTTTTGCAATGATAGCACTGTGTCCCTCTGTTATTCTGGTTTTGAAATGAAGACAAGGGTGTTAAAGTTTTAAGGATAAGATCAACTTATGAATGTAGGCACAGAGCCAAGACAACTCTGGATCTCCTGACAGTAAGGAAGAGACATGATAATCTCTTGAGCTTAACGGGGAAGAGGTCCTCATATGATTAATGCTCAGTAATGGTTATGGACATTCTTGTGTCTTGCTTTTAGGGAAACAAATCCCACATTTTTGCTTCTTAGTTTCCTCTTGAATTCTTCAAGGGGGTACGTGATCTTTTGAACAGTGCTGATGACTGTCTACTCTATGATTACCACATTTATTACCCAATCCTTTTCTGGGTAACTGAAGATTCAAATCCTCAAACTGAATTATAGTTTATTGAGAAAGAGGACCTTAAGGAGAAATTTCACCATCACTTCTAATCAGATTTAATTTTTGAAAGATTTAGAGTAGTTATTGCTGTATTATTGAAACATCTAGGTGAAGTTTGTATATTTCAGATGATGCAACTCTTTGATGTAGTTCTAATTTTCAGTGAGGCGCTCCCCCCCCTCCCCAGTTTCAAAGCTCTAATAAAAAAAGAAGTTGTAGGTATGTCAAAATATTAAACAAGTGAAAATTTTGACACATATGAAGGTTATGGTATATTTTCTATTGGGTTAAGTTATTACAGTAGTCTTGTTTTCCCTATGTTTCAGACTTTCCCTGTATAAAAAATGTTTAGATTTATACATACTGTATCAGATTCCAGTACATAAATTTCATACCATTCTTTCTATCTTGCCTTTTCACATGTCTCTGAACTAATGTTTCCATCGTATGAAATAGTTTAAGGACATTGACTTTCATAAGACAAGAAATGTAACCCTAAAAGGTATGCAGCCTTCTACCATGTAATTTTAATTCTCACATAGAGCACACCTAATTCAGAGTCTGTTACAAGGCGTTTCAGTTAACATAACAGATCTGAACATAAATGAAATAACATGCTTATTTCTGCCTTTTCATGAAGATTTTGTTAAAGCCTAAATTTCATACTAATCACTTTTTTAATTTTATTTTTCAATTAAGTTTACATTCAATATTATTTTGTATTAGTTTCAGGTATACAGCATAGTGATTAGATAATCATATGCTTTAAAAAGTGGTCTCCCCAATATTTCAAGTACTCACCTGGCACCCTACATAGTTATTACAGTATTATTGACTTTGTTCCCTGTGACAATCATCATTCTGACCTCTGTATCTCTGAGTCTGTTTCGTTTTTGTTTGTTTTGCTTCTTAGATTCCACATACAGGTGAGTTCATATCATATTTGTCTTTCTCTGTCTGACTTATTTCACTTAGTTTACTATCCTCTAGGGCCATCTATGGTGTTGCAAATGTTAAGATTTCATTCCTTTTTATGCCCTAGTAATATTCTACTGTATACATGTACCACAGCTTATTTATCTACTTGTCTATTGATGGGCACTTGGGTTGCTCCTATATTTTGGCTATTGTAAATAACACTTGGGTTGCTCCTATATTTTGGCTATTGTAAATAAGGGTGCATATATTCTTTCTAATTAGAGTTTGGGTTTCTCCGGATACCCAGAAGTGTAATAACTGGGTCATAAGGCAGTTCATTAAAAATATATATATTTTAATTGATTTCAGAGAGGAAGGGAGAGGGAGATAGAAATGTCAATGTTGAGAGAGAATCATTGTTCGACTGCCTCCCACCCTCCCCGCACTGGGAATTGAGCCCACAACCCAGGCATGTGCCCTTGACCGGAATCAAACCTGGGACCCTTCAGTCCGTAGGCTTACAATCTATCCACTGAGCCAAACCAGCTAGGACACTAGTCCCTGTTTTTTAAACCTATCCATATATAAACATGCTTTATACTATACTGTATGTATATATAAAGCAAAACTTCAATATACTTTTTAAAAATGTAATCCTAACAAAAATTCTGTAATCTAGGCAGAGGAGGTTTCCTCCCTGATCAAGAAGTGAAAATGGAGGCTTAGAGAAGTGAATCAATCATTACAACTGTTTTACAGCTAATAAGATGATCACACCATCAGTTAGGTCTTTATTAAGTACTAGTACTTCTTTCACCCAGGTATTGTACTGAGGGGTAGAGACAGGACTTTAAGTCCAAATACATTGTATCTTGATGGTGTTTCTATTATGTGGAGTGATTCTTGACTGCTTCTGTTTAAAAGACAATATTTTAAAATTTGGGGAGGCTTTCTTATAATGTAAACATGTTTAATAGAGAAATATTAATTCACAGAGTATAATATACACAACACCATTCTACAACAACTGAGGACAGTAGAAAAAGGTCCACTTTTCTAACAATTGTATTTGCCTTCCTAGGCATCTAGCTTTTTGTTTTCAAGATTTCTTAGGAAACCCCAACCAACTGCTACAAGGAAGTGTTGCTTTTGGTTTATGTTTATGCCAATACTGCACTCCACCCTTAAATGATCTTAGTGACTAATAGGACTGGCACCAGTTCTCCCTTACCAGATGTGAGTTCCACTCACCAGCTTGTTTTTTTGTGCCTTCTGCTAATTTGCAGCAATAGACAAAACTAAAGAACTCCTTAAAATAAATGAAAGTAGGCAATGATGTAGTTGCTCTTTAATTTTTAAATTGGCCCAGCCCAGTGGCCTCACCTAAAAGTATTTTGGTCAGTCGGTCGGTCTTATGTTCCCTGACTGTTAGAGGGCCCTCCCCTGCTGCCCACAGTGACTCAGGAGGCAGCTGCAGATAACAGGAAGGCCTGAGATTCATGTGACAAACCATGTGCCTTCACCAGGGCAAACCAAGCAGGTGGGGCATTTCTTTGCCCCCCCCCCCTGCCCTCCCCCCTTTACATTGCTCTTCAGGGACTTGTTTTTTTCCCCTTCTCAAACTGCTCTGAGTTTACTCTTTGACCTAATTTTCATCTGTGGAAAAAATGCTGTCCAGAGGGCCTGCTGAGATATTGTCTGGGCCTGCTTCCCCGAAGGCCAGCAGTTCCTTTGCGCACCAAGAATGGAAAAAATGTTTCTGTGCTTCGGAGATTACTTGAACACACTTTGTACAAAAAGAATCTATTCCTTCCAGCAGGGACAATTTTCAATAGTTGGGGAAATGAAGTATCTATATTCAGTAGCCAACCTCTAGATTTCAAAAGAGACCACACATTTTCAAGGTTTCTTGTAGTTTTCTTTGCCCAGTTTAACCCAAAGTACGGCCTCAGGGCCACTTAGAATCCTAAAGGTTAAGGAATCATTATCTCTGGAGAAAGACCCAATAATTTGTGATTTTAATAAGCACTACAATTCGTTTTCATATACAAAATTAACTCAGCTAACTCAGAGATAACAAGCCTTCATTGCTAATGCCCCAGGAGACAGTCCTGGGGCAGAGAAAAGTTGTTAATGCGCACCCCCCTTGTCCTCACCTCTCTATTCCTTCCTTGTCCAACTCCCCCAAAATGCTATTTCTGGAACTGTTGCGTGGTCGCTGCAGAAGCAAATAGAGGAAAGACTAGGAGCTAAGCAAAGAGCAATGTTCTCTCTTGATTGTGCTGGTGTTGGACTGGATCCCTGGCCTGTGCTGGGGAAGTGGGAGGTCAGACTCCCAAGGTGGCCACACAGGAAAAGGAGAAGACAGACTGTGCAGTACAACAGATGCTTCGTCAGTGTTGTGCCCACTTTTGGCAAGAAGAAGGGCTTCAGTGCCACTCTTGTGATCTTGGCTTTCTCTAAAAACGCCACTTAGCCCAGTAAAAAAAAAAAAAAAAAGATTTCACAAATGCCTTAGAAATAGCCATTTCTAAAAGGACCCATTTTTAGAAAGCAATGGACCAGAATGCTTAATCTTTCACAAAGCGTGTTAAAAATGCAAATCAACCTTCTCCACTCTAATTTAGGAGGTGTAGTGTGGGCTCTGGGAACCTGCATTTGTGAAGGCACCTGAAGTGATTCTAATGCAGATTGATCTGGGGGCACATTAGGGTATCATTTGTTTCCTGTCCTGGAGCCTGGAGCAAATGATAGATTGGGAGAAGATACTTGCAATGTCTATAACTAGCATTTATTAGCTACAACAGCAATTTTTAAAGTGTAGTCTCTGGACCCATGGAGTTTGTGAGAATTTTCAGGGTGTCTGCCAGATCAAAAGTATTTTATAATAACACAAAAATTTTATTTGCCTTTTTCATGTGTTGACTTTTGCACTCATTATTCAAAATCAATGTTGGGCCTGGCTGGTGTGGTTCAGTGGTTGAGTGTTAACCTATGAACCAGGAGGTCACGATTCGATTCTCAGTCAGGGAACATGCCTGGGTTGTGAAATCGATCCCCAGGAGGGGGTGTGCCGGAGGCAGCCGATCAGCGATTCTCTCTCATCATTGATGTTTCTCTCTCTCTCTCTCTCTTCCTCTCTCTCTCTCTCTCTCTCTCTCTCCCTCTCTCTCTCTCTCTCTCTTTCTCTCTCCCTCTCCTTCTCCCTTCCTCTCTGAGATCAATTTAAAAAAATACATTTTTTAAATCAATGTTGGGTAAAATTTATGGCCTGGGTACTTAGTGGGTAGGAATGAAATAGAAAACATAGAAAGTATAGTTGAAGAGAAAAGGAAGACTGATTCTAGATGTGTTGATTTGAGGTGCCAATGGGACATCCAGATGGAATTAGTATGTAGGCGTTCATGGATCTGGAGCTCAGCAAAGAATTTTGAACTGGACATATACATAATCAATCTTCCTTAGGCGAGATGGGTAGTAATTATGCTTCTCCAAACTAGGTAAAATATCCCTGACATTCTCTTTTTGTCCAAGGATATACAGCCAAGGATACACTTATCCATCTGTGTGAAATTAGGCAAGTAAAAAAAGACCTCCCTATTTCTCAATTTTCTCATCTATAACACATGGAAAAAGGACCTTTATTATAGCACTACTTAGACAACTACAACTAAAGGACTTAACGTGTGTTAAATGCTAAGAATGGTGCATGATACATAGCAAGCACTCAATAAATACTAGCTATGTTTTGTAATGATGGCACCTGTACTTTCTTTTTGTAGCACTCATCACAGTTGTTAGCATATAATTACCAAGTTATAAGCTTCATAAGAGTTTGAGTCTGGATCCCCTGCTGTATCCTTTTCTTTTTAAATAGAGGCTAAAAATATATGTATTTGATGAATTAATAAATATATTTCCCAGAGCTATGGTTGTACTGTTGTAAATTTTTTTCCATCTTGAAGCTGCTCTTGATTTAACTCAGATCAACAGGTTGGAGAAGTGAGTTCACTGAGACTTCATCTTGGCTTTGTATAGTATTGTGTTCCTCATAATCCCTATGATTGTGCATATACACTATGGGTCAATAAGAGCTTAGGGGTTGGTTAGTTGAATGATGTGGATTGATCCTCATCTCCTACCTCAACTTTACCTGGTGTCAGATACAAGGCAAAGAAAAAAATTAGGGAAGCAACCCTTAGGTTATAGATGTCAAATCTTTAAGTTGGATTTTTTAAAATATAATCTGGCATCCATAGGAGCTTGCCTGTTTATCCATGACTGGTCTGAAAAATGAAGATCAGTAGGTTAGTAACCAATTATTTCATTATCTCAAATATTATATGTATTAAATTTCATACATGCCCATGTTGTGAATTAATAGGTGTTAGTGTAATCAAAAGTGTTTGTCTTTTTCATCTTGGACTTAGCAAATGTATGGGTAAATATTCACTATTCTCTTTGTTATACCCAAATCATAACTATATTAGAGCACCAATAATTCATTAGCTGTGTAGCTTTGGATAAGTTGTATCTATCTGGAAGTAAATTTCCTCATTGATAAAATGAATTGCTTGGCTTCTGGTCTAAGTTCTTTTCCAATTCTGACATCTTTTTTCCCTTGTATCATTCAATGCACCAGACCAAACAGATTCATTTTTGTTAATTTTTTTCTCCTCTGTTCACAGAGAAAAAGGGATTCTGTTTTTCCATAAATCTTTCTCTCTCTCTCTTTCTCTTTTTGAGGTAAACTTTTTTTATTGTGCTTCTGTGACTATAAAGGACTTTTCCTTGAAAATAAAATACTGAAAGTATAGACTTCTTTTTTCTATTTGGCCATTAGATGTCGCTAAACATTCAGAAGTGGGATAAACCAAGCATGCATTATAAAACTCTGGTTTGTTCCTGCCCCTCCTCCCCCCCCCCCCCCTCCGCCCCCCCCCACCACCATTCCCCATGTTTGAATCTGGGGTTTGCTTAGTCATGTATTAGTATTTGTGCATCAGTGTCTTGCTGTTTGAAACCAAAAATCCCCTCAGCCACCAGAAAATGTGTTTTTGTAACATCTTAATTTTGCCATTTAAATCATATATACTAGTAGTTATTGAGCATCCAACTTACTACATACTAGGATCATGGCCCTCCACTCATCCTTCCAGACCTTGCTCAAATGCCACCTCCTCTGTGGAACCTTATCTCACCTTCCTTCCGAACCCAGAGCACTGGAGAACAGTTTTTGTCACAATACTTCTTTGTATTGTTGTATTGTGTGTATTTACAAATCTGTCTTTCCAAATTCTGGAAAAGATCTGAATCTCCATAAAGGAAATGCACACTAAAATAAAGGAAATGCACACTAAAACTACAAAGAAAAGCCATTTTCACTTAGAGTTTGGCAAATAGCCACAATTTTATAATATATTTGGTTTAGGGTAACAGGATTTCTCATCCATTCTTGGAAATGTATACTGGTTTATGCTTTTTGGAAGACAATTTGGCAATATCCTCCATCAAAATGTTAAACACAGCAATTTTTCTTCTAGACGTTTCCCTAAAGATATATAGTACTTTCTCACATGCACACGTACCTGTGTAAAGAGGTATTCACTGCACAGTTGTTTGTAGTAGAAAAGACTAGACATGACCTAAATGTCCATCAACAGGAGACTGGTTAAATTGTACACCTTACAGTGAATTATTACCAGAAGATGTAATAGTCATCATTTATGGTGCACTTTAAAATGGAGCTTCTCATTTACTATTTGTAAAAGCCCTAGGAAGTAGGCATTTGCATATCACCACATTGCGGATGAAACGGAGGCAGAGAGGAGTTAAATAATTTGTCCAAGTTCTAGCCCTTGTTTGGAAGAACTGATATTTAATTCCAGGTAATCCTGATTTCAGGGTCCTTTCTCTTAATCATTACAGTACCTTTATGTGTAGTAATGTAGGTGATATGTAAGTATCAAGTTCATATATATGCTCCATATATATCTGGATTCATAACAGCTTGGTAACGGTAGCTGCATCTGGCAGGAGAATTGGGGCTAAAGGTCAAGAAAAGTTTCCATTCTACACCAGTGGTTCTCAGCTTTGGTTGCATATTAGAATCACAAGGAGAACTTGAAAAAATACTTTAGCCTGGGCACATTACTGGTGCATTAAGTGAGAATCTCCCGAAAAAGGGACTATGCACTGGCTTTTCAAAACTTCCCAGGTGATTCAAATGTGAAGTGGACAGTAAGAACCATTTTCTATACCTTCTTGTACCATTTGAAAAAAAATTTTTTTTTGAACAATAGTGTTACTTTAAAAAGATTCTCACAAAGGAGCATTGTCTTAGGATGCAGACCTCTGCAGAACATAGTTTCCTTGTTGACAAGCTTCTTTATTGTGTGAAAAATTACCTCCCTAAAAGTTGGTGTATTAGACTAGTTGTTTAGCAAAAACCAAACATTTATGTTTTTGCCCTAAATCCTTAATATATACACTTCAATTGACCTATTACTCATGACTTGATAAAATCTTTAAGTGAGTTCATTCTATTTCCTATAATAACATAAAAACCTCTCTGGCCTAACATGTCCTTAATATAATAAAAAATTTATCAGCTCTATCTGTTTCTTGTTAAAATAGTGATCAACAAAATTATGTAATATTATGTTCCTGGCATCTTCATTCCTCCCTCCTTCATCATATCACTTCCACACAAAAGCACCTTTGTGACCTCATAGTACAAAAGAGCTGATTTTCTAAAACTCGTGAAATTTACACATAAAACACTCTCAGAAATTATTTATGTTCATCAGTCACAATTCTGTTCTCTCTTTTATTGACATAAAACAGCTAAAAATTGGCTTTCCAGAAAACTCCAGTAAAGGCTTTCCTAGGGGGAAAAAATAGGATACACATCATGAAACCAGAAGAAAAGTTCACACCAGGTCAGTGATTTACAGGTCCTAGGTTAATGAACTGATAAGACTTGGGATGAAGAAGAATAACAGTAGTAAGATTGCATTGTTGGCAGACTTGAGTAGGGGAAAGGGAATGTTGGCCTGAGGGAGAAAGGGGGGTGGTAAGTAGGACAGCTGGCAGGTAGGATATCACTTACACCATCAGTACCTATGGGTCATCCCTATAACCCCAAGAGGATTAAATTGGCATCCTCTATAGTATCTCTTTCTACACTTTGGAAAAAATGTCCTGGTATTCACCACCTCCAACCTCCCTCTTTCTCCAGAATGCTGCTGTTTATACTTGAGACATTCTTCAAAATCATTTAGTTGGTTGTGCATTTTGCAATCTGCACAGGGAAACTGAGGCACAGTTGGAGACTTTCCTACAAAGTGTTCCAGCCTAACACCATATCTCTGTACAGAACCATGAATGTAATCATGGTTTCATGGTGAACCTGGTTTTGACTGAATGTCAACCTTTTGAGGTTTTGTTTAGCCACGAATTGGATTACTTAATATTTGTTCTCATTGTTACAGATTTAAAAAGCTCTTCAACAAAAGGCTCTCATTTGCTTCTCACATGGTTGATGCCAGAAAATGAGGAACACAGTAGCATCCTGAATATTCCTTGCTGCTTCAACAATAGACCTAAAACAATAGTGGGCTAAAATGAAAATAGAATCCTATATAATAAAAGACTAATATGCAAATCGACCAAACAGCAGAATGACTGGTCGCTATGATGTGCACTGACCACCAGGGGGCAGACACTCAATGCAGAGCTGCCCCCTGGTGGTCAGTGTGCTCCCACAGGGGGAGCACCGCTCAGCCAGAAGCTGGGGGTCACGGCTGGCAAGCACAGTGGTGGTGGTGGGAGCCTCTCCTGCCTCCGCAGCAGCACTAAAGATGTCCGACTGCCAGCTTAGGCCCGTATCTTTTTTGTTTTAATTTTATCATATTGTGCTCTGAGGATTTGGTTTATATAATATTGGCTATTTTGTTTTAGAGCACCTTCCTTTTGGATTAGTACATTGTCAGTTTTATTAAATGATCCTCGTGTGCTTCAAAAGTATGGTTTTTCTCTAATTGTTGGTTGCAGAGTTCTGTGGTAGGCAGTTAGGCATGAGCAGAGCAAGGACAATGGGCTAGGTACAGAAAGTCACCAGGGCAGAAAACCCTGGGTGCCTAGCAACAGGCAAAACTGGGAAAACAAGGACCTTACCCCCAGGGTGACCTTTCCTCCCCTAGCATATCACTAGTCATGTACTTTAACCTCTGACCTTTTATATCACTGGTCATCGGTTCAGACCCTCCCCTGAGTTTTCCTCCCAGGCAAGTTGCTAGTCATGCAGTAGAACCCTTAGAGGAGGAACAAGGGGCCGAAGAATGGCCTCATGCAACTTCTATGCAGGCCCTTGCATGACCACTCCCTTGAGCATTAACCCCTAGAGATAACATCTAGGCCTCAGTTGTGTTTCAGCTCCAGGCCCAGAAAAGCAGCAAAACCAGACAAGCAATGCCACAGGCTGACATCAGGACCAGCTGTGTTGACTAATGACCCCCTTGCCCTGACACTGACCAATCAGTAGAGACAACCCTGAAAGGACACCTGTGGAAAGCTGATGAATATTCTATTGAGATCCTCCCCTGGGACCTTCCCTAAAATCCCAGCCCTTAGGACTGAAGGACCTAGAGCAGGAATCTCTTCTTTCTTCTCCCTCTTTCTTCTCCCTCTTTCTTCTCCCCTCTTCTCTCTTCTCCCTCTCTCTTCACCTTCTCTCTTCTCTCTTCTCTCTCTCTCTCTTTCTCCTCCTCTCTCTCACCCACCCTCCTTCCCTTCACCCCTCCTTTCCTCACCTCTCTTTTAAAAAAAATATTAAAAAAAATTTTTTTTGTTAATCCTCTCCACATTTTTTTCACTGATTTTCAGGGTGGAAGGGAAGAGGAGAGACAGAGAGAGAAACATTGATGTGAGAGAGACACATCAACTGGTTGCTTCCCGCATGGGCCAACCAGGGCCGAGATTGGAGCCTGCAACCAGGTATGTGCCCTTGACCGGAATCACACCTGGGACCCTTCAGTCAGCAGGCTGATGCTCTAACCACTGAGAAAATCCGACTAGGGCTCCTCACCTCTCTTGATCACACCCAGGCCTCTCCCCACCTCCTTCCCCAGGTGCATTTTCCTTGCCTCTCTCTCCTAAGCTGCAAAGGCCCTTCTTTTTCCTCTGTAACTTGTTTCCTGAGCCCATTTCTTCTAGGGCTCACTTCTTTTTACCTCTGTGACTTTCTTAATAAACTTTTGCTTGTATTTGAGTCTTGGCTTTGAATTCTTCCTCAGCCAGAACTCAAGTACCGAGGTTGCTGAACTGAGATCCGATCGGACTCCACAGGTCTGACACATGGTGCTGTTTTGCTCTCAACAGTTCTATACCAATCATTTGAGGAAGTGTTTTGTGTTGTACAAATGTCATACTTTTAGGAAATTTCTTTTTGGCTTGAATTCTCTCCTTTTTTTTTTTTTTTTAAGATATATATTACAATCTTCTAGCTTGGCATGCTTGTGGGATGGCAAGGAGTCCAGTGGGTGGTTCAAAGGCAGTAAGGAGGAGAGGAGTAGGCATTGAGATCAAAGAAGCAGTAGGGCCAGATCATGTCTTAAAGGCTTTGGATTTTACTGTGAGTGAGTTGAGCCATCTTTGAAGAGTTCTGATCAGAGGATTACACTGATACTGTGTTGAGAACAAAAAGGGGGATGTAGTGGTGGGGGGTTTTGTAAGAGATGAGCTAAAAAGATTATTGTAGAAGGCCAGGCAAGAGAAGATAATATTTGGACCAGGTGGTATGCGAAGAAGAGGTAAGAGGGGTCTGGATTCTGGAGAGCTAATGATTCAAGGATGACTCTGAGATTTTTTTACCTAAATTATTAGAAGAATGGAGTTACTGATTACTAAGAGGGGGATGTGTAATATATATCTGTGAGCTCCTTATCAGCATAGCCAGTATCTTCTGTTTCTTTGCCTCCTCTCAATAGTGCCTTTATAATCAGAATCCCAACAAATATAATAATGTTAATACCTAATATGTATCTAGTATTTACATGTCAGGCATAGTACAATTAATATAAATGTAAATTTATTCCTTTAATGTACACTTGAAATCATTTAATCCTTACACAAACCAATTAAGTCCTATTGTTACCCCCATTTATACATAGAGACACTGAGCCCTATAGAAGTTAAAGAACTTGTTCATGGTTGTATAGCTAGTAAAAAGGAAAATGAGAATTCTTTATTCTCTCTTTCTAAGTTTTCTCTAAATGTACAGCTTCTTACTTTTTCTTTTAAAACAGTTGCTTTAATTTTTGAACAGGTGACAAAGTCATGTAGTTTAAAATAGAAAAAAACATGATTTTTTTTCAACTTTTTATTCCTCAACCATCCACTTCCCCTTCCCCAGGCAATCAATCAGTCTTTTATTTTCTTGAATATTCTTACAGAGATATTTTACTTTATAAACAAGCAGATACAAAATAGAAAAGACCCCCCCCCCTTTTTTGTTTTTTCACAAAAGGTAGCATACTTTATACACTGCTCTATACTTTGTTTTTCCACTTGGATGACTTTCTACATAGCTATATCATAAATTATTTAATTAGTTCCCTGTTGATAGACATTTAGTATATTTCCAGTTATTTGTTATCATAAACAGTACTGAGGTGAATTGCTTTGTACATATGCCATTTTGCAAAGCTGGTTATTATAATAAACTAGAGGCCCAGTGCACAAAATTCATGCATGGGTGCAGTCCCTAGGCCTGGCTGGCGATGGAAGCGCAATAGTGACTCCACTGCCGCCCACTGCCAGTGCCGCATTGCCAACACTCATCATGTTTCGCGCCACCCCCTGGTGGTCAGCACACATCATAGTGAGCAGTTGAACTCCTGGTCGAGGGGACAATTTGCATATTAGGCTTTTATTATCTGTATATATAAAAGCCTAGGTGACCATTATGACTGAATGACCAGAATGACCAGTTGACCGGTCACTATGACACGCACTGCCCACCAGGGGGAAGATGCTCAATGCAGGAGCTGCCCCCTGGTAGTCAGTGTGCTCCCACAGCCAACCTCCTGCAGCCCCTCCCCCTGGCCAGTCAACCTCCTGCAGCCCCTCCCCCCCACTGCCAGCCAACCTCCATAGCCCCTACCCTCCCCCACTAGCCAGCCCCAATCGCCCCCATCAGAACCTCCTGCAGCCCCTCCCCCATTCCTGGTGGCCAGCCCCAATCACCAGCCAGACCGAGGGACCCCACCCATGCACGATTTTGTGCACTGGGCCTCTAGTATAGGATATATGTCTGACTTAGCTAGCTTCCATGCCACACTGCCTCCCCATATGTATTTGATTGGTTTTAGAGGATGATTCTTCTTAACTCAAATTTATGAGAGTACTTTATGTCGTTTTTTTAATTATATTTTTTGTATATATTTTTATTGATTTTAGAGAGGAAGGGAGAGGGAGAGAGAGATAGAAACATCAATGATGAGAGAGAATCATTGATTGGTTACCTTCTGCCTGCCCCATACTAGGGATTGAGCCCACAACTCGGGCATGTGCCCTGATAGAGAATTGAACTGTGACCTCCTGGTTCAAAGGTCAATGCTCAACCACTGAGCCATGCTGGCCAGGCGAGAATACTTTATGTCTTAACCCCTGTGACACTCAGCTTCCAGTCCCAGGCATAGCCACTCCTGAACACCTCTTAAGTTCCTAAAAACTGAATCTCCTCAGGGGATCTTCTCTGGGAGCCTTGTCCACACTCACGTGACCCTGATGACAGAGTCTAGAAAAGGGAAATAAATAAACTCCGTGTATTTGAAAGGTTCTCTTTGCTTATTGGCTTAAGGTAAATGTACTTTGGGAAGTAACCCACTGAGTGAAAGTGTATAGGGGCGATGGAAAACCTTTTCTAAAGTGAGATGAGGATCTGACCACGGCCAAGACTGACTGCACACCAGCACGTTAAGCAATGTACAGAGTCACCACATCATGCATGACACTTAACACTCGTTGCTTTTGTCTTGCACAACTTTTCATTGTGCATGGGACTAACTTTGTTCTAGATTCCAGTCATTTCCTGTTAAATGGCTTTTATCTCTGCTTTGTGTTGCTGGTCTTATGATAAGGTAAATGAGTAACTTAGTAACTGTATCTAACTCTGAACTTTGGTCTAGTTTGTGCTGCAATGATATATAGTCCTCAGTGAACTTTCACCTAACTATCTGATTCCCTGCAGTTATTAATAGTACTTTGAGTGGATTTAATAATCCTTTTTAAATCTATTGTTATTTGAGATATATAAATAATACATAAACATTATTAGCATGTACAGTTGAAGTTAAAACCACTCTTCCATCTCAGCTATAGAAAACAGCACTTGCTTATCTTGCCCATCCTCTGGTAATAGTAATAATTATTACTTATTGAGCTCTGACTACAAGCTAGGTATTGTTGTAAACCCTTTAGATAATACTCATAAGAGGTGGGTTCTATTATTATTATTGTCCCCATTTTATAACCAGGAAATTAAAGCACAGTGAGGTTAAGTAATTTGCTTAAGATAACTACTCTGATAGGGAAACTGGGACTTGGACCCCCTGGTGTCTGGCTTTGAACCCCATACTCTTAAACACTATGCCATGAACTTTTTAGGATACAAAGCCCTCCATCTATGTTACTGCTACTGCCATTTCCTACCTTCCCTTCTTGTCTTTTTGTTCTACTTTTAACAACCATCTGCCCTCTACTCTTAGCCAAACATTGGCAAAGCTGAGTTGGAGAATACAATTCCATGATGTGCCAGAATGTCATCATTCTCTGACTGGGAAATGGTGATATCACTGTGGTAGGCAGTTCCACAGACAGGAACAGAGCAAGGACGATTGGCCAGGTACAGAAGGTCACCAGGGTGGAAAGTCCCAGGTGCCTGGCAAAGGACAATCAATGGTAGGGTGGGACTTCGCCCCCGAGGTGACTTTTCCTCCCCTAGCTTATTGCTGGGCATGTGGTTTGGACCAGGACCCCCTGACCTTTCCTCCCTAGACAACATCTATGTCTTAGTTGTATTTTGGTTCTAGACCAGATAAGCAACAAAACCAGCCTCAGGACCAGCAGCACTGAACAATGACCCCCTGCCCTGGTGCCGTCCAATCAATCAGTGGAGACCACAACCCTGAAAGGACACACCTGGAAAACTGCTGAATATTCTATTAAGATCTTCTCCTGGGACCTCCCCTAAAATCTCCACCCTTAAACCCTGAGGACCAAGAACCCAGGGTGCTCTCCCTCTGGGGAGCATGCCCCACCTTCTACCCACATCCCCATCAATCCCCAGGCACCATTAGCTTTCTTACTCCCAAGCTCCAAGTGCTCTTCCTTTACCTCTATAATTGTTTCCTAAGCCAATTTTATTTTCTAGGAATTACTTCGGCTACCTCTGTGATTTACCAAATAAATGTTCTCTTACAGTTTGGGTCTTGGTTCTGAATTCTTTCCTAGCCAGAATCAAGTACTGAGGTTGCTGAACTCAGGTTTGGTCTACCACCTGTTGCCTTTCCCGCCGCCCACAACAATAGTGAAGGACATTTCAATGAGTGCCATAGGCCTTGTGTAGAGACCAAAATGCTGGTAAGGAAGTCAATCTGTTAGGGGCAGAAATAGAATATTGGGGACTAGCTATCTACCTTATAAAACCCTAATATGCAAATAGACCGAACAGCAGAACAAACGAACAACCAGTCGCTATGATGTGTGCTGACCACCAGGGGGCACACGCAGAACATGGCTGGTGTCAGCAGCAGGAGGCAGAGTGTGGAACATGGTGGGCATCGGCCGTGGTGGGATGGTGGAGCAGGTGAGCAGGAGTGCCAGACCAAGGCGGGGCACCGGTCGCTGTCATCGGGGCGAGCCTCTGGTGGTTGCTGAAAATTCTTTGCTCCCGTGCTCCGTGGTCCCACTGGGTGCTTGCACCTGCTGCCAGCGCCAGCCCCGCTCACACCCGCTGCTGGTGCCCAGTGCTGGTCCCGATCGCTCAGCGCCATCAGTGGGTACAAGTGGCAGCTGCCGGCCCTGATCGCCCCTGAGGGCTTCTCCACCTCCCCCTGCTCCTGGGGGGCATTCGGGGCAGCAGCCGCGCTGGCACCCACTGACAGTGCTGGGCGATTGGGGCTGGCGCTGTCAGTGCGTGGGAGCGGCAGCAGGAGCAGGGCTGCTGGCAGACAGGGGACTAGGGGCCGTGGTGGGAGGGGCCAGGTGGAGGCACAGAGGATGGGCCAAGACCTGCCCCTGTGCCCACCACAGCCTTGCGGCCCATAGTTCCTTTCAAGGTGCACAAATTCATGCACTGGGCCCCTAGTTATAAGAAATAATTATAAGATATATTAATCATGCTCTGTTAACTGGGATTCCTTTGTTCTGATTAAAGAAAGCACATTCTAATCTGGCTGGGAGTTATGCAGGGGACCTGGGAGCTCACCTGGAAATGCTGCCCATCCTCCCCATCCGGGAGCTGCCTATTATCGTGGAAAGAGTAACATCTTGTAGAGGAAAGGAAACAGTGGAGTCCTGGATGCCCCCTTCCCTTTCAAACCCCCAGCCCACATTGCCCACAATTGCCTGCAATCTGTAACCATACCCATTCTTATTCCTTTTGCCCACTTCCTCATGTAACTTTCATGGATGAGCTGCTGCTCTCCCATACTGCTGGCATTATTGGAATAAACGCTCATATATGATTCAACCCTCAATGTGATGTACGGGTAGACCAGCTGCGGAATACTTATTTTCCCACCCCTGACTTCCTAGGAATTTCAAACTTCTTCAGGGTTTCCACAGGAGCCAGACAAAATTAGTCTTTCTTCTTTTCCGAAAGAGCTGTGCTTTCTGAGTATTTTTTGAATTCTTATTGATCTCTCTCTAATTCATCCTCTGCACTGCTGCCAGAAACCACATAATCCCAGTGTAAACTGTCCATAGACTTCCCAACATCACTTTCAGAATAAAGGTTAAACTTCTGAGCTCATCACACCAAGCCTTGATGATCTGGTCTCTGCCTCTGGAACTGGACAGCTAATGGGTATGGGCTGCCTGTCACTACTTGAGCCAATTAAGCAGAGACAGGTTTGAATCATATATGAGTCGTTTATTCCAATACTGCAGGCAGTATAGGAGAGCAGCAGGTCATCCACAAAAATCTGCTCTGCAGTCCCCCATAAACCAGCTGCTTATATTGGGTAGGACAAAGGTTACATGGGGAGGTAGGAATTACAGGCCTGGGGAAGTAGGCCATGCGGGCTGGGGTGAGACTCCATTGTTTGGGCAACAAGCTTTGCCTAAGTATATCAAGCACTTCGTTGATATGGTTCTCTTCCCTAGTTTTCACTGTTCTTCAAAACCCTGCTCCAAAGCCACCTCCTTTATGAGAGCTTCCTCGAAACACTGCCCTAATCCCTCCACCCCCATTTGAATGAGCTGCACCTTCAGCTCTGTCTTTGGGGCATGATTCTCTGTTTTATAAGAGAAAATTTACTTAGAAAGTCATAGAGGTGAAAGAAAGGAAGGAAGAGAGGGAGGGAGGAAGAGAGGGAGGGAGGAAGAAAGTCATAGAGATTCAGGAAACAAATTACAGAAGCAAAAGAGAGATCCTTGGAGCTCAGGAGAGAGGAAGGGTAAAGGTAACCGACCTGCCTAGGGGGAAAGGAGGGGGAGAGGAAAGGCGAGGATCCTCCCAGGCTGGAGAGCGGCTCATGATTCTCTGTTTAGATCACATTGCATCATCAATGTAGTACATTTAGTTGTTTACAATCTTCTTTCCTTGAGATTGGTGACTGACACTGTATCTATTTCGTTTCTATATCCCAAGCACCTGGCACATAGATAGTGTTCATTGGAAATGCCCTGAATAATCTGTTTCTTATGAATAAAAGAAATGCCAGGCAACATTTGCTAAATCATTTGTATTTGAGGTACTGGTAAGTAAAAGCAACAGATGATATCACTCATACTCTTCTCATTTTAATAAGAGTTATATCTTTCAGATGTGGCTGAAAGAATCTAGAACAGTGATGGCGAACCTATGACACGTGTGTCAGCAATGACACGCGTAGCCATTTCTGATGACACGCGGCCGCATGCCGAGGATGAAACATTTGCTGCTCCTGAGGATGAAACATTTGCGACTAGAGTCTTGGAGTTAGTTTTTTCCTCAAAGTGACACACTACCCGAGTTATGCTCAGTTTTTTGGCGAAGTTTGACACACCAAGCTCAAAAGGTTGCCCATCACTGATCTAGAATAACACCATCCTATCGGTAACCATAGCCACCTGTGGCTATTTAAATTTTTATTAATTTAAAAAATTATTTAAAATTCCTTTCCCTAGTCAAATTATCCACACTTAAGTGCTCGGTAGCCGCATGTGGCTAGTCACTAGTGAGCAAGTGGCACAGATATAGAACATTTTTATCACTCCCGAGAGTTCTGTTGGACGGCATCGATCTAGAATGATTATTGGTACAGATCAGTGGAGTTAAAATAAAGGTTATCTATCTATTCAGAAACCATTGTTGTGAGCACATGAGGATAACACTGATAATAATTTCATCTTAGAGAATGTCTGTGAATGCTTTACATTTGGATAGTCAACATTTGGTCAATGGCCCAGGTTTACAGTAAAAAAAAAAACACACACAAAAAAACAAGTCGTTGGTAAAACATTTTGGAAATTGCTTTGAGGAAAACCTCAGCAATCAGAATCTTAAAAGTAACTTAATAATTGTCAAAAACAGATCTCTGTAGGCCTTTTGCAATATATACAGAGTAAAAAGTAGGCATATAAAGGCTGGGATTGTAAAAGGGTGTTCATTCATTTGTGAGTTTGTATTGTAATTTTCCTGACATGTATGTCAACTTAAAAAATAGGCAAGGATATGCCTTTAAATAAGAGAGGAAATTTACCATATGTTTTCAGACATTTGATAAACACGTAATTATGCACATTTCTTTTTTTTTTGTTTAAATTTCTTTATTGACTAAGGTATCACATATTTGTCCTCATCCCCCCATTCCCATCCCACACCCCTCCCCACGCATGCCCTTACCCCCCTGTTGTCCTTAACCACACATTTCTTTTTAGAGAAGGGTTTACATTTTAAGCATAAATATTAGTGGCCTAAAAAACACTGCTTTGAAGAAGGTTAGGAGAAGTGTATACAGGGACATTGTATACAGTGAAAAGCAAGAGGATCATATATCTTGTATCATTTAACCTGGATTCCTAGGATGCAGACTTTTCCAGGCTTTTGGAGGAGAGAGAAATATTTCAGAATGTTTGATTAAAAACTATAAGGATGTCTCTCAGTGGGTCATAACTTACTGGTACCAATGAGAGTCAGCACTTTTCCCAACGATTTCTCCTCACTCTTTCAGCCCACTGCCTGAATCTAGGTATTCCTCATGGTTTTCTCAGACCCTCTTTTTTTCTGTCTGGCCTGTCTCCGTTGACCCCTAGCCATATCACACAACTCCTAATCCCAATAATCCCTCTAAGGCAGTGGTTCTCAACCTTTCTAATGCTGTGACCCTTTAATATAGTTCCTCATGTTGTGGCGACCCCCAACCATAAAATTATTTTTGTTGGTACTTCATAACTGTAATTTTGCTACTGTTATGAATCTTAATGTAAATATCTGTGTTTTCCGATGGTCTTAGGCGACCCTGCTAGCGGTTCTCAACCTGTGGGTCGCGACCTACAGGTTGAGAACCGCTGCTGTAGAGCCTAAGACCATCGGAAAACACAGATATATACATTACAATTCATTAACAGTAGCAAAATTACAGTTATGAAGTAGCAACGAAAATAATTTTATGGTTGGAGGTTGCCACAACATGAGGAACTGTATTAAAGGGTCCCAGCATTAGAAAGGCTGAGAATCACTACTCTAAGGTAATGACTACTGAATCATCTTTCCCATGCTGAGCTCTGTGTATATAGGGATCCCCTACTGGGGATCAGGTCACAACCCAGGCATGTGCCCTGACCGGGAATTGAACTGTGACCTCCTGCTTCAAGGTCGATGCTCAACCACTGAGCCACATTGGATGGGTTATCATTTCAGATGGCCAGCAATCCAAGAGAGCATCAAGCTCAATATCCTGAAAGAAACTCTGACATTTCAAGCCAGCCCTTATATAGGGTGGGAAAAAGAAAAAAATTAAAACTACGTGCGTCCCCAGGGTCTGTTTTCTATCATTGTCCTTGAAAAGATTACCCCGGGACACTGCCTCCCTTCAGATAAGTCCTGTCCTTAAAATGTATCTTCTTTTCTAAGTAATGGACCCATCTGGGCTTCAGGCCACCTTATCTTTACAGCCCTGTTTTTCTTCTTGCAACTCGTCCTCCAGTTTCCCAGGCTCTGCAAGAAAAACCTCTTTTCTGTGTGAATAGCTATAAACTGTGATTCTATTTCTATTACGTGCCCCTCCCTATCACTTGCTCTGTGGAATCGTCTATGATTTCAGTACCCAGAAGCAGTCTCCTCGCTGTTCCTGTGTAGTGTTTTCATGCAGCTTTTATGTCCCCAGATCCCAGTTCCCCAGCTGGATCAATGTGCTCCTGATAGGCCCGAAATCACATTTTACAGATCTTTCCACCCAGCACAGGCACAGATCAGAACCACATTTATAGCAGCCAGATGAGCTCTTTATTTGGATGGAAAGAGAATCCTACCTGCCCAAATATGTCTTCACCTGCCTGACATCGTCTCACTTCCCCCCTCCCCACTGCCTACTGAAGGCCACAGTTAGAATGCACAGGTGTTGCCGAAACCGGTTTAGCTCAGTGGATAGAGCGTCAGCCTTCGGACTCAAGGGTCCCAGGTTTGATTCCGGTCAAGGGCATGTACCTTGGTTTCGGGCACATCTCCAGTAGGGGGTGTGCAGGAGGCGGCTGATCGATGTTTCTCTCTCATCGATGTTTCTAACTCTCTATCCCTCTCCCTTCCTCTCTGTAAAAAATCAATTAAATATATTTTAAAAAAATAATAAAATAGAATGCACAGGTGCTCCCCACGGTAAGAATACCTGGTTGATGCTTGCGAGCTGAGCGAATAAGATCCAGGTAAACTTGCAGGGAAAGGAACATGAGAAAGGAAGGGATTGAGAGGGAAAGACAAGTCCAGAAGCCTTGGGTGATCGGCAGACAGAAGGCCTCTGGCCCAGGTGGGCAAGGTCCAGGCTGGGGCATTTGCCAGGGTTTTGAGAGACAATGTCATGCAGTGGGGAGAGAACAACGAGCCTTGAAAATGGACACATCCATGCTTAAAATTTACAGCTCTTCAACATTGGGTGGATATGCCACGCTCTAAGCCTTATCTGCATGTTAAGAATAAATACATCTTTTGAAATTTCCTAAGGGTTAGAAATCTCTCTGGGACAGAGGAGGGGCTCAATAAGTGGTATTATAGGCTGTAAAGAAGGGAATGAAGAGGCAAAGGAGAGCTAAGAATAAAACGAGAAAAGGGTAGGCTTTAAGATAAATGTCATTAATTGCTCTTTTTCTTTTTTCCCACCTGGAATTTATCCAGCAAACCTCACTGGCCTCCTTTCTAACCTGTGGCTGAAGTGAGAGTGTAGTGGTCTGGCATGTGCCCAGGAATCGCCTGGGGACCTGTTAAAAAGCAGATTCTTTTCTTTTTATTATTAATTCAACAAGTGATTTTATTTTATTTATTTATTTATTTATTTATAAAATATATTTTATTGATTTTTTACAGAGAGGAAGGGAGAGGGATAGAGAGTTAGAAACACCGATGAGAGAGAAACATCGATCAGCTGCCTCCTGCACCACCACCCCCTCCCCCCCTTGCCGGGGATGTGCCCGCAACCAAGGTACATGCACTTGACCAGAATCGAACCTGGGACCCTTCAGTCCGCAGGCCGACGCTCTATCCACTGAGCCAAACCGGTTTTGGCTAAAAAGCAGGTTCTTATTCAGTGGGTCTGGGTGGACCTGAGAATGGACATTTGTGATGTCATGCTGCTGGTCCATGAACCACACGGTGAGTAACAAGGTATTCATCCATGTAGGGTGTTGAGAGAAAGAAAGATGGATGGGTCTGCTGGGCTGTCTGGTCTGCTTCTCTCACATGCCTACATACTCCTGAACTTTCCAGAAGGAAGAAGCCAGCTAAGGGAGGCTGAAGTCTGTCAGGGAGAGCAGCACCACGTGGGATGATAGGACCAAAGGGCAAGGAATTTACAAGTAAAACAGAGCACGTGAGTTCTCTGGGGCTTATCTGCAGACCATATTTGGACACAAGGACCTGTATGTAAATGCTTCTTGAGGTACTTTAACCTCTTTGGATCTTTCTTGAAATGCTGGAATAGAAAAGGAGTAAATGAAAGGCGAGACAGCATGTAAGACTTTTGCAACAAACCACTGATACCTTGCTCCTATAGCAAGGCAGTGTGATGTGTTGGAAAAAGTACCAACAAACAGTGTCAACTGAGTGAATTTAGTTAAACTACCAAATATAGCAAATTATTAATTGTAGAATTATGTGATTGTATGGGTGTTCACTGAACAATTCTTCCAACTTTCCTGTATATTTGAAAATCTTTGTAATAAAATGTTGAAAGAAATTATGCTTCCTACCTCTGAGGGTTTCCATAGGTAGAAATGAGAGAAGTTCAAACATAGTAGATGTATCTGAATTACATTAGCCTAGTTTGAACAGTGTGTACTCTCTGAGGGACTTTCTCTTAGCAGTTTTAGAAATTATTTTATAAGCATATATACAGGGTGGGGCAAAAGTAGGCTTACGGTTGTGAGTACACAAAACAGAGCTTGTTCTTGTATTATTTATTATTGTGTTATTTTCTATATGAACAACTATAAACCTACTTTTGCCCCACCCTGTATACATAAAATATCTGTGGGAAGGGAATTGTGTGGCTAGAGGACAAAAAGGGTAGGGAGACTGTCACCGAGTTCCCTTTTGTGAGTTTTGAATATCAGATGAAAAGTATACAATACCTATTCAAAAGTAAATTTAAAACAAACAATCGGGGCTCTCAGAGTCTGCCCCTTTCCCAACTAGGAGAGTTAGTGTTAAGTTGCAGAACGTGCTGTGTTTGGCTCTTGGTTAGCAAGGAAGTCAGTGTCCAGCTTCGTGACCTGGGGCATCGTGGGGCTGGACCAACCCAGCAGCAACAAGCTGGCTCTGTCCCCGTGAGGACGCTTTTAGCTATGAGCCAAAGGACTGTGGTTTCCATTTCTGCTGCTCTGCAAGTAACTCGGTTGGGAAGCCCAGAAGAATGAGGGGTTTGGAGGTAGACTGGAGGTCTGGGCCACTGCTGCAGGCTTGCGTTAAAGGAGGCAGACGGAGATAGGGAGTGAAGAACTGCACCTCATGACGTGGGCATGGCCCTGTGTAATTAATAGATCACATACTCCAGATTTTATCGTTTACAAGGTGTTTATGTGCATTGCCTCCTTTGAGCCACACATCTGTCCTAGGAGGTAAGTGGGCATGGATTTCGTCCTGTTTTATCGAAGAGGAAACTAAGTGTGATGACCGTGAGATACGCCTTTCAGATATCCATCCAATTCCGTGAAGCAATTGACTGAGTTCTGTAACTCCTTAAGTCCATCAGTGTGTTCTGGCTGAGGCCATGCTACCCATGGATGGGCTGCCCCCAGTCAGTGGGGAGTGTAGCAGGGATATTAGGACTATTAAGGCAGGCCCATTCTTTGGAAATGTGGGACTCCTCTGCTGGCTCGAGTGCTCCCCAACAGCCTTGCTGAACTTGCCCCCGAGTTCCTTGGAACATTGCAACCCAATAAGCTTCCACCCAACTTTCCTTCCCTCTCCTCTTCACTCCTGGTGAGGCCTGCGTCAGTCCGATGGCTCTCCCAGCCTCTCCTGGCTCTGTCCCATTTCCTCTTAGAGGCATTTCCTGCAAGTTAATACTGTTTTGGCATAAAATATAGATCTGGGTGATTCCAGGCTGTGCTTCTTTCTTTTCATGAACTTCAACTTGAGTCACCAGATAGGCACATCCTTTTTTCTACCAGTTTGCTATCATTTTTAATACTTTATTATTAAAAATATTCATGTGTATTTGATTATGTCTGGCATATTCCATAGGCATATAAATGAAAATTATTTTATCTTGTCAAAATGTAATTGTGCTTTATTAAATTATGTAACTAACTTTATAAAACAACAGTTCACAAAGCTTGCTGTTTATGTGCAGACTGGAGGTTTCCTTTGTTGTTCTTTGTTTAATCATTTGTCCTCTACCATTCTCCAGCTTCAGTGTTTATTGTCCTTATTAATTCTCTAGGGCTTATAATTATGCTGGCCAACCTAGAGATTCTAGGAATTTATATAGACCAGAAGAACTAACATTTGTAGGTAGCCCTTATAGTCTCGCAGGAAATATCAAAACCCCACAAATGCTAGTCTAAGGAGGAAGCTATTTAAGTCTGTTGAACGGGTGTCAGCAGGAGAATGGCGGCATTGTCAGCTGTGAGCAGGATGCCATTTAACATCGGGTGGGGAGGAGGCAGAGGAACCGGCAGACTCTTCTAGGTCCTTCCTGGAATTGGCTGTCCGCAATCTGTTTGGCTGTTTGCCGAGTTCCCAGGACTCTATCCAGAGTTCATTCTGAATAAACAGAATAATTGTCAGAACAATTAGGTCTTCATTCCTAAAGTGTGCTTGGCTGAGAAAGAAAGCAGGAAACCCTCAGGGGCCAATATTCTAGGAGTGATTGACCCTTAAGTGATGTGTGGAAGAGGGCTAGAAAGTAAGGAGAGTGGAGAGGATTTGAAGCAACTAGAATAAACGGTGCCTGTGGAAACCATCCTCACTGACAGCAGACTGTATCATAATAATGCTTATTTTCTGTTCATCTATTCCTATGGAGACAAGAGGTGTGGCTGGAGAGTAGGAGGAGAGTACCAAAGCCAGAGCCAGATTGAGAGCTTGGCCAGCAATACTTGATTTGGTGGAGAATATCTTTAAAGAACTGTGTAGCCATGATCAGTGTGACTCAGTTGGTTGGGCATCGTCCCATGCACCAGGAGGTTGCCAGTTCGATTCCCAGGCAAGGGCACATGACTGGGTTTCAACTCCATCCCCGGTAGGGAGCGTGCAGGAGGCAGCCAATCAATGTTTCTCTCTCATTGATGTTTCTGTCTCTCTCTCCCTCTCCCTTCCTCTCAACAAACTATCCTTCCAAAAAAAAAAGAACTGTGTATATAAGCAGAATGGTAATTAGCAGGAATCAGTACCTTAAGCATGTTTATCCTTGTGCATGCATACACACAGGGAGTGAGGGGTGGGAGTGGGGATGAAGGGAAAGAAGGAACAATATTACCTTGTCCCTTTATAACAGTCAAATCCTCAGATATTAACTATATTTTGGGCTCTTCAAGAGCAGGAGTCATACATTTTTTTCTCTGTTTTGTCCCAACACAGAGCTGCATGCATGGCAGGGCCTCCTTAAATATACACCGAGTGGCCAGATTATTATGATCTCTGAACGCATAATAATCTGGCCACTCAGTGTATATCCTATATAATAAAAGGCTAATATACAGATTGTCCCCTCGACCAGGAGTTCGACCAGCAGGCAGGTCGGCCAACCGCCCATGTTCCCTCCTCCTGGCCAGGCTGGCCGGACCCCACCCATGCACGAATTCATGCACCGGGCCTCTAATATATACATATACACTGAGTGGCCAGATTATTATGCGTTCAGAGATCATAATAATCTGGCCATTCAGTGTAGTGTGTTGCTCCTTTGGGTGTCAAAGAAAATGGGTTCTTGGCTTCCTGGCAATATGTCCTTGTATCCCCAGGAGCTCAAAGTTCCCCAACTTACCTCTAACAATCTTCCTCCATATATTTTAAGAGTTCTGCCTAACAGTCCAGTTCTACCCAATGCCTTTGATTAAGCTTGCGGTTTGTTGTTGCCAACAGTCAATCTAGATTAAATCTCCTATGGCCATTAGCCACTTTCTTCTTTTTAAAAAAAATATATTTTTATTTATTTCAGAGAGGAAGGGAGAGGGAGAGATAGAAACATCAATGATGAGAGAGAATCATTGATCAGCTGCCTCCTGCACGCCCCTTACTGGGATTGAGTCCACAACCCGGGAATGTGCCCTTGACCGGAATCGAATCTGGGACCCTTCAGTCTGAAGGCTAACGCTCTATCCACTGAGCCAAACCGGCTAGGGCACCATTAGCCACTTTCTGAGAGGACTGGGGAATCAACTGTAAACAAAAGATGTAGGGTGGGGAGTGGGAGTAGGTGTTTGGAGGTGGCGGTAGGCAAGGACCTGAAGGGAAACTGCTCATTCTGATGGATGAAGACAGTACCAGCACACCCAAAGGAATGAGTCACTGGAAAAGGAAGCCCAGGAGGCTTCTACTTTTTCCAAGATTTATATCTGCGCAATTTCCTACCTATTCAGAGAATTGGTAAAGAGCTGCCAGGTTTTCTCAGGGACTCTCACAGCTGCTTGGAAATTGTATTGGGGATTCTCAAAGATAGGAATATCACAAGGAAGTCTGGCATTAAACGAATGATGGTAAAATGTTATCCATTGTTAAGTGATATGCAAGCTGCTTTTTTTATATTAACCTTGTATCCTGTGTGTGTGTGTGGGGGGGGGGGACAAACTTTCCTCTACTCTTAAGATTCTTTTGGCTTTTCTAATAATCAAATAGATGTGAGATAGATTAATGAGAGAAAATAAACCAATTTAATATGTACATATGTATGGGAATGCCACATGCATGAGATAGTCAGAGATCCCACATACAGGAAAGGTTAAGAGATAAGAAAGTGAGGTTGAGGTATTTTCTGAGCTACAGATGAAGTAATGTGTCTTGGGGGCTTCAAAGGGTCATTGCAGAATGATAAGATGAGCAGGTGTTTAGTAAATAGAAGTTTGCCCTGCTGTATAGTGGGTCAATTATTATGGGCAAGGTCCCTAATTCAAATTCTTTTAAGTAGTTAAATGGAGGGGCAAAAGTTTCTAGAGCCTGAAGATCAAATTGCCCTTAACTCAAAACAATCCACATACTACAGAAACACATCTTGTGGTGACTAGCTCTGAACGCCCACAGCTGCAACCATCTTTGCGATAATCATTTGTTAGTTCCAGGAATTCTTTTGTCAATTCTTTTGGACCTTCTACATAGATTATCATGTCATCTGTGAATGGAGAAAATTTTATTTCTTTCTTCCTAATCTGTATACCTTTTTAAAAAATATATATTTTATTGATTTTTTTACAGAGAGGAAGAGAGAGGGATAGAGTTAGAAACATCCATGAGAGAGAAACATAGATCAGCTGCCTCTTGCACACCCCCTACTGGGGGTTCGCAACCAAGGTACATGCCCTTGACCGGAATCGAACCTGGGACCCTTGAGTCCGCAGGCCAACGCTCTATCCACTGAGCCAAACTGGTTTCGGCCTAATCTGTATACCTTTTATTTTATTTTCTTCTCTTATTGCATTAGCTAAAACTCTAAGTACAATGTTAAAAGGGAATGGTGAGAGGGGGCATCCTTACCTTGTACCTGATCTTAGTGGAAACGCTTCAAGTTTCTCACATTATGATGCTTTTTAAATTTTCTGTTATGCTTTCTGCTTCTAAAAGTAGAAATAGCACTGGCCAGTTTGGGTCAGTGGATAGAGCATCGGCCTTCGGACTGAAGGGTCCTGGGTTCCATTCCAGTCAAGGGCATGTACCTTGGTTGCAGGCTCCTCCCCAGCCCCAGCCCTGTTTGGGCGAGTGGAGGAGGCAACCAATTGATGTGTTTCTCTCACATCAATATTACTCTCTGTCTTTCCCTCTCTCTTCCACTCTCTCTAAAAATCAATGGAAAAATACCTTTGGGTGAGGATTAAAAATATATAAATGAATGAATGAATGAATGAATGGATAAATAAATAAAACAAGATTATTTTTTATAAAATAAAAGTAGAAATAGAGGCTCATTAAACATTTGCAAATGTTTTAAGAAATATATAATATAAAAAGTAGAAGTTTTTTTACAATTTGTGCTCACCTACCCTAAGTTGCCATTTCCAGTTGTTGGGCATGTCTCTCAAGATGCTATACTTCGTGATTTTGAAGCAGATTGAGTCTTAACACACACTATCTCTCACCCCTCCAAAAAAAAAAAAAAAAAGTACCACAAACTGAGATTCCTTGGTAGTTTAGAGTATATGTACCAAGTTGTGTGTGTGTGTGTGTGTGTGTGTGTGTGTGCGCGCAAAAGAGAGAGAGAGAGAGACAGAATAAATGTTATGAAATCACCCCTGCTTCTTTTCTGGGAAATGCTCTTCAGTTCTTTATTTTTATCTTTCACAGGAAATTGTGTAGTCAGATCATTTCTTTAATGTGATTATGTTAAAATTTAGTTCAATCACAGAATGTCCTTATCAGAATTATCCAAGAAATAGTAAAATAAAAGACTGATTATGACTTATGAGCCACATATGCACTCACCTATGGGAGAGCTGTCAAAAACATGGTGGCTAGGTATGGTTTCTGTAGTTCTTATGAGCACATGAAGAAAAGGAGCCATAGCTTAGATGTCCAGGAAGGAATGGTAGCTTGGGAATTCCATTTGTAAATGAGTGTTTGGGAACCTGCAATTTAAACTTAGAACCACTCATGAAAGTGAAACTGTGTGCTTTTGGGGATGTACCACCTACCAAGCAGCTTCAGCGACTGGTGCTGGCTAGTTCGGTATGCGTGTCCTAGGAGAAGACAATTGCAGAGGGCCCAGCAGGCGACTAGGAATGGGTCCTGTGATACTATAGCTGGTGCTGTCCCAGACCCCCATCCTCACTTTTTCAGAACATTTGAGGGACTATGTCTTGGTTCATCACTTAGACTTGCAATTCTGAAACACCCTAACTGCCACCTCCAAGCAGCTGTGGGAACTCTTGATTCAGGTAAATGTGTGAAAGTTCACAGTTGGATTTTCTAGAACAGGTGAGCAGCACCTGTAATCAAGCTGTGAGGTAGAATTTAGCAATCAAGATCGACTCATCCAGCTGAAACCGGTTTGGCTCGGTGGATAGAGCGATGGCCTTCGGACTGAAAGGTCCCAGGTTTGATTCTGGTCAAGGGCATGTACCTTGGTTGCGGGCACATATCCAGTAGGGGGTGTGCAAGAGGCAGCTGATCGATGTTTCTCTCTCATCGATGTTTCTAACTCTCTATCCCTCTCCCTTCCTCTCTGTAAAAAAATCAATAAAATATATTTAAAAAAAAAAGATCGACTCATCTGGCTAGTTGTTTAGTTTTTGAGCATTAATTACAATTTAATAAGAAGCTTAACTAAAAAAACTTCTTTTTATTCTGTCACAAGTAATATATGTTCATTTTAGAGAATAGAGATAAACAATAGGAAGAAATGAGCTATAATTCTTCTATATAACTATAATTAACATTTTTGTACATTTCCTTTTAAAATGCCCATACTTTAATAAGCTTTCAATAAATAGATATTTAAAGATATGTGAGAAAGTTTTTCTCTCTTTTATTTCAATTTAGGGATAGCTATGATGTTTCTTTCCTTGTTTCTCTTTTTTTTCTTTACAGAAATATTTTATTAATTTATATTTTTCAAAAACATTTGACCATGAATTATTTTTATTCAATCCTAATGGCAACCTTGGATGGTTTTAGTTTGCTAAAGACAAACATGAAAATTTCTGGAGCCTTGGAAAGTGATGTTATCATAGATGCTATTCTTACAACCATAACTTTGTGACTTTTTTGCATTTTGGTGTCCTAACATTTGAAGATCATCAAGGACAGACTGATTTGTGTGTTTTTTGTACACATATGTTAAATAATATTAGGATTACTCAATACCATTATCATCTTAAATTTTAGATCAACTCTGAATTTTATATATATATATATATATATATATATATATATTTATATATATATTTAATTGATTTTAGAGAGTGAGATAGAAACATCAATATGAGAGAGAATCATTGATCAGCTGCCTCCTGCACGCCCCCTACTGGGGATTGAGCCTGCAACCCAGGGATGTGCACTTGACCAGAATCAAACCCAGGACCCTTTAGTCTGCAGGCTGACACTCTATCCACGGAGCCAAACCGGCTAGGGTTCAACTCTGAATTTTTGATGAATTTCATAACACTTATGTTATGAAACATTTATTATTGCTCTGCATGTCTACTGAACTTTGGATCATGATATATCCCTCTGTCTTAGTGAAGCTTTTTAGAAATTTTTAAAAATTAAATATCAAGGAAGAAACCAAGATGGTAGCATAGGTAAACACCTAAAATTGCTGCCTCGCACAACCACTTCAAAACTACAACTAAAAGACAAATGGACATCATCCAGAACCACAGGAAGATTGGCTGAGTGGAAATTCTACAACTAGAAGGGAAGAGAAAAGCACACTGAGACTCACAGGAGCTGCGGAAGTAAAGTGCAGAGGGACAGAGGCACGAGTGCTCAGAAAGGGCTGGCAACTGAGGATGTGGTTGTCTTTTTCAATCGGGAGGGAGACAAAAGCTCCCGACTGCTCTGAACTCCAGTTCCGGGTGAGACTCTGGGGACCCAGACTCATAAGGGGAGAAGCTGGACTGTCTGGCTTCGGGCAGAACTCGAGGGTGGCTTTCTCTTAGAGGTGCTTGCAGCAATTACCGAGGGACACTGAGACCCAGGGGCCTCTTAGGGCAGGGCTGAGGATCAGCCATAGCTGTTTGCTCTGCCCTGAGACTCCGCCCCACCCAAGCTGTGCGCAGAGGCTTTTGCATATGAATAGCCTGGCCCTTTGCAACCTAAAATTACCCAACAAACTGCAGCTGGGTCAGAGAGCCCCAGAACCGCCAAAAGAAGGCCCAAGGCCCCACAGCAGCTTGCATTGCTTCACAGCTGGGCCTCATCTGGGTACCTCCAAACCCCAAACAAAGAAGAGGAATCTGCAGATCTCTCCATAGCTCCTACTGAGTGTCTTCAGGCAGAGGCTAAATTTGCACCTCCTTGGATCTCCCAGTGGTCAGAGTGGGACCATCCAGATTACAACTCCTCAGATCCATAAGGGACACACTGAAGGGGCAGGCTCAGTAAGCACCAAAGCCCCACTGAAGCAAGTCTTGTCTCATAAGACTGTCTCCAGCACAGAAGTTCTCCCATCGTAGACACAGCTGATCCTCACAGCCAACTGGCCTGGAGGTCAATTCCTCCCAGTGATACCAACAACAATCAAGGCTTAACTACAACAAGACTGTGCACACAGCCCACAAAGGAGTGCACCAAGAGTGTCCACCTCAGGTAACTGGGGAGGCTGAACCACTGGGCCCTATAGAACACCTAGCACACAAAGCCACTCTATCAACTCAGGGAAGCAGCCAAAATGTGGAGACAAAGAAACAGGTCACAAATGACAGAAATGGAGGAAAGCAAACTACTGGATATAGAGTTCAAAACCACGGTTATAAGGTTTTTCAAGAATTTTCTAGAAACCGCCGATAAATTTAGTGAGACCCTCGAGGATGTGAAAAAGGACCAATTAGAAATTAAGCATACACTGACTGAAATAAAGAATAATATACAGAGAGCCAACAGCCGACTAGAGGATCACAAGAATCAAGTCAAAGATTTGAAATACAAAGAAGCAAAAAACACCCAACCGGAAAAGAAAAAAGAATCCCAAAATATGAAGATAGTGTAAGGAGCCTCTGGGACAACTTCAAGCATACCAACATCCAAATTATGGGGGTGCCAGAAGAAGAGAGAGAGCAAGATACTGAAAACCTATTTGAAGAAATAATGACAGAAAACTTCCCCACCTGGTGAAAGAAACAGACTTACAAGTCCAGGAAGTGCAGAGAACCCCAAACAAAAGGAATCCAAAGAGGACCACACCAAGACACATCATAATTAAAATGCCGCCAAAACTGGTTTTGCTCAGAGGATAGAGCGTCAGCCTGCGGACTGAAAGGTCCCAGGTTCGATTCCGGGCAAGGGCACGTACCTTGGTTTTGGGCACATCCCCAGTAGGGGGCATGCAGGAGGCAGCTGATGGATGTTTCTCTCTCATTGATGTTTCTAACTCTCTATCTCCCTCCTCTCTCCCTTCCTCTCTGTAAAAAATCAATAAAAATATATTTTTTAAAAATGCCAAGAGCAAAAGACAAAGAGAGAATATTAAAAGCAGCAAGAGAAAAACACTTAGTTACCTACAAGGGAGCACCCATACCATTGTCAGTTGATTTCTCAACAGAAACTATGCAGGCCAGACGGGAGTGGCAAGAAATATTCAAAGTGATGAATAGCAAGAACCTACAACCAAGATTATTCTACCCAGCAAAGCTATCATTCAGAATTGAAGGTCAGATAAAGAGCTTCACAGATAAGAAAAAGCTAAAGGAGTTCATCACTGCCAAACCAGTATTATATGAAATGCTGAAAGGTATTCTTTAAGAAGAGGAAGAAGAAGAAAAAGGTAAAGATAAAAATTATGAACAACAAATACATATCTATCAACAAGTGAATCTAAAAATCAAGTGAATAAAAAGTCTGATGAACAGAATAAACAGGTGAATATAATAGAATCAGGGGAATAGAAAGGGAGTGGACTGACAATTCTCAGGGGAAAGGGGTGTGGGGGATGCGGGAAGAGACTGGACAAAAATCGTATACCTATGGATGAGGACAGTGGGGGTGGGGGTAAGGGCAGAGGGTGGGGTGGGAACCGGGTGGAGGGGAGCTATGGGGGGGAAAAATAAGAACAATTGTAATAATCTGAACAATAAAGATTTATTTAAAAATAAATAAATAAAGACATAAATAAAAATTAAATATCAAAATATGGAACTTTGAAGTGGCTCAGATAAAAGAAATGACTCATAGTGGGGATGACAAAAATTGGTCCTGACTTTGAGGGTTTCATTCCACAGCTCAGAGAGTGAGATAATTCTGGAAACGGCCCTGGTACTGGTTAGTAAAGTCATGTTTCCCAACTTCCTCAGTTGTTGAGTCATTAACGTTGTCAGAAGCCAACCTAGGAAAAGAATCTTTGCCAAATCCAGTTCCAGAGCTGGAATGTGGATGTTGACAGTAAATAGAATAGCTAAGTCACTCCTGAAACGTTGGGCTCAGTCATCTTTCCAAATGAACATACTTAAACAAAACCAAAAACAAATCTCCTCTCCCACCTTGCTCTGGACCTATAAGAGGACTCAGAGAAAGGAAGGGTCAGGCATCTTCACAAAATGAAACTAGGCCAAAAGGACGAGTTCCGAGGGTGGCTGCCCACAGGTCTTGCCTCTAACAAAACTGCTGGGGCAGCCACCTGAGGAGAAGGTGCTTGGCTGGGGATCTGTGCCCAGGCTGTTTCCACGCACACGGAAGCATGCAGCAACTCACTGGGTTACTAGTAAATAACAACCAGGGTCTCCTCCTGCCCTTAAACTCTAGTGCTGTCATCTGGGCTTTTGGCCTCAAATCAAAATGGCCTAATTATGATCCTAAGTCTTGAGAAAGAGCACAAAAAGAAATAAACATGTTGTCCACAAGCCTGGGGACTGATACATAAGTAGCATATGGGAGGTGTGTGTGTGTGTGTGTGACTTTCTTAACTTCACATAGACTTCTTGCCCACCTACCAAACAAAATTGCTTTCTGTTCACCTAAGGAAATGCCCCTAATTTTTGTTTTTCTTTTTTCTGTTTCTTTCATATTATTTCATTCCCTCCTGCTCTTTTTAAAAAAAAATTTTTTTTAATTGATTTTAGAGAGGAAGGGAGAGGGGGAGAGAGAGATAGAAACATCAGTGATGAGAGAGAAACTTTGATCGGCTGCCTCCTGCACACTACCCCTACTGGGGATTGAGCCACAACCTAGGCATGTGCCCTAACCCAGAATCAAACCGTGACTTCCTGGTTCATAGGTTGACACTCAACCACTGAGCCACTCCAGCTGGGCCATTCCCCCTTGCTCTTTATTTTAATATTCATTCCACAAACATTTACTGGGAACCTTTAGACAGTTATCCTTTGGAGACATGATATAGCTGAAAGAACTTTGTCTTCAAAGGCTATAGACCCAGCTCTGTCACATACAAGCCCGGTAACCTTGGACAAAAGAGTTTGAGTCGGCGCACAAAATAGGAATAGCATGTCCTTCCTACTTTGTATGAGGATATATTTTGCAAATTATTTTTTAAAATTTTAAATTAACTTCTAAATACCCCTATGAGAGGGGAGTTAATAAGCTAGTCTTTAGCATTCTGGCTTGAATTTGTTGATTAAATGTATTTGCATTTTTAGTTAGAGCACAGGTTTATTAGGGTTGGAGTGCATTAGGGAGGATGCTGCAGGAAGGAGACTCAAAGCAGGCAAAGAGCACCAGGGGAAAGGAGGATCCTCGAAGGAGGAGCAAAGGGGCTGAAAGGGTAGCTGAAGGGGCCTCGGGTAGTACTTTGACCTCATTGATTTTACTGTGGTCAGGCTTGATTGTCAGTGACCTGGATACACAGTGCACTGTGGCCTCCAGGCAGAGCTGCTTAGTTACCCAGGTACAAAGGCCATGCTCTAGCAACTCCCAAATCATACCAAGATGGGGTTCTGGGCCTTGACATTGGGAATCAGTTCTCTTTCTAGTGTTAGGCTGGCCAGTAAATTCATGTCTATGTTATACAGGACTAATAATTTGATGAAACGGATTTATTGTTGAGGTGTATTTTTTTATACATTCTGGAAAGGCATCTTAGGTTTTGATTTAAACTCTGCCAGCGGTGGTGCCTTAGGCCAGGGATTTTCAACCTTTTTCACTTCATGGCACATATAAACTAATTACTAAAATTCTGTGGCACACCATAAAGTATATATTTTTTGCTGATCTGACAAAAATAGGTATAATTTTGATTCATTCACACCACACAGCTATTCAACATTGTGTTGCCTGTTATCATTTTTTATTTGATAATCTAATGGAAAAGAGGTCAGTGCCCCTGACTAGTCAGGTATTGGCTGTTTAAAAAATTGTTGTAGTGCACCAGTTGAAAATTGCTGCCTTAATGCAAATCACTCAGCTGCTTTGTCCATCAGAAGAGTCTAGTAAACGCAGTGTTTGTTAAAGTATAGTTCTTGGTCTACCTGCATCAGAATGTCCTGGGGATAATTTTTAAACATTTCTGGACTATTTCCTAAATCAGGTGAATCAATCTATGGGGATGAGGCCCCAGAATCTATATATCTATATATCTACATATCTATATATCTATGTATCTATGTATCTATGTATCTATATACCTCTATCTCTATCTCTATCTCTATCTCTATCTATATCTATACCTATACCTATATCTATATCTATATCTATATCTATATCTATATCTATATCTATATATATCTATCTATATTGATTTCAGAGAGTAAGGAAGAGGGAGAGAGAAAGATAGAAACATCAATGATGAGAGAGAATCATTGATGGCTGCCTCCTGCACAGCCCACACTGGAGATCGAGCCCGCAATCAGGCATCTGGTCAGGCAATCATGCCCTTGACCAGAATCAAACCTGGGACCCTTCAGTATGCAGGCCAATGCTCTATCCACTGAGCAAAACCAGCTAGGGCTAGAATCTATATTTTTAACAAGTGTCCCAGGCCACTCTCAGGCACACAGGGACCCACCAGAAGGGACCATCAATAGGATTTCTTCCTACTCTCCCTTCCTCTCTTGTAGGGAAGCATGGGAGACTTGATTGGAAAGTTTGTAAGGAGGAACATTCTGAAAAAAGGAGTGGGCTGAAGGCGGCCGCACTGTTTATCGGAATTCTGACTTAGGGGAGTTTGGCTGAAGGCAGCTGCCCCTAATTGTTCCTTGACCTTTCCAAACAAGTCTGTGGACCCTTGGGTGTTTACTGGAATCTTTATGCTTAACCTCTAAGTGTCCTTGCTTAAAGGACACTGCAGACACATGTGTCCTCCCAAGATTACTTACCCTACTGCTTGTATCTAAAAGATAAACTTTATCTCAAACTGCTGTTACAATAAAAGCCTGAAGAGGCAGGCAATCGAGCTGTCTGGTTCCTTTAGCCAGGCAGTCCCTTAGCCTTCTCTTTCACAGCAATCCTGTGTCAGAGTAATCATTCATCGGTCACTCAGGGTCTGCTGGTCAGCCCCGGCACTCTTTCTCTAAAATCAATAAACATATCCTCAGGTGAGGATTAAAAAAACCAGAATGGTCCTAACTTTTGGCTCAGTGGATAGAGTGTCAGCCTGCGGACTCAAGGGTCCCAGGTTTGATTCTGGTCAAGGGCATGTACCTTGATTGCAGGCACATCCCCAGTGGGGAGTGTGCAGGAGGCAGCTGATCGATGTTTCTCTCTCATCAATGTTTCTAACTCTCTATCCCTCTCCCTTCCTCTCTGTAAAAAATCCATACAATATACTTTTTAAAAAAACAAACAAACAAAAAAACAGAATGGTAGAGAATCACGTTCAGGGGTGATTAGGAAGGTAGATTTAGTGGGCCATCCAAGAGATTCTTCCTGCTGGTGACCAGTTTGCATGGAGTTTGAAGTGGTCAAAACAGATATCATCTGGCCTCATGACTCATTACTTGTGACCCATTATCTTTGTCTCTGGTCCATGAGAAAGGTAGCTTTCTAGCTCAGGTAAAAAGAGGAAATGAACATAGTAATATTTCCCCTGCATTTGCATGAGGCTGTGACAAGGGATTAGGAAAAGGCATCTGTCTTGTTTGAGGTAAAGTTTAAAGAAGGGCATTGTAAAGCTATAAACAAGGTAAGGTATTGTTATTTTTTGAAATAAGATAATACGGCTGGAAGGAACCCTAGATATCCTCTTACTCCTTTATCTTCCAGGCTCTGAGGTCTATGAGAGTCCCTTGTATTTATCACTTAAGAGCAAACACCACGCAGAGGTGTGCAGCATAGATTGTCATATATGCCTGGTTTGAAGCCACTTACTAGTCTGTGAGCTTAGGGCTGAGGAAGACCTTACAGACATGAAGACCTGAGTCATACAGAGTGAGCAGAGTTTGCCAGATGGTGTGAGGGTTCAGAACAGGCCTTCCCAAATGGGCCACTTTGGCATGTGAATTCTTTTGAGCAGACGGCAGGCTCATGAGAAACTTTTACATCTCCCTTAAAGAATGTAAATTAGGGGACTTGCCCATAATAAGAATTGTCTCCAGAAATAACTTAAAAATATATATTTTAAAAAATTAATTTCAGAGAGGAAGGGAGAGGGAGAGAGAGAGAGAGAGAGAGAGAGAGAGAGAGAGAGATAGAGAGAAACATCAATGATGAGAGATAATTGGCTGCCTCCTGCACACCCCACACTGGGCATGTGCTCTGACTGGGAATAGAACCATGACCTCCTGGTTCATAGGTCGATGCTCAACCACTGAGACACACCGGCCAAGCCAGGAATAACTTTTTATGACTTATCTATAGGGTAGGGCAAACTACTAATTTCTAAACATCTCCTCTTATCATCCTGCAATGACCCTTCCAAGCCCCCAAATCACCTTACCTCATCCTTAGTGCAGAATGCCATATATACCTCATCTTAACTTTCAGTCCCTGAACCCTCCTGATGTGGGGTTCCCATACATATGTATGTAATTAAATTTGGTCATTTTCTGTTGTTAATCGGTCTTATGTCTGTCTGATTAGTAGACCAGCTGAAAAAACCTTGAGGGTAGAGGAAATTTTCTTCCTCCCCCAAAGTAGGCAGACAGTCCCGACAAAGGGAATGAGGGTATGTCCAATAAGAAAGGTATGAGAGGGAGAGAGCGCTTCATGGAGGAGCAATAGATGCAGGTGGATGTAGCTGGAGCACATAATGCTAATGGGAGAGGGAAGTAAAGATTGGGGCTGTAGGAGGAAGGAGGAGTTACTCTGCCTCTGGAAGAGACAAATTCATTGCCAGATTTTTTCCTTGCTATTTCACTGTTTATATATTTTTAATATTTTTATTCATTTCAGAGAGGAGGGGAAAGGGAGAGAGATAGAAACATAAATGATGAGAGAGAACCATTGATCGGCTGCCTCCTGCATGCCCCCTACTGGGGATTGGGCGCGAAACCTGGGCATGTGCCCTTGATCGGAATGGAATCCAGGACCCTTCAGTCCACAGTCCCGCGCTCTATCCACTGAGCCAAACCAAACAGGGCTCAGTATTTATTTGTATCATTAATATATTCAAAGAAGGCTGAGTTGCTACAAACTTTAGGGAATGTGTCTTTGTCAACCACTCTCCCATACTTTGTAGTCCAGGAAGGAAGTCCAGGCAGGGCCTGGGGTATTGCTGGTCTCTTGGAGCCTCTTCTATTTGTCCTGTGAGCTGAGCTCTCTTCAGCACAATGCCCAGCAAGGATGGCTTGGGCAAAAAGGATCTGGGTATGGTTAGAAAACATTAATATTAGCTACCATTTCTATGTACCTGGCATTATACTGTTGAATGGGCTGATTCATTTAATCCTCACAAAAACCTTATGAAGCACCACTATTTTTTATTTTCTCAACTTTTTGCAAGTTTTTAAAATAGAAGTATAGCATACATATAAAAACTATATGTACCCTAGCTGGTTTAGCTCAGTGGATAGAGCGTTGGCCTACAGACTGAAAAGTCACGGGATCGATTCTGGTCAAGGGCACATGCCCGGGTTGTGGGCTTGATCCCCAGTAGGGGGCATGCAGGAGGTACCCAATCAATGATTCTCTCTCATCATTGATGCTTCTATCTCTCTATACCTCTCCCTTTCAGAAATCAATAAAAAATATATTAAAAATAAAAACCTATATGAAAGTGTACAGTTTAATAATTTTTTTAAAAAGAGCACACACATGTAACTAGCTCCCACAACAAGAGAAAGAAAATTAACAGCACTGAAAAGGCCCCTCGAGGCCCATCTAATCACTTCCCATCCCCCAAAGCAACTACTATCCTTACTTTCGATAGCAGAGCTTAGTTTGCTAGTCTCATACAGTATTATTTATATACTAGAGGCCCGATGCACGAAATTCATGCAAGAGTAAGCATTCCTTCCCCCAACTGCCGGCACTGGCTTCCCTCTGGCACCTGGGACCCGGCTTCCCTCGAAGCCCCGGCTTCATCTGGAAGGTTGTCAGGAAGGACATCCAGTCTAATTAACATGTTACACTTTTATTATTATAGATAGCTTCTTTCACTTACATTACACTCCATATAGTTATAGGTGTGTTCATTCTCTTAGCTATACAGTAAGTCCTTGGGTTATGTCAGAGCTCCATTCCTACGGTGCGACTTAACGCAATTTTCTCCTTAAGTCGGAACCCATTTACATAAGCACCTATGTCACTCACATGGAGCACATACACAGCAATAATGAAGTGAAACAGTAAAAAAAATTTAAAAGAAAGATAACAATTCCTGACCTTTCTTGTGGTAAATAAATAATAACAAACATAAAGCACATAGGTACATATGTCGAAATGACGGAACTTTTTTTTTAAATAAATAAATGGGAGATGGTGATGTAACCAGGAAAAGACATACGTGGAGTCGAGGTAACCTGAGGACTGCCTGTATATATAAAAGCCTAAGTGACCAAACGACCGGTCAGCCTGTCGCTATGACGTGCACTGACCACCAAGGGGCAGACACTCAACACAGGATTTGCCCCCAGTGGTCAGTGTGCTCCCACAGCCAACCTGCCTCAGCTGGCGAACCTCCCTCGGTTGTTCCCCCGGCCAACCGGCCCCAGTTGGCCCCAATTGGGACTGGGAGAGACAGCCCCTTGGCCCTAATCACTGGCCAGGCCGAAGGACCCCACCTGTGCACAAACTTGTGCACCGGGCCTCTAGTTGCTATATAATATCCTCAACCTTTTATTTTAAAATATTTTTTAAAAATACATTTTATTGATTTTTTTTACAGAGAGGAAGAGAGAGGGATAGAGAGTTAGAAACAACAAGGAGACAGAAACATCGATCAGCTGCCTCCTGCACACTCCCTACTGGGGATGTGCCCGCAACCAAGGCACATGCACTTGACCGGAATCGAATCTGGAACCCTTCAGTCCGCAGGCTGACGCTCTATCCACTGAGCCAAACCGGTTAGGGCTATTTTGAAATATTTTAAGCCCCACAGAAGTTGAAAAATAGTACAATGAATGCCCAAATGTAACCAGACAATCAGTGAGTCCATGCTGCCTGTCACTACTTGAGCTAATTAAGCAGAGACGGGGTTGAATCATATGAGCGTTTATTCCAATACTGCCGGCAGTATGGGAGAGCAGCAGGTCATCCACAAAAATCTGCTCTGCAGTCCCCCATAAACCAGCTACTTATATAGGGTAGGACAAGGATTACATGGGGAGGTAGGGATTATAAAGGTGGGGAAGTAGGAGGCTGGGGTGGGATTTCATTGTTTGGGCAACCAGGTTGTTAATCTTTTCATGATAATAGGCAGTTCTTTAATGAGAAAGGACCGAATTCCAAGGTTGACTCCCGGTCCCTGGGGTACAACTCCCCGTCAGGTCAGAATGTCCTTTCTTTAACCAATGCAAGGCAATCATGGTTAACAGAGTATGATTAATATTTCCCATAACCATAGCTAGTCCCCAATATTCTATTTTTGCCCCTAACACAAATACCATTTACCTAGAACATGAAGGAATATTATCATTCCATTTTATAGATGAGGGAACTAAGGCAAAGAGAAATTAGGTAACCAGCCCGGGCCATGCCCCTGGGATCTAGTCTTGCCTAGGTGCTGCTTAGTCATAAAACTGTAGGTGTGGATGAAAGGGGCCACACCTTTCTTCCCTCCCTTCCACTCTTTCCAAAAATCAATGGAAAAAATATCCTCAGGTGAGGATTAACAACAACAACAACAACAACGAAGTGCATTATATTAGCCAGCAGACCAGATGATGGTCCCTAGATTATCATGGGTGGATAGAAATTATTTTAAAAATTGACAACAGCCACACAATGGCCATCTGGTATGAATGAAACAACATTATACTTCTTTTTTTTTTTTTGTCAGATTGGCAAAAAATATAAATTTTTTTGGTGTGCCACAGAATTTTAGTAATTAGTGTACGTGTGCCATGCGATGAAAAGTCTGAAAATCACTGTTCTAGAGACTATTAAATCACCCTGAGGACTTAGGTACCATTCTTGCCACCTGCTCCACCTTCTCACGACTCATGAAGATGAGTTGCAGGTGGAGAATTTGGGGCTTCATCCCCTGTGATGTAACAAAAGCAAAAGGACATTGCTCATTCTTAAAGAGGACAAGTGACTCACAAGTTAAAAAAAAAAAAAAAAAAAAAAGAGCAGCGGGGGCGATGGAGGCATTTGTAGGTGAAAGGGCAAGAGTCTTATTGCAAAATAGGTCAGGTTAGTGAGAAGTAAAAAAAAAAAAAACCACACAACAACCGTCATTCCGTACATTCCTGTGTCATAGGGCAGAGGTAAAATAATGATAGGCACACCAAACATCTGCTCAGAGCACCAATAAAGCCAGAGCATGGGAAAGAAAAGAAACATGTGATCATTCGATTGCTTAAAGCATTGAAGCTGTCAGTCACATGGGGGAGAGGGGGAAACAACTTTTTTGGACTTGCTAACATTTATTTTATAGTTTCGTCTCTTATTTAATCTTGAGTTACATGGGGAGGGAGGAAGAGAAATGCCGTAATTGTTTTTCTTTGCTGAGGGCCTGCAGATGTAATCTGACACATTTTTAATGGTCAGTTTGGAGCTTTAGATATGATAAACAGTATGTGCATGCAACATTAGTTGAGTAATTGAGCTGAAGACCTTTGAAGGCTTTTCACAATTCGATACCTTCCCTGGCTCTCCATTCTGGAGGCGGAGGGCCGCCCCGGGGTCAGAGACACCTGCGGCCTTGTCACCTGGACATTCCCCCCTTCTCCCCCCCCCTCCCCCCACTCACTGGGGGAGAAATCCCGGAACACCGGCCCCGCCCCGGGCCAGTTGCATAGCCTGTTTGCTCAAATAATCAGGGTGAAGTCAGGAATTTTACACAAGAAAATCCTGAGATTCAGATATTGATTTAAGTTTCTTTTTAAAAATAAAATAATACATAACCCACAACTTAAAAAAATTAGTCATCTTGCATAATAAACATAGGCAGCTGTTGGGAGAATCTTGCTGAGAAAAAAACAAAACGGGGACCAACCTAAAGTATTCAAGGCCCCTTTTGGAAATTCCAATTCAATTTTAAAATAGAAACATATACCCTAGCTGGTTTGGCTCAGTGGCTAGAGTGTTGGCCTGAGGACTGAAGGGCCCCGGGTTAGATTCTGGTGGAGAGCACATGCCCCAGTTGTGGGCTCCATCCTCTTTGCAGGGGGTGAGGGTGGGGGGGTGTGTGTGCAGGAGGCAGCCGATTAGTGATTCTCTCTCATTATTGATGTTTCTCTCTCTCTCTTCCTCTCTGAAATCAATAAAAATATATTTTAAAAAATAAAATAAAATGGAAATATGTATGAGGAATTGACTTCCAAGTCCAAGGAACAGTGAACCAAATCCCTGTAGGTCTGTCACAATTCGGGTTAGAATTTTACAAAACTTTATGTTTTCGTTTGCTAAAAGTAAGTCTAGAATCATTGTTTCCATTTTGTTTAAAAAAACACTTTTATTTTGAGGACCAATGGTAATCAGGTTAGTGTTAATTTGTTCTCGTGACTCCTCCGTAGCCTTTTGCAAAAAGCCGCCCGCGTTTCTGCCCGAGCCTCCCGGGATCCCCCACTCCGGCTGAGCCACCCCACCCAGGCAGGGCGCCCCGCACCCAGGCGCGGTCCCCGCCCCCCGAGGCGGGCCCGAGGTGGGGGAAGGCGCCCGGACTCTGCCGAGGGCGACAGTGGGCGGGGCCGCGGGGGTTCGGGTCCGGGCTGCGGGTCACGTGTCGCGGGGCGGGGCGGGGCCGGCCGGGTATTTAATCGGGGCGTCAGCGCCCTGCTCTTCCAACGCCGTCGGTGTCGCTGGAGCCGGGTGTGTGTGACTTGTCCGATCTTCGCTTCCTGCCTGCAGTCGGTCGGTGGGTGCGCGCCCCTCTGAGACCTGCGACCTGGCCGGCCCCCCACCCCCCACCCCCCACCCCGCGGGGGGCTCCAGGCTGGGCGGCGGGGTGGTGGCCGGCGGGGTCTCGCCAAGCCCGGGCGCTGGCTGGGAGGGGGCGGGCTCCTGGGCCTGCGCCTTCCGCACTTGCTTTTGTTCGTGGAGTCTGCTTTTCTGCCAGCCACTCTACCTTCTGGGCTTGGTTGCGGGGTAACATTTTTCATTTGTCCCGAAAGGACAGTATTTAAAAGGAATGCGTTAGAATTTCGGCTTAAAACAGAGTTGCATGGGGTGCGCCGTGGGTGCGGGGCAGTCGATGCTGGCGCCCGCCTTCCGCCTTGAGCGCGGTTCCCCCTTTCCCTGTCCAACTGGGACCCTGGGAGGCAGAGGGTGAGCCGATTGGCCCGGAGGTCGTGGACAGCGGGCTGTGCTGCTGCTTGTAACTTCCCAGCTCTGTTGCTGAGCGGTGAGGCAGTTTTGTGTGGGTGTGGGTCGATGGGAACACGGAATCTTAAAGCTGAGACGTTTCTCAGTTCCAGGGAGCACCTTCCTCCTCTGCTTAGTCACCACCGAACTAGTTCTTTTTTACAGGGAAGGAATGAATCCCCGCCAAAGGGCTCCCACACAGTCCTGCCTGTCCAAGATGCCGTCTGCTTGACATCTCTCCTTAGTTTTAACATGGATTTATTTATTTATTTTTTTAAGTGATTAGTACGCTCATGTTTTTATTTTATTTTTTAAAATATATTTTTATTAATGTCAGAGAGGAAGGAAGAGGGAGAGAGAGATAGAAACATCAATGATGAGAGAGAATCATTGATCCGCTGCCTCCTGCACGGCCCCCACTGGGGATGAGCCAGAAACCTGGTCATGTGCCCTTGATAGGAATCGAACCAGGGACTCTTCAGTCCGCAGATTGACGCTCTATCCACTGTGCCAACCCAGCTAGGGCTTAACATGGATTTTAAAAATATATATATATTCTTTATTTCACCATGGAAGAGAGAGAGAGAGAAACATCAACGATGCGAGCTAATCATAGATCGGCTGCCTCCTGCACGCCCCCTACCCGGGCATGTGCCCTGACCGCCCTGGCCTGGTTCATAGGTAGATGCTCAACCACTGAGGCACACCGGCTGGCCTTAACATGTATTTTAACATGGTTAGCGTTTTTGTGAACAGATATCCCCCCTTCAAAAGGTATTTTTAGTATCCTGGTGAAGAAAGGGACAAAAATATCAGCAACTTTTCCCTGCAGAGCCTGTTTAATATTGGAAGTTTACACAGGACCTCTGAAACTTTGCCCAGGCGTTTGCAAGGGGAGAGCTCTCAGAGCTAGAGGGTGGGAAAAAGCGCAGAAGACTATGCTTACCTCATCTTGAATTTTTCTCTGCTTGAAATTAGCATGTGCTTGAGTTGGGGAATTGATCTGGGAGAGTCTTATCCTAGTGACCTGAAATAAGTTTCTCTTCCACAGATCTCTCCTTTCCCCCGGAAGAAAAATGGTTTCTGTTGCAGTTGACCCACAACCGGTATGAATTTTGAACAGCTGTTTCTTGATTCCTTTCCCTCCCCTTGTGTTTTGGGAAGTTAATCCCCTCCCCCTTCTTGATTTGCAGAGTGTGGTGACCAGGGTGGCCAACCTGCCCTTGGTGAGCTCCACATACGACCTCGTCTCCTCGGCTTACGTCTCTACGAAGGATCAGTATCCTTACCTGAAGTCTGTGTGTGAGATGGCGGAGAAGGGCGTGAAGACCATCACGTCTGTGGCACTGATGAGTGCTCAGCCCATCATCCAGAAGCTAGAGCCACAAAGTGAGTTCTGATTCCCACTCCAGATGTAGTCCAAGGGGCCTGTTAGGAGTGAGCCTGGAGCTGGTTTGAATATGGTGAATGCCAGCCTCGTGCCCCGAACACACACACAGGGAATCTTCAGCCTTTCCTGAGGCATGTACTGCCTTTGTCAATCAGCTGCCAGGTGACCCTCATTGTTATAGAAAGCCTGCTTCCTAGCAATGGCAGATGTTCATGATAACTTTATTTATTTATTATTATTTATTTTTAAAACATATTTTTGTTGACTTTAGAGAGGAAGGGAGAGGGAGAGAGAGAAAACATCAATGATGAGAGAGAATCATTGATTGGCTGCTTCCTGCACGCCCCCACTGGGGATCGAGCCCGAAACCCCGTCATGTGCCCTTGACCAGAATTGAACCGGGGATCCTTCAGTCCCCAGGCCAATGCTCTGTCCACTGAGCCAAACCAGCCAGGGCTCATGATAACTTAAAAAAAAAAATCCCCCACAGATGCTTCTGTGTTGGCAATAGGTCACAAGGGGAGCCAGTGTGTCAACTGAAATTAACTTCTTTGGGACCAGACAGTTTACATGAACTGCTTTAAGAACAAATAAAAACATCTTTTTGAGGTATAATTAACCACCATACAATTCACCCACTTAACATGTATTGTCAATGTTGTTTTTTTAGTATATTTACAGAGTAATGTAAGCATCACCACCATAAATTTTAGGACATTTTTATCACCCCAAAAAGGAACCTTATGCCAGTTTCTATTTGGATGATGAAAAAGTTCTGGGAATGATAGGTATGATAGTTGCACAACATATTAGTGTTTCATTCCTTTTTATTGTGGAATAATATTTCATTGTGTGATTAGATCACATTTTTTTCATTAGTCGATGGGCATTTGGGTGCTTTTGTTTTTTGGCAATAAGAATAATGAATGCTACTGTGAACATTTGTGTATAAGTTTTTGTGTGGGCACATGTTCTCAGTTCTCTTGGGCTAATCAATATACCTGGAGTGGTATTGCTAGGTCATATAATAACTATTTCAACTTTTGAGGAACTCCCAGGCTGTTTTCCAACGTGGCTTATAATTTGCATTCCCACTAGTAGTATATCAAGATTTTCCACATGAACCCTTTTTTAAAAAATATATATATTTTATTGATTCTTCACAGAGAGGAAGGGAGAGGGATAGAGAGCTGGAAACATCAATGAGAGAGAGAAACATCGAGCAGCTTCCTCCTGCACACCCCCTACTGGGGATGTGCCCGCAACCAAGGTACATGCCCTTGACCGGAATCAAACCTGGGACCCTTGAGTCCGAAGGCCAATGCTCTATCCACTGAGCCAAACTGGCTAGGGCAACACATGAGCCCTTTTGAATGAAGGTTTAAATCATTCCCCAAATGGTTAAGTCATGAGCTTTCTGGAGTATAAGGAACCTTTAGAGACCAGTTTTCCAGCTCTGCTACTTCCCAAATGAATTTAGGACTAGTGCTTGGCTTGGTCATCATTAGGGGGAAGGTTGGACTAAAATCTAGGCCTTATTAGGGAGATCCTGAGTGCTGTTAGCATACCATTCCCCATTGCCACATACTGAATTAAGTGTAGGTAGGGGTTAAACCAGCATGGAAATGCTAATTTTGAGAGTTCTCAGAATGAGGGTTCAGGTGAAGCCTGGCTCCTCTGGGCATTAACCTCAGGAGCCAGGGGATGAGGAAGAAACTTCTTAGCCAGCTTCCTACCTGGCTTGCCTGCTTCTCTCCCACCCCCTTATTTCCCTGTCAGTAGAAGAACTTGCCAGCTTCCTGAGCCTCTTCCTGTCTGAGCTGGAGAAATTGGCAATGCATAGTGTGATAAATGAAGATCAATGGTTTTGCTGTTTTTCTAACTAAATGTTTATGGTATAACTAGCATTCCCGTTGCAGGAAAAATCCTGCAATAGGATTTCCTGCTGCACTCTACCCCGCCTCCCCTCCGCCCTTGTCGCCGCCCCGCCTTCTCCTCCAGCCCACCTGCTTTTCTGTTCGCCCCCGGCCCCGCCTCCGCTCCGCCCTTGTCACCCGCCCCGCCTTCTCTGCCAGCCCGCCTGCTTTTCCCTTCGCCCCGGCCCTGACTTCGCTCCTCCCTTCTCCTCCCCGCCCCCCTTCCCGGCTTGCTTGCTTCTTCGAAACTTTACTCCCTTCTGCAGCTCTTGGCTTCTTTCGATGCTGTCTTGATATGCAAATTAGCCGCCATCTTTGTTGGGGTAATTTGCATACTCATCCTGATTGGCTAGTGGGCGTGGCTTAGGTGTAGCAAAGGTGCGGTCCATTTGCATATTTGTCTATTATTAGGTTAGATAATATGTATTCATTCTATACATACACTATTAACAATTTCCCCATTTGTGACTTTTTTTAGTTGCTGTTGCCAATAACTATGCCTGTATGGGGCTAGACAGGATTGAGGAGAAACTGCCTATTCTGAATCAGCCAACAAAGCAGGTGAGCTTGAGTGTTGAGGCTTTCCATCTCATATTTTCATGTTCTATTTGTTTAGCATAACTGGTTCCCATGTGGTGTTTGGTAAATGCACAGATGGTATATAGAAGCTTTCTCACTTGGTGTCTGAGAACATATTCAATAAGATGAAGAAACAGGCATATCTGCCTATAACATATTGACAAATTTTTAAACTTTGCTTTTAGTTTCTTTTTTTAAAAAAATATATTTTATTGATTTGTTACAGAGAGGAAGAGAGAGGGATAGAGAGTTAGAAACATCGATGAGATAGAAACATCGATCAGCTGCCTTGTACAACCAAGGTACATGCCTTGACCGGAATCGAACCTGGGACCCTTGAGTCAGCAGGCCGACGCTCTATCCATTGAGCCAAACCGGTTTCGGCTGCTTTTAGTTTCTTTTTAAAAAATATATTTTTATTGATTTCAGAGAGGAAGGGAGAGGGAGAGAGAGATAGAAACATCAATGATGAGGGAGAATCATTGATCGGCTGCCTCCTGCATACTCCCTACCGGGGATCGAGCCTTCAACGAGGGCATGTTCCCTGACCGAGAATGAAACCGTGACCTCCTGGTTCACAGGTCAGCATTCAACCACTGAGCCACACTGGCTGGTCCCCTAGTCCTTCTTTAAACTCTTCAACTATGCTGCCTTAGTTAAGACCTTAAATATCTATTCACGCCCTTGTTTCTCACCAGCCAAGTGCTCTCCTTTTCTGCTTGTAGGTTGTTGCCAATGCCAGAGGTGCAGTGACTGGGGCGAAAGATGCTGTGACGACGACCATGACTGGAGCCAAGGATTCCGTGACCAGCACGATCACTGGGGTGGTGGACAAGACCAAAGAAGCTGTGACGGGCAGTGTGGAGAAGACCAAGTCTGTGGTCAATGACAGCATCAACACAGTCATGGGCAGCCGGATGATGCAGCTGGTGAGCAGTGGAGTGGAAAATGCGCTCAGCACTTCAGAGCTGCTGGTAGACCAGTACCTCCCTCTCACTGAGGAAGAACTAGGTAAGTGTTTTTGTGTCTTGAAATAATGTTGCATATCTTAAATCAGCTTCATTGAGATATACTTTATACACCAAAAAATTCACCTTTTTCATACTAAATTTATGGTTGCACAACCATCACCTCAGTTTAGTTTTAGAACATTTCTATCATCCTAAAAGATCCTCATGCCTGAATCTCCATTATCTCCCTCAGACAACCACTACTCTTTCTATCTTTGTAGACGTTCTTTCTTAAAACAATATTAAGTTTCACATTGAATTATACATAGTAAGTTTTGAAACTTTAAGAGAAATTAGCCTAGAGAAATATTTTCTACAAATGGATAGTTTTTAATGGGCTGCTTTACAGAATCATTAAACATTTAGTGGCTACTGTCTGCCAGGTACTGTGTTGCCCAAGAAGCTCACTCTAATGGGAAGAGACATGTGTAGATGTACCTTCAGATACAGTGATATGTTTTGGGTAGCCAAGCCCAGCAGTAGACATGATTTGTCTTGGGAAAATGAGTGCATAATTGCTGGTGGGTGGGTAGAAACGCCAAAATCAAGATCCAGGTTAAGAGTCCAGGCCTTGTCACTTAGAGCTGTGATCCCTTATTTTTTTTTTTTCCTTATGTTTTTTTTTTTTTTTTGTCCCTTCTTTCTAACTTCAGAAAAAGAAGCAAAAAAGGTGGAAGGATTTGAGACCGTTCAGAAGCCAAGTTATTATATTAGGCTGGGATCGCTGTCTACCAAGCTCCGCGCACGTGCCTACCAGCAGGCTCTCGGCAGGGTGAAAGAAGCTAAGCAGAAAAGCCAGGAGACCATTTCTCAGCTCCATTCCACTGTTAACCTGGTGAGTAAAAGCTCATTTAAAGGTAGCTGAAGTGAGTTTATTTATCTCAAGGGATGAGAGTCAATGTAATCATGAAATCCAAGAATTTTAACTTTACCTTAGGAACAACCCAATAGAAAAATGGACAAAGAGTATACAGAAACTCACAGAACAGGAAGTATATATAGCTGAAATATCTGAAGTGATGCTAATCTTACTCCAAGGGGTCAAATTACAGATGCCTCTCTTTTCCGAACACACTGGCAGAGTGTGATGCTGTGGGCAGTGGTGTAGAGAAGGAGGTGTACTTGTGGACTTCTGGAGGATTTAGGGGACAGTTCTCAGAAAGGTATAAGCACACCTATTCCTCGGCAGTTTTACTTGTAGAAATTTATCCCACAGCTATGTATGTTTAGAGTTGCTGAAGGTTATAAACACTGCATGGCAACTAATAGGGAACTAATTAAATCGATATATCACTAAAGAGTATTGTGTAGCCATTGAAGATTGCCAAGTTACAGAACAGTATGTACTGTACTGCCATTCTTGGGAGGGGGAATGATGCCTGACAACAGGGAAAAGGAAGTTTGAATTCCTTTTTTGGAATTTTTTCTTATACTTTACACATACATGTTAAATTTCAGTTGCCTTACCTATGCTAAACTGGAGGTAAATATGGAGAAAGTGGCTTAATATCTTAAGTAGAGGCAGTCAAGAAGTTCGATTACTTGATAATAAATAACAATGAGGGCAGGGATTGCTGTCCTTAAACTCATATGGATATTCCTGGTTTTTAAGTTCGATGATTTACATCATAGATCTAAGAACAGACTGATACGAGTGTCTGACTGGTTCCTTTGTTTTATTTCAATGTGCTCTAGATTGAATTTGCCAGGGAGAATGTGCAGAGTGCCAACCAGAGAATTCAGGATGCTCAGGATAAGTTCTACCTCTCCTGGGTGGAGTGGAAGAGAAGCATCGGCTATGACGACACCGATGAATCCCACTGTGCTGAGGTAAGACGACTAGGACACAGTCATCCACGACCCTTTAAGAAGTTCTACCAGACTTTTATTATTTAAATTTTCCCGTTATTCCTCTTAGAATACTCTTTTCCAGCAAAAGTTTGAACAGAAAAGCAAAGTTACATGTCAGAAAAGCAGAACTGCAGTAACTTAAATAACCTATAGCTATTGCTGTAGTGGGATACAGCTAAATAAGAACATGGGCCTTAACCTCAGTACAGACTAACAGGGGATGCAGGCGTTTTTAGGTGGTGGTGTTTTTGACAGCATAGAAACAGGAACTAGGAGACGATATAAAAAAAAGTACCTAAGTTGGTCTTGGGAGTGAGGATGGGTGAGTCAGATGACTTTCTGGAGGAGGTGCATGCTACACTGGGACTGAATGGGAGAATAAACTAGGTGAAAGGGCAGTGAGGGGACTAATGTTCCAGACAGAAGAAATAGCGTGTTGCAATACTAAAAAGTGGTTCTTTAGGTTCCAAAAGCTAGGATGCATGTATGGAAATGTGGCTAAAAACACTGCTGCCCTCAGGGTTGTTAGGAGGATTTTGAAAAGTTGAGGAATCCACGTGTGCGGTGGACACATCACCAACTTACGGTTATTGAATGAATTTATACATAGCGCTGTTGGTCCCCTGCTAAGTTTAAACCTGTTTTATTTTTAGCACATTGAGTCACGTACTCTTGCTATTGCACGAAGCCTGACTCAGCAGCTGCAGACCACGTGCTCCACCCTCCTGTCCAACGTCCAGGGGTTACCACAGAACATTCAAGATCAGGCCAGTCACTTGGGGGTGATGGCTGGCGACATCTACTCAGTGTTCCGCAATGCTTCCTCCTTTCAAGAAGTGTCCGACGGCTTCCTCACTTCTAGCAAGGGGCAGCTGCAGAAAATGAAGGAGTCTTTAGATAATGTGATGGATTATCTTGTTAACAACACACCCCTCAACTGGCTGGTAGGTCCCTTTTATCCTCAGATAATCGACTCTCAGAATGCTCAGCATTGTGTTGCAGAGAAGGACACAGCCAGCCAGCAGGCCCAGCAACCTGAGCTCAACACACAGTAATCCTGTCCCTGTCACCAGTGCATGGTTCAGCCAGCCAGATGACATCTTCTGTTATGTTGCAATTAACCTGCTAGACAACTCCGAATTGGGGAAACAGCTAGCTAGAAAAAAGGGCCCCTTCATTGTAGTCATTTCCAACTGGATTAAGATCTTTTAATGTTTCTGTCCTTAGCAGATGAGTCATTTTGTTTACCTGGCTGGTAAAAGAAGAATGATAGACTGGTCAGAGCCTAGTCAGAGGTCACAAAAAGTTACACTGCATTTATCGTCTCATTCTGTTGCCATTGTTGCTGTCTGTCTGTACTGAATAAAAACACCTTCCTGTGGGTTGTTGTGTGAACTGGCGTCTGCTCCGGTTTGATCTGAGCAGGCCTCATCATTGTTTTGTCTCACAATGCATGCTTGTACTTTAGTTTTTTTAAATTTTCATAAAGGAATGCCTCCTGTGAGTTCAATAAAATTCACTGCAGAATAATCAGTTTTATGCTGTGTGTCCATGTGCTTTGTATGTTGCTTTCACAGAGCAGCTTGGCCTGCATGACAGGATTATTAATGCACATACATGAATTCCAATTGGCCTGTTAGAGGGAATTTGGAAGTATGATAACACTGGATGACTAATATCAAAAATGGAATGTTGGATGATAGGTTTTAAACAAGTGAAAAGCTAATGGGCATTTAAGAATTTTATTGGGTGACAGTTGCCTTCATTTGCCCATTTACTGGACCCTTGAGATTAATTAACTAGTCATTAATCTCCTAGCCTTAGTTTTCTCATCTGTCATAAAATCAATGATGCCTCACCAGATGGAAGTGAAGTGTTAGAAGATGGGTTGTCTTTTTCTATTTTTGCACTAAAGGCATGGGGACACCCTGTGGGACAGTGACATGTAGTATCTTCAACTTGCTAGTTCGGGTGTGAGTATATACTATGAGGTCATGATTAGTCAAATATTTCCACTTTGTTAAGGCATTATAGATATTGAAAGACTAAAAAAACGAAAAGGGGAAAACTAAAGTTTGGTTTGCCCAAGCTATCTCTTTGAGTGTCATTCAGCTCATGGAGGTGGTAGTGAGGGAAGGAAGAAGGAGCAGGGTAGATATCTGTGCATATACCTATCCGGTGTGGGGGATGGCAAGGAGGGCCTCTTCTGGGCTCATGGACTTGGGTGTGGGTCAGTGGGGCCTTATCCAGTTTCAGGAGTGACTGAGCACTGAGGCCTGCATGGGTGATGGTCTTGTAAGATATCCCTGCTCTATAAACCAAAGTACTTGCTTATGTCTCAGGGCAACACCCTTATGCTCTAGGTGTCCATCTTCCCAGCAGATATCCTATGATATTTCCACAGTAACCATATGGTAAGGAAAAGATACTGAATCAGCCCACTGTTGAGTATCTAAGTTCCTAGTCTAAAAGGTAATAGCAACTGTTCAGAGAAGTCTCTTCAGGCATAAGGTCAGCTTAAGACATGTTTTATGGTGTCTTCTCTGTTCTCCTTGCTTACCTTTTGAAATTCTGATGTCGCTCTCCCATGTTTTAGAAGTTATTGATTCCTGGAAGAAATGCTGTCAACTGGGATAGGCCCAGGTCATATTTTTATGGCTGGTGAGGGATGAAGCCTTCTTTTTTTTCTTTTTAATCTTTTTTTCCTTTCTTGGATGAAACTTTTTTTTTTTTTAATCCTCACCCAAGGGCATATTCTTTTTTTTAAATTTATCTTTATTGTTGAAAGTATTAGATGCCCTCTTTTTTTCCCCCCATTGACTCTCTCCCCTCTGCTCCCCCTGCCCCTCTTGCCCCAGGCCTTCACCACACTAGTGTCTGTGTCCATGAGTTATGCATGTAAGTTCTTTGGTTAATCTTTCCTGTCCCTGTGGCCCCTCCCTCCCTCCTTGCAGTAACCCCCAGCCCACCCCACCCCGCCCTGTTCCCTCTGAAATTTGTCATTGTATTCCATGCTTCCATGTCTCTGGATCTATTTTATTCATCAGTTTATTTTATTCATTGGATTCCAAATATAAGTGAGGTCATGTGACACTTGACTTTCTCTGACTGGCTTATTTTGCCTAGAGTAATAATCTCCAGGTCTCTCCATGCTGCTGAGGACATGTTCTTGATTTTAGAGAGAGAAAGGGAAACATCAATGTGAGAGAGAAACATTAACCCATTGCTTCCCATACATGCCCTAACCGGCGATCAAACCTGCAACCTTTTGATGTATGGGATGAAGTTCCAACTGACTGAGCCACCCGTCCAGGGCTTGGATGAAGCCTTCTTGATCACCATCCAGCTGGGGCTGAGCTGAGCTGGGAGGCAGAGACAGGGTGGAAGAGGCTGAAAAGGAAAATCACATCCTCAGTTGCTGCTGAGGTGGTGAGAAGTAGGCAGCCTATTGAGTTTGACTGTGACATGGCTAAATAATACGATGCATCCTTAGTTAAGATTGTTAGTAAAATGACTAAGTGAAATGATAGGAAGGTAGTGTGAAAGGCAAATGTTTGAAGGAGGTGGGACAGAGTTGCCTGGGATTCTTTCATGCTTAATTTGCTTAAACTGGTTTTACATAGAAATAAGCAAATAAATAAACAAATATATAAGTGAAGTGGGCTTGCAGATTAGAGAGACATGGATTATGATATAATGAAAGGCTTGGAATCTCACAGGGGAGACTAGTCTTGATGTAGAATGGACCTTATTTAGCTTGGTACTGGTTTTATGAAAGTGCTATTTGAGAGAACCATATAAAAGATATTAAAGCCATATCATAATGTACATTTAGGGGTTAAAATTTTTTAAAAATTAATTTGTGCATTCATTGGTTAGAGACAATGTGGATATGTAGGTACTTACATTATTATATGTACCTGCATTAAAAAAATGACTTGGTTCAATATTTGAGTTTTTAATAGTATAAGGCATGAATGAACTCTGCCCTGCTGAGAATGTAAACACCAGAAACTATCCTCAATAGACTTATAAAAGTCTTAGGCAAGATTGTTGATGAATATTCAAGAACTATTCTGGTATAGAACACTCTTTACCCTTCACCTTTAATGGCCCCAGGTTGCTGATTTTTAAATTCCCTACCTTTATTACAAAACTAACCTGCAAAATATGACATATTAGCATAAGGCTGTACAGAGCAACAATTTGAGTTTTAAGTTTTATTCACCAAAGTGAAAGAGAACACTAACTTAAGATATATCTCCTCTGAGGGGCAAAGAGGTCTGATGTCTTCTAGAATTTAAGAAAGTAGTGAAGAGTGTTATTAATTGACATTTTACAAAAGTAATGAGTAGATCAAATGGTTCTTTTGTGTATCAGTGATGAAAAATGGTTACCATTTAAATTTTCATTTATCTTGGGTATATACCTAGGAGTGGAATTGCTCATGGCTCATATGGTCACTCTACGTTTATTTGAGGAACTGCCAGACTATTTTCCAAAGTGGCTGCAGCATTTGCATTCTTACCAGCAGGGTATGAGGGTTCTGATTTCACCATATCTTCACCAACAGTTGTTATTTGACTTTTTGATTCTAGCTAACCATTTAAATTATAAATGAACTAGAAGCCCGATGCACAAAGATTCATGCAGAATGGGCCTTCCTTTCCCTGGCTGCTGGCCACTTGGCGCCTGTGTATGCAAATTAACCCACCATCTTTGTTGGGTTAATTTGCACACTCACTCCTGATTGGCTGGTGGGCATCACGAAGGTATGGTCAATTTGCATCTTTCTCTTTTATTAGTGTAGATAAGAGTAGATGTTGAATAGTGTGAGTCAAGCACTTTTCCTATTTCATTGTCTGCACAGGTTAGAGCAAAGAAAACTCGGCTACGGTAGCTAGTGTAGCTATCAGATTGACTCCCTTATATAAAGTGGCCCAAGTGAGCTTTCAGCATAGATAAAACCACATCATCTTCCCCTACCCTCTCTGTCTATTCCAGGGATTATTAACCGGGAATTCTGATAAAATGCAGGTTCCTGGGTTCCACCACCAGAGAATCTGGTTAGTAGGTCTTCAGGTAGTACCAGGCATCTCCACTTTTAAAAACATCCTCACTTTCCCTCCCCCCCTAATCATCCCTAGTGATTCTATTGCAGGTGATCCACTTTGAGAAGCAAAGGAAATAGGAAACAAATGATTTTAACCTGAAACAAAAATAGGGATAGGGCCGAAACCGGTTTGGCTCAGTGGATAGAGCGTCAGCCTGCGGACTGAAAGGTCCCAGGTTCGATTCCGGTCAAGGGCATGTACATTGGTTGCGGGCACAACCCCGGTAGGGGATGTGCAGGAGGCAGCTGGTCGATGTTTCTCTCTCATCGATGTTTCTAGCTCTCTATCCCTCTCCCTTCCTCTCTGTAAAAAATCAATAAAATATATTTTAAAAAAAATAGGGATAGGGTTACCTATAGGTCCCTCTCCTCAAATAAGACCCTCACTGTGGGCTCCATAAAATATTTTTAAAAGACCTGCTGTTGATGTATCTGCTTATAGTAAACTAGGGGCCTGTTGCAGGAAGATTCCTGCAAAAATAGGGTTTCCAGCAGGCTTCTCTCCTGCCACCACCACCTCTCCCACCCCACCCCCCACGCTTTCCCTGCCGCTTCTGCCCCCCACCCCCACCCCACGCTTTTCCTCCTGCCGCCACCCCCCCACCCTCCGTGCTTTCCCTCCCACCATCACCGCTGCCCTGCACTTTCCCTCCCACCACCACCGCTGCCCCGCACTTTCCCTCCTGCCGTCTCTGCCCCCCGCCCCATGTTTCCCTCCCGAAGCCGCTGCCCCCCCTGTGTTTTCCCTCCCGCCACCGCTGCCTCATGCTTTCCCTTCAGCTGCTGCCCCACACCCCACACTTTTCAGCTGCCTGCCTGCCCCACCCGCGCTTTCCCTCCTGCAGCCGCCTTGCTTTCCACTTTCCCTCCCTCTTCCTTCTATGCTGTCTTCAGTCTTCACTCCTCCCTCCCTCAGTGTATGCAAATTAACCGCCATCTTTGTTGGGTTAATTTGCATACTCGCTCTGATTGGCTATGGGCGTAGCGAAGGTACGGTCAATTAGCATTTTTCTCTTTTATTAGTGTAGACTAGAGGTCTGGTGCATGAAATTCGTGCACAGTGGGAGGGGTCCCTCAGCCCGGCCTGCACTCTCTTCAATCTGGGACCCCTCAGAGGATGTCTGCCTGCCAGCCTGATCGCCCCCAACTGCCCTGCCCTGCTGACCTGATCTCCCTAACTGCTCTCCCCTGATGGCCTGATCACCCCTAACCACCTCTGCCTTGGCCCCGCCACCATGGCTCTGTCCAGAAAGGACGTCTGGAAGGTCTCCTGGTCTAATTAGCATATTACTCTTTTATTAGTATAGATCAGTGGTCGGCAAACTCAACAGAGCCAAATATCAACAGTACAACGATTGAAATTTCTTTTGAGAGCCAAATTTTTTAAACTTAAACTTCTTCTAATGCCACTTCTTCAAAATAGACTTGCCCAGGCCGTGGTATTTTGTGGAAGAGCCACACTCAAGGGGCCAAAGAGCCGCATGTGGCTCAAGAGTTGCAGTTTGCCGACCACGGGTATAGATGATTCAAATACACAGGTGTTAGCATTGACTAGTTTATTGCTATTCAATGTGTAGCAAGAATCACTTGCATTGTGTTGTGATAAGTGACAAACCATTTTCCTGGGCTGAGAGTTCTAACTACTTCCACAGACTCTTTTTAGCCATGATAAAACACTGGTATAAGAGGGTGTTCCTACTGTAGGGCAGGGCGTGTGCCCTCTCTCAAACTGTACCAAATTGTTCAAGTAAAGGGTAAAGAGAGAGTAAAGCAGAACCAAGATGCTACTGACCCTCTAACTGCAGGCACATAATCAAACTATATATGCAAACTATTATGAAGGGTGAGAGGTTTCTGTTAAAAATCAAACCCTCAACAGGGTTAGTCTTACCTATTTGGTGTTAGAGCTAATCATTACCTCTTGCATGATCCTTTTATGGCCTTATACATAGAAATTCCTTTTATTTTATTTTAAATTTTTATTTATTGATGAGAGAGAGAAAGAAGGAGAAGGTGGGGAGAGGGAGAGAGGGAAACTTCTGTTGTTCTACTTATTTATGCACTCATTGGTTGCTTCTTGTGTATGCCCTGACCTGGGGTTGAACCCACGATCTTGGTGTGTAGGGATATACTCTAACCAACTGAGCTACCCCAGCCAGGGCCATAGGAATTTTTTATACAAACAAACAAAAATTTTACTTTTTCTTTATTTTAAAAATATTTTTTATTGATTTCAGAGAGGAAGGGAGAGGGTGAGAGAGATCAAAACATCAATGATGAGAGAGAATAATTGACTAGCTGCCTTCTGCATGCCCCCTATTGGAGATCAAGTCCGCAACCTGGGCATGTGCCCTTGGCCAGAATCGAACCTAGGACCCATCAATCCGATGCTCTATCCACTGAGCCAAACTGGCTAGGGCTTACTTTTTCTTTTCTCTTCATCATTTCTTCTATAATTATTCTTTATTTCAAAATAAATTGTCATTCTGTGTCATGTTATCAGCATTGCATGCACATCAGCTTTACTAGCAAGTCAACCGCCATTTTTGGAATTTACTAGCAAGTTAAATTCCAAAAATGGTGTTTTTATTTCTGTAGTAGCTTCACTAATCCAGGGGCGCAGGCCACTACTAGCTTAACTTCATGCAAATTAGAAGATGGTATGTTATCCTCAATGCTTGTAGTGCCACCTTCTGGAAAGTCATAATAAATATGCGAATCAATGAAGTCTGTGACAGAAAAGGTGCCCACTGTGGTTGTATGGTGAACAACCTGCAAAATGTACCCAGGGTCCAGGGAGTCCTAGCAAGGTCACCTCATTTTTAAAAAAATATATATTTTATTGATTTTTTACAGAGAGGAAGGGAGAGAGATAGAGAGTTAGAAACATCGATCAGCTGCCTCCTGCACACCCCCACTGGGGATGTGCCCGAAACCAAGGTACATGCCCTTGACCGGAATCGAACCCGGGACCCCTCAGTCTGCAGGCCGACGCTCTATCCACTGAGCCAAACCGGTTTCGGCTCACCTGATTTTCTTGAAAAGAATGTGTTGCTGGTTTCCCGTCCTTTTCAGAGAGGGACTATGATTATCTCATTAGTTTCATAAGAAGCATCTGGTTCTGAGTTTGGCCCCCATCACTGATGGGCATTCACAGCAAGAGACTTCTACACTCCTTTGGTATTGGTTCAGGTCAATGAAAAAGGAATCTATTTTATATATCTGTGAAAGGATTTTTGCCACATTTCTAAAAACCCTGTGACGATCGTCAGGCACAACTACTACATTTTAAACTTACCATGGAAATTTGGTAGGCTGTGGCTACCTCTAAGCTGCTCAGTCCTCCCCTATTTTCTCCACTGGCTTTGAATTTAAGGGAAATGAGACACTTTGAATCATTCTGATCATATGGAAGGCGAATTGTTCATATGTCTCTCCTAAATCATCTCAGGGACTGGAGGTACATTTTTTGTGGTGGTGATGGAAACTTTTCTCCTATAACTGGAAGTGTGGAATTTCCAACCTTTGCAATTGCAGAACTCTATTTTAGGCCAACAGTTACTTGGCCTCTAGGTGACTGTGAAGGTTTGTATGTGTGGTGGTATTTAAGGAACTTATGAGAAAAGCTAGTGTTTATTGAACATCTTTTGTAAGCTGGGTTCATAGTACCTTTATTCACCTGCAACCCAATCAGTTAGGTCTTTTCCTCACTTGAGAGGTGAGGAAAGAGGTAGAAAAGAGATACAGGGCAGGGTGGGGATTTAGCACAATGTCTTACTGATGTCGAAGTGTGTGTATTTTTTTCTATTCTAGCCTCTAGGCCAGGGGTCCTCAAACTTTTTAAACAGGGGGCCAGTTCACTGTCCCATAGACGGTTGGAGGGGAGTCGGAGAGTGCGGCGCACATTCCACACATGTGCACTGCGGGCCTGGGACGAGTCGGCTGCTAAGCAGGACAGGCAGCGGCGGCAAAAACACTCGGCGGGCCGGATAAATGTCCTCGGCGGGCCGCAGTTTAAGGACCCCTGCTTGGCCTTTGCTAGGAGAAAACCGCAGCTTGTTTCTTGTCTGGAGCCCAGGAAATCCCTCTGTTCATTGCTTCTTGTGTTGCAGCTTCCTGTTGTATTTTGCATTTATTTAAAAACAAAGTGATATTGGATGTTAAAATACACATTTACTGGAGAGCTTTTAACCTAAAAAGTCTAAAATTGCAATTGTTGACCTGCCTGGCTGGATGCTCTGAATCCATTTGTGTAAATATTGCTGGCTTTTGTGGATGTTGGGTTGGATATCATCTTTGCAAAGCGAACATTCACGAGTAGCTAGAATGCAGTTTGATCTCTCCAAAGTAAAAGCCTCAGGAACAAATGGTGGACGTTTGTACCTCAGACCAGACAATCCTCTGAGCACCTGGTTCTTAGGGAAAAGTCCAATAAAGGCCACAGCCAGATAAGGGGTCCCAATGACCAAAGCAAGATTCCTCTGTGTGTGTGTGTGTGTTTTGTTTTTGTTTTACTATTTTTTTTTAATTGATTGCAGAGAGGAAGGAAGAGGGAGAGAGATAGAAACATCAATGATGAGAGAGAGTCATTGATTGGCTGCCTCCTGCACGACCCCACTGGGGATCGAGCCCACAACCCGGGCATGTGCCCTTCACCGGAATCGAACCTGGGACCCTTCAGTCCGCAGGCCGATGCTCTATCCACTGAGCCAAACCGGGTAGGGCTTGTTTTACTATTTTAGAAATTGTAATTTTTTCACTATTTTAATGCATAGCATCAAATTTACTATTTTAGCCTGGCCGGTGTTGCTCAGTGGTTGAGCATCAATCTATGAATTAGAAGGTCACGGTTTGATTCCTGATCAGGGCACATGCCCAGGTTGCAGGGTTGATCCCCAGTAGGTGATGTACAGGAGGCAGCCGATCAAGTATTCTCTCTCATCATTGATGTTTCTAGCTCTCTCTCTCCCTCTTCCTTTGTCTCTGAAATCAATAAAAAGATATATTTTTAAAAAGAATAATAGATTAATAGATAGATGAATAACCAGAAATGCTTTATATCTCATATTTTCAAAAAAGCTTTCATTTAATAAGTCCACTACTGGTCAATTTCCTTTAAAGAGAAGTATCCTAAATACTTCTTATAATATGAGTGAATTTGGGAAATAAGACTACAACACCTTGTCAGAAAGCACAACTATGGACAAAGTAAGACTTATCCACATGCAGTAAGTAATGTCTCCGTGAACTCACCTGAACCTAACAGCTTACTTCATTAGTATTTGTTTTACTATCCAAGATTCTTCTTTTACAGGTATTTGATTTTACTATCATAGATTTGACATCGGAGACTGATGAAATTCCAGATATTATAGCTTTGGAAGAAGAGGATGGATCAAATCATTCACACGCTAATAACCCTGAGTCCTTTCAGGGAGAAATGTTGAAAAACTAACAAGAAAATATTTCTTTGAAAACAAAATTTGTGTCATATTAAACTTCATGTTTGCTCATGTGTTTATTCCTGTGGCTTTGGAGATTAATCTTTTGGGGGTTAGTCTATTTTTTTTTTATTATAGGGCTTAATTGTAATGAAACCTGGATCTAAACTTTTATAAGAGATCCTAGTTCTGTATCATATATCATTTAATAGAATCCTATGAAGTTTAATCATTGAAATGCCTGCAATAAAAATTGGTCTGTATAATCGTGAATTGTGTGTGTGTGTGTTTGTATTAATAGAGTGAACATTTTTTTTTTGTGTGTGTGTGTGTGTGTTTTGTTTTGTCTCCCAGGATTCATTTCTGCTTCTTTTGGTATCAGAAATTTTGTATCTTTTTTAAAAAAATGTTTTTATTGATTTTAGAGAGAGAGAAAGTGAGAAAAACATTGAAGTGAGAGAAACATTGATGGGCTGCTTCCTGCACGCCCCCCATTGGGGATTGAGCCTGCAACCCGGGCATGTGCCCTGACTGGGAATCAAACATGACCTCTAGGTGCACAGGATGATGCCCAACCAACTGAGCCATACTGGCCAGGCCAGAATCTTTGTGCCTTTTGGGTTGGGGGAGGGTGTCTCAGTCAAGGGTTTTTGCTTTTCCCTAGCCTAGGTGTGGGCACATGACTGGAAACAGGTCAACTGGGAGAAAGCATATCATGATTGGTAAAGATTTATGAACTTTTAATTAGACTCAGGGTTCTAATCTTGGCTCTGCCACTTACTAGCTGTGTGACCTTAAACAAGTTATTTAATTTCTGTGTTACCTCAATTTCCTCATCTGTAAAATGGGGGTAATAGTAGGTTTGTCATAAAGAATAAAAAATCAATTGAAATTTGTAAAAAACTCAGAGCAGCCCTGACTGGTTTGGCTCAGTGGATAGAGCGTTGGCCTGCGGACTGAAAGGTCCCAGGTTCGATTCCGGTCAAGGGCATGTACCTTGGTTGTGGGCAGGAGGCAGCTGATCAGTGTTTCTCTCTCATTGATGTTTCTAAGTCTCTATTCCTTTCCCTTCCTCTCTGTAAAATTTGCACGCCCCCTACTGGGGATCAAGCCAGAAATCTGGGCGGGTGCTCTGACGCAAATCTAACCTGGGACCCTTCAGTCCACAGGCTATCGCTCTATATACTGAGCCAAACCAGCTAGGGTGTCATTGGGATTTTGATGGGGATTGCACCATCACTTAATCTTGCCAAAGGGATCATACATGAGTTTGAACAACCTCTGGATCCAGGTGCCAATTTGAAAATTTGGAGGACATGTTGAACTGCACTGTGAGGATGCTCTCTGAATATTAAATTATATTATTAAAACAAACCAACAAACCTTGGAAAGAAAAAAAAAAAAAAAAAAAAAAAAAGCCAGGATGAATATAAAAAGGGCGAGACTAAATTATAGTGTGTAGGCAAGCACACTGGGATGGTAAAACTACAAGACAAGGAAAGTGATTCCCTACAAAAGTGACAATAGTGGTTACTTTTTGGCAGAGGGACTGGAGTTGTATTTTGTCAACATAAGGAATGTCCAAACCTGGAGAGACTTTTTATGAGTTTGAGATAAAGTGATGACATTGCTGGAAAGCAAGATCTCCTAGACTTAGGAGAATGACAGTTTTGCAGTTACCTTTATACATCTGGAATTAAGGAGGGAACCTAAAGAAGATTACATGAAGGTGGGAAAAATTAAGGCAGGGAAATCACTATGATTGGATTACTGGATAGTTAAGAGATATGCTCTGTCCATGGTAGTTACATTTCTGAGGTGCGTCTGAAAAAGTGGCATTTTAAAGGTGTGTTAACCTAGCATAGACCTAGTCCTAGACTAAGGTGACCAGATTTTAACATGGGTAAAGCGGGACACCATTGACCATGGGGGGGGGGAGGGGAGAGATGATTCTTGATTAAAAATTTGGTCTATATTGCAATCGCTTTTGGTTTTTTTAATAAAAGGAAATTCACTTCTTAGATAATCGTTGAATTTGCATCCTCTTTTCTTACTCATTATGTTAAAAATCTAAAAAAATTAATTTAAAATTATATTATAAATTATTATATACATATTGCTTAAAAACACAGTAAGTAGGTACATAATTACATGAACATATTTATTGTTAGTTTATAAATTAAATTAATTTGATTGTTATAAAGTAACTATATTTTAAAAATTATTTTAATTTTAATCCTATATTTCTTTCTAAATAATAACAATACTAACTTGTATTATTTTTCCTCTGAATTTGCCGTAACGTAAGTCGTAAGTGTCACTTTCAAGGCCGGCGCTAGACTTTTTGCCGCCACTATAAAATATAAGTAATACGAGTACTGTCTGCTAAATTCAAGAAAATTTATGTATTTATTAAATAAATAAATTACTTACCTAAATTATCTGAATAGCTGATTAGTAATGACATCACTTGTTTAACTAGCTTACTAGCACACAGTACGATGTGTATCGTCTGAGAGACAGTTACAAAATGTTTTCGTCGTTGCCAATCCCCAAAAATGCCATTGTTCATTAAGTCCAAACAATGGTGGTCGAATTCTAACAACTGATCAACAATGCGAACTTTGATGAGCCGTTCTCGATAATCAGTTCTCAACAATTATTTGTTATTATTAAAGTTTAACATTATAAAATTAACAAAAATAACATAAAACTCATATCCTGGCTAAATAGCCACATGGCCGCCGAAAACCGTATATTCCCTTCCCGTTCTCCCGCCGTTCCCTAGCTTGTCGTGCATTCTTTCCAAAAATCGGGACTTTTTTAAAACGCCGCGGGATGCGGGACAAATTGTTAAAAATCGGGACTGTCCCGCCCAAAGCCGGACGTCTGGTCACCTAAACCTAGACTCAGAGGTTAGGTGACTTGTTCAGGGTCACACAGCCAGTGAGAATAGCTGAGGGTGGAACCCAGTGCTTTTTCCACTACACGGAGCCACCGTCCAGCGCCCACGGCTTCTATCCGAGGAACTAGGTCTATCGGAACAAAAGGAGCCCCAAACAAAGCCCTGCGTTCAGAAAGCGCGAAGCGGAAAAGCAGCTTAAGAGACCTATTGCGATTGCGCAAGCGCCAGAAAGTTCGCTGGCCACGCAAGGCGCTGTGGATCTTGTAGTTTCTCCGCTGGGCCTGGCGGGAAGGGACCCGAGGGAAGAGCGCGCTGCATGGCGGGAGTTAGAGTCGGCCGCGGAGTTCCCTCCTCCCCCGGAAGCCAGGCGGCGCGCGCGGACCGCTCCGCTGGAAGCGCGGGAGTCTTGGTTTGGGGAGGCTCAGGCAGCTGAGCTGTGCTACGGTCCGAGAGGCCCCATTTTCCTGAGACTTTACGGCCCGGCGAGGCGAAATGGCCCCGGGCTAGAGAGGCCCAGGCGGTGGCAATGCAGGGCCGCCGCGACCCCAGGCTGCCTGCAGGGGAGGAGCCTGAGGGCGCTCGGAGTCGTTGGGGCCTTTGCTTTCTTCCTTGGCAGTGACAGCGCCTGCTACGAAGATGAGCTTCTCCCGCGGCCCCTCTTTCAAGAAGGAGCATCTTTGGATGTATCTGCAGACGCTCGGCTTCGAGCCAGGCCCAGCCGCCACTGCCTGCGGAAAGGTGGCGTCACACGCGCACCTCGGAGTGTAAGGAGGCCGGCGGCGGGGCGGGGGAGCCCGAGCCTGGGCGGGCGGATGACCCGCCCTTGCGCGGACCCGCTGGCTGATGGATGAATCTAGGCTTAGTGGTGGTGCCTTCCGGGCACCGGCTACAAAGCCCCTGCCCCCGGGGGCTGCCCGCCTAGTGGCTGAGACCTTCTGTCACGGGGCCGTGCCGGGAGCGCTTTGTAGGGGAATGGACTCTGCATTTGGGGCACAACTGGAGGGGCACCTTAACCCTGCTGTGGCGGTAAAGCTGCGCGGTCTGTGAGATCCAAGGAGGGGTGCCAGTTGGTAGTGCAGGGACCTGAGAACAGTGTAGCAAACGCCTTTAGCGCTCAAAGGAGTCTTTCAAGCTGGTTGCTGTTTAGTTTATAATTTTTACTTTTGAATTAGCAAACAGGCATGCCAGGTATTAAAATGAAAAGTAAAAGCCTCTTCCCTACTTTGCCACTAATGTTATGGTTATGATGACAAATCTAAATATTTTGTTTGTATTTTTGTGTCTTAACTTACCAATTTTGTTTTTTATTTTTTAACTATGTTTTTATTAATTTCGGAGAGGAAGGGAGGTGGAGAGAGAGAGAAACATCAATGATGAGAGAGAATCATGGATTGGCTGCCTCCTGCACGCCGCCCACGGGGATCGCTATCTGGGCATGTGCCCTTGACCAGAATCTAACAGGGACCCTTTAGTCCACAGGTGGATGCTCTATCCACCGAGCCAAACGGGCTAGGGCTTAATTTACCAATTTTAGACATTATTTGATTTTCCCACTATAGGCCAAGAGAAATTTGGGGTACACTGGCTACCCCCTGTTCTCAAATCTTCTTGACTTAATTATGTTATTTCAGTTCTTCTAGTGGCAGTGTTTTAGTATGTATTTAGACCTCTATTTCTTTCTTTTTAAAAAAAATATATATTTTATTGATTTTTTACAGAGAGGAGGAGAGAGGGATAGAGAGTTAGAAACATCGATGAGAGAGAAACACCGATCAGCTGCCTCCTGCACACCCCCTACTGGGGATGTGCCCGCAACCATGGTACATGCCCTTGACCGGAATCTAACCTGGGACCTTTTAGTCCGCAGGCCGACGCTCTATCCACTGAGCCAAACCGGTTTCGACTAGACCTCTATTTCTTGATGTATCAATCTCAAAAATGTCTCTTGATTCCCCACTGTGTAATTTCACCAGGAAGGAAGCTATTATCCATAAGATAATTAGCTCACCCACACTTCCCTGCCCCCCTCTGCCTTCTCCCTCTTGATTTTTTTTCAGCTGTATTATAATTGTTTTACTGTCAAGGCTTAGAGATGTAATTAAGTTTTGTTTGGTAACTATTTGTTTAGAAGTTACTGCTATTTCCATGTAGAAGTGTTTTGTTTAGGAGTCTATTCTAAAAATTGATAGTAGTGGATAGCATTTATCAGGTTATGATTATGTATTAATAAATACTTCATTTATTTTGCATGATTTGATGCCCCACAGCAGTCTCATTTTCTCTGTGCTGTCAAAGAAGCTTAGAGCTTCTCCAGGCCTCCACTGAGAATGGTTCCCATTGCCACTACATCCTTCTCGCTAGTGTTTTAGCAATCTTAGTTTTCTCTGCTCTGGTTTGTTCCATTGTAATCTGCTTTTGCCTTTGAAAATTAGTAAAATCTGTCAAGTCTGGTCCAGTGAAGGCAGTTTTTCTTTCTTTTTTTTTTTTTTTTTTTAAATATGTTTTATTGATTTTTTACAGAGAGGAAGAGAGAGGGATAGAGAGTTAGAAACATCGATGAAAGAGAAACATGGATCAGCTGCCTCTTGCACACCCCCTTCTGGGGATGTGCCCGCAACTAAGATACATGCCCTTGACCGGAATCGAACCTGGGACCCTTCAGTCTGCAGACTGACGCTCTATCCACTGAGCCAAACCGGCTTCGGCTTTTCTTTCTTTTTCAACACTGTCATTGATTTTTCCTCCCTCTGGATCTTTAGAGTAATTTCAGTGGGTTATTTGGAAACAGATGTCCCCTTTGAAATGCTTTAAGCATGAATGTGGCATCAAATTATTTTGAAAAATATTTTTATATATATAAAAGGCTAATATGCTAAGTGTCTGACCAATAGCTGTGATGCGCACTGTCCACCAGGGGGCAGATGCTCGACGCTGGAGCTGCTGAGCTGCAGTAACTTGGCAGTTGTGGTTCTTGGGTGACGAATCCCGAAACCAGAGAGGAGGGAGCCCGATTCCTCTCGGGGCCGTGGGATTCCACCTTCGGCCGTGGGTTATGTTGTTTCTGGGGCACTGTTGGCCCAAATCTGGTTTACTGCACATTTGCGTTTGTGTTCTACACCCTGTACGACAGCAACTTTGCAGAGGGCCCTCTCATACTCTGGGACCCCTTGGAGGATGTCTGAGAGCTGGTTTTGGCCCGATCCCTGCAGGCCAGGCCGAGGGACCCCACCTGCCCGTGGGACCCTGCTTACTCCGCAGACACCCTTTGAGCCATGGTGCCATCTCAGGTGCGGCCGGCTGGGGAGGAACCGCGGGAGGTGGGCTCCAGGGTGAGTTAGGCCTGTCTTGCCCAGTCCCACCCCGCTGGCCACCTTCTAATTAATTTCCTTTCAGTGTGCACGAATCTGTGCACCGGGTCACTAGTTCATATATATTTGTATATGGTAAAATACATTGTTTTTAGTGTGCAGTTTTGTCTGTTTCTAGTTTCTGTGAGTATGTAGTTGTGTAGCCACTTAGAAAGTTAAAAATACACTTAATATATAATACAGCCATTTCATTGCTATGTATTTGCCCAAAAGATTTGCATTTTGGAAAAATCATTCTGGTTGCATTACAGAGACTGGATTAAAGGGGGATTCAGGGCATTGGAGTTAGGTAGGCCTAAACCAAAGTAGCAGTGGGAATGGAAAGAAAAGGTGATTTATTCATTTGTTAATTCAACAAATACTAATATTATTTGAACACGGTATTGGAACTGGGTGAATAGAATACAGTAGTGAACAGAATAGACAAACTTACATTATAGAGTTTTAGTCTAGTGGGTGAACAAATATCTTCAACAGATATTATTAAAAATTAAAATAAGCCCGGCCGGCGTGGCTCAGTGGTTGAGCATCGACCTATGAACCAGGAGGTCAGGGTTCGATTCCCGGTCAGGGCACATGCCCGGGTTGCGGGCTCGATTCCCGGTCAGGGCACATGCCCGGGTTGCGGGTGTGGGGCGTGCAGGAGGCCCCACATTCTCTCTCATCATGGATGTTTCTCTCTCCCTCTCCCTTCCTCTCTGAAATCAATAAAAATATATTTAAAAAAAAATTAAAATAAGTGTCAAAGAGAGGAAGCAGGATACTTTGTAAAAAATTTAAGTTTGAGATAATAAGGAGGTAAGATTTGTGTTGAGGAATACAAACATTTCAAGGACAAAAAGTTGTTTGACATGGGTAAGCATGGAAACTTAAAAAAATGTTTTTCCTCGATTTAGAAAAATTAATTTACTTACAATTATAGTTGACATGTAGTGTTATATTAGTTTTAGGTGTACAATGTAGTGATTCAATATTAACATATCTTACAAAGAGATCACAATAAATCTAGTAACCATCTGTCTCTGTACATGGTTATAGCATGGGAACTTTAACATTAACTATTTTTTAAATCTCAAGATAATAGCTTTATATATTCATAGAAGGAATACTCACATCTCTTTGCCATGCATTCTAGAAACTCACAGCCCATTTTTTAATTGCCTAACTCCTAATCCAGTTTGTTTTTAGTCTGAAAACAAGGAATTACCAAGTGAGATATTCCTTCAGGTCTCTGTTGAAAATGTATTAAACATGAAAATATCTCAGATTTCTATTCCAAATGTTAAAACTATTTTATAGTAGCACATAGAGAGAATTCCCTTACGTATATTTTATTATGTTCTAATGAGTTTCCTTCTTTATTATAATGTCTTTGGTTTTTTCTGAGACCTTTCCTTTATAGTTATTTGATTTTATTGCTTTTAACTTCTCTTGATACTCGAGTTGTATCCATGTAAATTACTTTTTTTTGAGGGGGTGGCAAATGACCTTTTCCTAATAGGTTAATGCATAATTTTTTATCTGGTAACTTCCACGGGTTCTTTCCTTCTTCAGTGTAAGCATTAACTTCTATTAGGATATATGTTCCTTTTTTACCCCTTTCTTGCTTATCCAGAGATCTTAAATTGCTTTTGTTAATTTTCCATACTATTACCCACATTGCACTGGCAAGACTTTGAAAAATGGTGGCTCTCCCTCCATGCCAATTTTGAGTTGTTTTGCCTTGGGAATTGTCAAAGTCAAGCTTAACCCTTTGCACTCGCTTGCTTTTTTCTCGATTCCTTTATTCTAATGCTAACCGTGTCGAGTCACACTGGACATCCGAGTGCAAAAGCTTAAAATCCTGCAGGCGGGCTATGCAGCAGAGCGTGGTTTCTGAGGTGGATCTTCTCTGCCCTAGATGAAGTTCAGAAAACTCTTCCTCCTAGCCTGGGCAGTCCCCAAAGCCGGAATTTCCCATTTCCTACCAGACACCTCCATAGCCCTGGGGTCCCCGGAGGGGTGTGAGGAGGGGACATGGACCATAGAGCAGTAGCTCATGACCCTGGCCTAGAGGTTGTCTAATACCTGTGTGACATTTCTTAACAAGGCTTAGGGTTTTTTTTTACATACTGTATTTCTTTTTTTAGTTTTTGTCTTGATTAGTTAGGGAAATCAGGACAATAAAAACTCTTAAGGGGCTTGCTAGAATTACATTATAAGGATGGTTCTAGGAATAAAATGTAATAGTAAAGACCCTAGACTCTGGGGTCAGATAACATTGCAAATCACTGCTTTTCCATTCCTGGTTATATAATTTTGGGCAAATTATCTAATCTCTCTAAAGTTTAAACTTATTCATCTGTTTAATGGGGATAATCCAACTACTTTCTACTATCATTAAGATTAAATAAAAGAATCCATGTTAAAACAATTGGCACAGTACTTAACCTCATATGATTGTGTTAAAAATTAGATGAGTTACTACCTGTAAAAGGCTTAATACTTGGAAATAATAAATTCAATAAATATTAGCTATTTTTATTGTTATTCAGTAAATGTTGGTTGGTATCATTATCTTCATTGTATCATAATCCATGCATGGTATTCACCTAATTAGCCTTTCCTTTTTTTAGAATGTTCTCACTGTAAGCGGTTTTCTTCTATTAAATCTGCACTTTCAGAATCAGAAATAAAACTTATATGTTTTTCTTAGCTGGTTGTAAAAATGTACAGGAATGAGAAAAATTAATTTGCCTTAACCTCTTGAAGATAATAAAAATATTAATTTGTGTCAAACTCTTATAAAGCTTTTGATGATATTTAGTTTTATTAACTATTTTTCTTTTTGTTCCCTGCTTTATTTCTTTTTAAACCATTAGGAACATGTTCGACAAGCCAAACCGTGATGCCTTTCAAATAGTGTCTTATTTCTTGTTTCAAACGCTGGACCAGTCTCTCACCAAAGAAGTTTTCAAGTGAGTAAAACTTTTTTTTTTTTTTTTTTTGTAACTAGTCATTCTCAAATTTGAAAAGGGACTATGCCTTGATAAAAGCTAGGATTTCAACTTTGGCCTTTCAGTATTATTTTGGATTGATAAATCAGGTTTGAGTCTTACAAATTTGGTGCTTAACCTTTATAAACCTGAGTAATCTTTGTTTGGTACTAATCGTAAAAATCATATACTTCATAGGTAAGTTAGATTTTGTTTTATAAAATTGGTTCCTAACATTCTTCAGTCTTTTTAAAAAAAATACATTTTTATTGATTTCAGAGAGGAAGGAAGAGGGAGAGATAGAAACATCCATGATGAGAGAGAATCATGGATTGGCTGCCTCCCGCAAGTCCACCACTGGAGATCGAGCCCACAACCCAGGCATGTGCCCTTGACCAGAATTGAACCTGGGACTTTTCAGTTTGCAGGCCACGCTCTATGCACTGAGCCAAACTGGCTAGGGCTTCATAGTCTTAATTATTAGGCAAAACAATGAACTGGTACCAATTTATATACTCAGTTTTACCTTTTTTTTTTTTTGTTAATTATCCCTTGCATTATTCCTTTTATTGTAGGCACTGTTACTTGTTTTGTCTATTTTTACTTTCTAGGTTTCTCTAAATCCTTATTATTTTTGTTCCTGATATATATATTAAAGTGTCAAGTGCTATAGGCAAAAATAATTTCTATTAAGTTTAGCCTATCTATATATATAAAAGGCTAATATGCTAAGTTCGACCAGTAGCTGTGATGTGCACTGACCACCAGGAGGCAGACACTCAACGCACAGGAATGGAAACATGGAACAGACTGATGAATCTCAGAGGGAAGGGGGTGTCAGGGGTAGGGCGGGAAGAGATTAACCAAAGATCTTATATGCATACTGGAGGCCCCTTGGCCTGGCCTGTGCACTCTCACAATCCGGGACCCCTCAGGGAATGTCGGACTGCCAGTTTTGGCCCAATCCCCACAGGCTAGGCCGAGGGACCTCAGCGGTACACAAATCCATGCACCGGCTCTCCGACATCCCCTGAGGGGTCCCGGATTGCAAGAGGCACAGGCCAGGCCAAGGGACCCCACTGGTGCACAAATCCGTGCACTGGGCCTCTAGTTGTTATATAGTGTTGAATATTAAATAGTTTCGGAAGGAGATAAAAATGTGAATACCCACTAGCCTTGGTTCCAAGTTATTTTGCATGTGATTTAGGTTTCTTTTGTCAGAAAAAGTGTTAACATTTGTTTCAGTATTTGTGTCGTCATCCTCAACATAAAAAAGCAACAAGTAAGTACATTGTTTAGGGCAGTGGTGGGCAAACTCATTAGTCAACAGAGCCAAATATCAACAGTACAACGATTGAAATTTCTTTTGAGAGCCAAATTTTTTAAACTTAAACTTCTTCTAATGCCACTTCTTCAAAATAGACTCGCCCAGGCTGTGGTATTTTGTGGAAGAGCCACACTCAAGGGGCCAAAGAGCCGCATGTGGCTCACGAGCCACAGTTTACCGACCACGGGTTTAGGGCATTGTTTTATTTTTGATAATTTTTTCTTAATATTTTGCCTTCAGTTAAGGTTATGAATGATCAGAAGAATAGATATCTTTGAAACATTTTTTGGACATTTTTATCATTACGATATAGGGCTTCCTCTGCTCAAAATAGATTTTCTGATTCCTCCCTCCAATTATAAACAAAATAAAGCTCATTTTAAACAATTCAGAAAATACAGAAAAATGTAAAGAAGGATGTAGAAATTATTCCGAAACCCACCAACCAGAGAATACCTGTTGACATTCCAGCCTTTCAGTCTTTTTTCTATGCATATTAATTTTTTTCTATTAATATAGAATGTATGATATGTTATAGAAATGAAAAAACAACAACATGGGGTCCTAGAATACCTCAGAATAAAAATTTAGATAAAATTGATTGTTAGGGGAAAGCAGTAGGTAAATTTAAGTCTTTTATTTTTTAACTAAAACACTGGTAAAGCTTTTCTTTTTTAATAATTTTATAATGTTTTTATCCACAAAACAGTAGTACCCACGAACTGTACTATAGATTATCTTTCAGAGTCAGAAACTCTCATGGCATTTCTTCTCATGTGCTCTTCACATATAACCATTGATATTTCTCTTTTTTTTCTAGGCTTAACATACTAACTTCCTTATACCATCTTTATGTGTTAGTCTAGTGAATCCATTGAGAGTATTCTCATCTTTAGCTGATTTTTAGTAATTTTAAGAGTGATTAATTCCTTCATTTAATATATGTATTTATTGGTTATTCATACAAAACTGAACTTAACCCCATAAATATTTATAAAGAAAAAGACCCACTTTCTCACAGGTCGGTGTCTCTCATTAGTTGAAATCTGTGAATGCTAGCCTTGATTCATTTAGCATTATTGTTTTTAATATGGGAGAGAAATTTGTTTTTCATTTTTGTTGAGTTGTCTTCGTTAGTAATTCTAGTGCTTTTATTTCTGTTTTTAAGAGTTTGTTGGCCTCCATTTGACCAAAAAAGTGATACTGAATTCCGGAAACTTTGCTGTGAATGGTTAAAAAAAATTTCTGTAAGTATTCTCTTTCTGGAAAATGAAAACTTTAAGAGGTTAAAAAATACATTAGTTTTTTTCTGGCTTTCTTGAGGTACAATTGTATCTTTTTTAGAGGTGAAAAAAAATATTGTGTTTTCTTTTATTTTAAAAAAATTGATTTCAGAGAGAGGAAGGGAGAGGGAGCTAGAGATAGAAATTTCAGTGGCGAAAAAAAAAAAAAATGAATTGGCTGCCTCCTGCATGCCCCTTACTGGGGATCGAGCTGGCAACCTAGGCATGTGCCCTTACTGGGAATCCAGACATGACCTCCTGTTTCATGGGTCGATGATCAGCCACCGAGCTACATCATCAGGGCCTAGAGGAAAAATATTTTTAATGCTTTTATGCTAACAGTATAAGCAAGATTAATACTTTCTATGGTTTTTGAATGGGATTTCTATATATTTCTGGAAAACCAGCTTTGCTAGCTAAATGCATTGGAAATAAGGTTTTGATTCCTTGGAGTTTATATCAAAGTTTTTATTTAAAGAAAACTATTTTGATTATAGATTATTTTAGCTTGTGTCCCCAAATAGTGTCAACAATTGTAGGATTATATTGTAATTACCTTTTTGTGACAAGTCCACCAAAATTTTAGAATGATTCAAATATTAAACTTTGGATTTGAATGGAATAATCCTGATCAGTCCTACTATACTTCAAAACAGTTTAATGTGAATATAAAGGTTATTGTTGATAAGTACTTCAAATTATTTATTTTTTCCTAGGCGGAATGTGGAAATAACTTTCCTCAAGTTGTTGGTTCACTATTTCTTTCTCCTGGTGGTCCTAAGTTTATTCACCTGATGTATCATTTTGCAAGATTTGTAGCAATAAAATATATAAAAACATCCAAAAGTAAGTTAAACTTATAGTAGGAATTCTTTTTGTTTTGTTTCTTAAATATTTATTCTTTGCAGTTTGCAAATCATCAAGGGTAAGATAAAAATGTCAAGTAACCTCAGAAGGCTAATAGTTAATGTTCTATTAGAACTATAGTTTGAAATAATGGATATGAGTAACAATTCAAATTATTTTATTATGTTCTAATATGGGGGTTGGGAAACGTTTTGACAGGGTCTCTGTCATATATACCTCTCTGTTTTATTTTTTAATTTTAATTTAATTAAAAAATATTTTTATTGATTTCAGAGAGGAAGGGAGAGGGAGACAGAGATAGAAACATCAGTGATGAGAGAGAATCACTGATTGGCTGCCTTCTGCATGCCCCTGGGGATCTAGCCTGCAACCTGGACATGTACCCCTACCGGGAATTGAGCTGTGACCTTCTGGTTCATAGATCAACGCTTAGTCACTGATTCACCGGGTCTACTTTGTAAAAAATGTTAATACAACCCTTTAAAAATGTGGCAAGTATTCCTTACTTGTTGCTGACCTCAGAAAAACAGCCAGTGGGCCAAATAAGACCTGCAAATTATAGTTTGCCTCTAATACACTGTGTTAAATGTTGTGCTGAATGTGTGGGAGCTTTATTTTGGCTACTGGTAATGTGTGGGAATTTTTTGTTAAAAGTTGCAGTTTTAAAGGGATTTGATCTATTTGCAAATTCATAGAAACAAAATACAAATTGGATTTTTAAGCTGAGACTTAAAAGAATGCTACTTGTAGTGTATTAAATATACTGCTCTGTTTATTTGGTTTATGCTAATAAAACATGGACAGGAAAATACAGAGAAGTTGATTCAGTAAACCGTACCCATCTTTCAATTTCTAGAGACAGCCATTGCTGACATTTTGGTTTATTTTCTTTTAGTTTTTTATTTTTATTTTTAGTGTACATATATATATTTCTGGGTTTTAATTATTTTGAATAGGTAATATTTGTGTGTGTGGTATGCCAGCTTTTAAGGAGTTGTTATATGAGGCTGTTAATCTCTTTAAAAATAAATAATAAATAATAATAAATAATAATTAATAAAGGCCAGCAGTTTTAATACTTATTAGCTTACAAGTCTAAGTTTTCGATGATCTTCTGTTCCATGTAGATTCTTTCAAACATGTTGCAGAGACATTTAATTCAAAGCCACAAGATTTACACATGTGCATTGCCAGGTCCCATGTAGCACGTAACAGATTTTTACAGATTTTACAAAGAGAAGATTTTGTTTTCCAGAAGTATCAAGAAAATGCACAGTAAGTAATACCTTGATAGTTAAAAATGGAAAATTCTTTTCGTTATCTATAAATGTCATTAGTATGCTTTCAGTGGTAGTAATCCATGTTTACTTCAAAACTCTATGCTGTTATCTTTCCATTTTAAAGCCAGATAACTTCTGAATAAAATGTTTTAAACTTTAGGTATACTGTAAATGAAAGTTTAGAGAAAAGAAAAGGTCACTTTAGTTTAAAATTTTAATTTCTTAGGAGTTTTTTCTTTTAACTTGGAAATATATTTTTAAGATGTATAGTGTTCATTCTATTTTGATTCCTTTTTATCTTAATATTTCATTCTGTAAATTTTTCCATATTGCCATAGTTATTACTTTTTTTTTTTTTTTTGTTTTGTTTTTTGTTGTTTTTTTTTTTTTTACAGAGAGGAAGAGAGAGGGATAGAGAGCTAGAAACATCGATGAGAGAGAAACATCGATCAGCTGCCTCTTGCACACCCCCCACTGGAGATGTGCCCGCAACCAAGGTACATGCCCTTGACCGGAATCGAACCTGGGACCTTTCAGTCCGCAGGCCGACGCTCTATCCACTGAGCCAAACCGGTTTCGGCAATAGTTATTACTTTTAATGACTATTTAATAGTTTGCTGAGTATCTATTAAGTAGATAATCCTTTACATAGATGTTCCATAGTTTCTTTAACCATTTTGTACTAATTTTATGTTTAGGGCCATCTCTTCAGCAGATTTGGTTTTAGGTTACAGTGTTAAACAAGATAGGCAAGGTTCTTAGTCTCAAAATAGTTTGTGTCTAATTTTTACAATTATAATAACAACTTCAGTAAGATACCTTTTTTTTCTTCTGGTGAGATACCTTTTTAAATGCTGTGTTATCATTAAAGCTACAAAATATGTATTTTAAAAAATATATTTTTATTGACTTTCAGAGAGTAAGGGAGAGGGAGAGAGAGAGAGAAACATAAATCATGAGAGAGAATCATTGATTGGCTGCCTCCTGCACACCCCCTACTGGGGATCGAGCCTGCAACCTGGGCATTTGCCCTTGACTGGAATTGAACCTGGGACCCTTCATTCCGCAGGCCGATGCTCTATCCACTGAGCCAAACCGGTTTCGGCTACAAAATCTTTTGATACTATTTTAAAGCTGCAATATTGCTTGACTGTCTTAGATAACATTAAAGTTTATCCCCTAGGAATGTGAGACAAGGATAAGAGGGCAGAGTAATTTTATTGACCTCCAACATTTTTACGTGAAGTCAGAGAGTACATGAGACAAAAAGTCCTTGGTCCATCTCAATAGTAGCCTGTATGTTAAATCCTGGAACTCTAAAAGGGAGTGTAGAGGCCTTTAGCTGGCTGCTGGGTGTATTTGGAAGAATAATCCTCAGAGGCCTTGAGCAAAGATATGAAAGGGGGAAAATATTAAAGTAACTATACTGTTTAATTGTAATGGAATTATAGATGGATCCTGATTTACAATGGTTAGACTTAAGATATTTTGACTTTATGATGGTGTGAAAGTGATATGCATTCACTAGAAACTGTACTTCGAATTTTGAATTTGGTTGTTCCTGGGCTAATGATATGTGGTATGATACTCTGTTGTGAGGGCAGTGGCAGCGAGCCACAGCTCTTAACCTGCACACGATCACAGGGTAAACAACTGATACTCTGCACTTAACTGTGTTGCCAGCGTTTTTTGGATATTGTGTTATATGTTTCGCATCCCATCATGTCTTAAAATGCCCATTTGTGTCTCTTGTTTCTGGTAAGCAGAAGGGTAAGGCAATTACTCTTAAGATTAAATTCAAGAGAATTGCACAAGGGTAGGCTAAAGTAAGTGTTCTGAGCACATTTAAGGTAGACGATGCTAAGCTGTAATGTTCAGTAGGTTAGGCGTATGAAATATATTTTCGACTTACAATATTTTCACCTTGTGATGGGTTTATTGGGATATAACCCCATCATGAGTTGAGGAGCATATGTAGAGTTTTCATTTTATATGTTTTCTTACAGATTATTAGATGAAGAAGTACAAAATTTGAGATCAGAATATATAGGACTGCAAAACCAAATAAAAAAGTAAGTGACTTGTAGAGCTGGAAGTTGCTTTATATATTAGTTTAGCTATTGCATTTTACAGGTAAGAAACTGAGAGTCTCAGAAACATAAATAATAGCAATAGCTAGATGATGATAGGTATAGAATATAATTCTGATTTCTAGTCTAGTTCTTCTAATAAATTATTGCTTTGAGCTAGAATTGTATTTTTGTTTTAAGTGCAATGGTTGTTAGTGGGTGGTTTGCAGATCAGTTAGCTCTTTGGATGGTAAATTAACATGTGATTTTTTGTTTTGTAATCCTCATCCGAGGATATTTTTCCATTGATTTTTAGAGAGTGGAAAGGAAGGGGAGAGAGAGACAGAGAGAAAAATCTATGTGAGATTGGTTGCCTCCCTCATGTACCCTGACGAGGGCTGGAGACTGAGCCTGCAGCTGAGGTACGTGCCCTTGACTGGTATCGAACCCAGGACCTGTTAGTATGCAGGCTGATGCTCTATCCACTCAGCCAAACCAGCTAGGGCTACCATGTGATTTTTAAAATTACTAATGGGCCTGGAGATTGTTATGCTAAGTGAAATAAGCCAGTCAGAGAGACAAATACCATATGATCTCACTTATATGTGGAATTTACTGAACAAAATAGAAGCAGAAGCATGGAATCTGGAACAGACTGACAGCTGTCAGGGAAGCGGGGAGGGGAGGGCTGGATGAAAGAAGCCAAAGAACATATATGCATAACCCATAGACACAGACAACAGCGTGATAACCAGAGGGAAGGGGACGCGGGGGGGGGGGGGGGGAAATGATGGGGGAAATGGGGACATCTGTAATAGTATCAACAATAAAAATAAAGTTTAAAAATATGACTAATGAGATTAATTTTTAACTAGCATGGAACCTTATGATGACCAAAGTGATATACAAGAAAAAATTCAAAAGGTGAGACAGCTTTTGAAGAGAGAAATGTAATCTTTCTTACTTTTGTGATAGTATTTTCTTGTGATAGTATTTACTCGTATTATAAGTGTTATATATGTAAAGGTATCAACAGGGTGCCTCTAAAATGTTTGGATATGATGGGAAAAATAGCTTATAATTTATAAGACTAAATATATACAAAAGCAGCTTTAAATATAGTTAATTTAAAGTCATGCCAGCAAGCAAAGTTCAGTTTGATTGTGACTTAATCAGTAGTATTTATCAAAATAAAATATATTAACTGAAGGGAGATGTTAAGTATGGAAGAAAAGTGAGAAGCAAAATTGAGATTGGCTTGGGTAATAGAGAGTAATCTGGAAGACATAAATGGTCTAAAGCTTTAGAGCAAGCATGTCAAACTCATGGCCCGAGGACCGCATGCGGCCCACAACGAATATTTTTGCGGCCCAGTCAATGTAACGGTATGTAAGAAACGTTTTAATAAAAATTTTGTAACTTAATTTTTATAATATCCTGTTATACATAATTATTAATAACGAACTACAATGTTCTCTAATGACTGATTACCATAATGGTGTTTGCATTCATTTCCCTATGTGCCTTATGTGCTGGCACACCATTTCTCTCCACTAATACTAGCAGCGAATATTTTAGCAGCCGATTGCCATGTCATTAGTCTTGAACTGACTTGTTTGGTGTGTGCAACAGGAAATATTTCGCTTTCGGAGAACAAGAAAAATAGGTTTATTTGCATTATGCTTATTAATTTGTGCAGTTATTCAGTGTCTGGTAAGTTAATGTTCAAGAAAAATATTAATTTTTATTAAAATGTTCTATTATTTTATGTTAACGATTACTCATTTATTTCAGCCCTTTGTATTCAGCATGTCTCTATTGAAATAAACCTAAGTTTATTTGAAGCTTTTGTTTTTTTGCGGCCCATATAAACTTAAACCTTGTTTATTTGGCCCGTGTTAGCCTTTGAGTTTGACATGCTTGCTTGCTTTAGAGGTTGACTTTGATGTGGGGTAGGAGTGTTTTCTTAGGGTTCTGTGTTTAGATGACATCTGTCTTCAAGCTCGTTCTGATTCTGTGATCATCATGCTCTTTTGGGTATTAATTTGGCTGCTCAGGCACTTTGTCCCTAGAAAAGGTAAGTGCCATCCTCAGGAAATAATTGTTCATTCATTCATTGAATAATTATTGATCATCTGCCATTTGCCAGGCATTCTTCTAGATATTACAGCTACTACAGGAATGAAAAAAACAGGCAATGTCACTTTTTTCATGAAGCTTCCAGTTTAGTGCATGTGAATATTCTTATTATTGAACTCAGCATCTTTAAAAAAAATTTTTTTTAATTGATTTCAGAGAGGAAGGGGGAGAGAGAGAGAAACACCAATGATGAGAGATAATCATTGATTGGCTGCCTACCCCACGCCCCCCAATGGGGATCGAGCCTGCAACCCGGGCATGTGCCCTGACCAGGAATTGAACTGCGACCTCCTGGTTTATAGGTTGATGCTCAATCACTGAGCCATGCCTTGAGCTTGCCGGTAGGTTTTTTTTTCAGAGAGAAAGGGAGAGGGAGAGAAATAGAAACATCAATGATGAGAGAGAGTCATTGATTGGCTGCCTCCTGCACGTCCCCTACTGGGGATCGAGCCAGCAACTTGGACATGTGCCCTTGACCGGAATCGAACCCGGGACCCTTCAGTCCGCAGGCTGAGGCTCTATCCACTGTGCCAAACCAGCTAGGGCTTAACTGCAGTTTTGGATGCCTTTAAAGAAGCATAGTTTTTCAAAGCTTTTAACTTTTTGAAACTTGGATGACTTATGATTAATGTGTAGTATTCTTGTTTTTTTTTTGTTTTCTCATGAAAATCTTTTATTATTTCTTCCTGAAAAATCTTCCATAGATTGCTAGCATGTCAGAGTACAGGAGATACTACTTGCATTTTGGTAGTATAAGGCTTCTTAGATTTGTTTTGAAAATCATAGTGGACTAGATTTTCCTGAGAAATTTTTTAGTTTTAAAGCCCTGCTGGAGATTATTATTATTAAACTTTATTGGTTTGCCAAAATACTTGAATTTACCTCAAGAAAAGATGCTAGCTACATGCTGTATTGCATGCATGTTGGGATTTTAGGATTATAATAATGACAAGTAAACCATTAAAACAGCTTCAGAGATATTTAGAGTGTTTATTGACAACCTTTTGAGAATGTTAAAAAATGAATAAATAGAAGGAACTAATTTAATTAGGGAATCAAAATTTTAAATTATTTTATTAATTTTACTTGGTTGAATTTTTTGGGCATTTTGCCTGAAATATGCCAATGTCGAATTCCCTTTTCTTTTTCTTTGAGATGCTTGGCGATAATGGTTAGTAAACATTTGCTGGTTTAAAATTTACAAGAGCTTTAAACCTCTAGTTCTTGAAAAAAGATGACAATTTAAGGGTCAGCATAAAAAAATACAACTCCAAGATATCTAAATATATATTCATTACAAAGTGCTATCTTTTCTAAAAGCTGTGTGCACATAACTTATTAAAGTTTAATAAGTATTTTTCTATGTAAAAAAAGCCCCATTGGAAATACTACCAGTGATTTTTGACTATTAAAATACAGTTAAATAAATAAAAGTAAAATACAGTTAGCTAATTTTCTCACCAGAAGCCATTCCAGGAATACTTCATTTGTTCTTGGGAGTGAGCATATATTTGTGTTTTACATTTCTTTAATGTATGTACAGATTACATGTAGACTTTATATTTTGTTTGTCTGTTTTCAAAGGTTCGGTCTTTGTGGGCTTCAGTGAATGAAACACTCCTGTTTTTGGAAGAAGAGAGAGAAATTGTTAGTTCAGTCCTTAGTCTTGCTAACCAATATACTTTAGATGGAACTAATGTTGCTATCAATGTTCCAAGGCTCTTACTTGACAAAATTGAGAAACAAATGTGTCAGGTAAGCATTTGATATTAAAGAAGCTTTGAGATGACTCCCTTCATGCAGTTATTTTATATATTACATGTTGTTTTCCTTACAGTGTTTTCAAAATTTATTTTTGAGTTTATTTAGTAAAACTTTTATAAACAGGGGTTCTGGTAAAGCTGTTTATCTTTTTTTTTTTGATTATTTTTTATTTTATTTTTTTTGTTAATCTTTACCCGAGGATATTTTTCCATTGATTTTTAAAAATATATATATTTTATTGATTTTTTACAGAGAGGAAGAGAGAGGGATAGAGAGTTAGAAACATCGATGAGAGAGAAACATCGATCAGCTGCCTCTTGCACACCCCCTACTGGGGATGTGCCCGAAACCAAGGTACATGCCCTTGACCGGAATCGAACCTGGGACCTTTCAGTCCGCAGGCCGACGCTCTATCCACTGAGCCAAACCGGTTTCGGCTTCCATTGATTTTTTTAGAGAGTGGAAGAAACGGGGAGAGACAGAGAGAAACATTGATGTGAGAGAGACACATCAATTGGTTGCCTTCCGCCCGCACTTTGACCAGGGCCAAGGATCAAGCCTGCATCCTAAGTATGTGCTCTTGACCTGAATTGAACCTGGGACCCTTCAATCTACAGGCTGACACTCTATCCACTGAGCCAAACCAGTTAGGGCAAGGCTGTGTGTCTTTATATCCATCAACTTTTATTAATTGTCCATACCTTTTATGGTGTTACATCATAAATAGTGTAGAGAGTAGGAAGTTATTTAGGAAGATGATATGGTACTTTTAGTTCTTTATAAATTCTCAAATAGAACAACAATGGTCTCCTGATTGCTAACTGTCTTCTTAAAAAGGCTCTATTCTCTCTGCTTTCTCTTTCATCTTGATGCTATTAGTATTTCAAAATGTTTTCTTCCTTTAGCTTTTGTGACTTCAGTTTCTCTGCTCTCTGGTTTTTCAGATTGCTGTTCTCAGTATTTTCACTGATTCCTTTTCCTCTGCTTGACTTTTAAATCAAAGTGCTCCTATGGTTCCTTTAATGTCCTCCTTCCTTTCCCACATTATACATTCATGTGTGTTTTCTTAACCAATTCTATTGCTTTATCAGCTTCCTATATATTAATATTCTCAAATTGGTATTTCCAGCCTCTCTCCTTTAACCCAAGCTACATCAAGTTATTTCCACTTGCTCTCTGGCTGGGTGGCTCAGATGGTTGGAGCATAGTCCACCCCGTACCCCAAAAGGTGGCAGATTTAATTTATGGTCAGGCTACATACGTAGGTTGTGGGTTTGATCCCTGGTGGGTGGGTACAGGAGGCAAACAATTGATGTTTCCCCCCTTCCCCTATCTCTCAAATCCATGAACATATCCTTGGGTGAGGATTTAAAAAAAAAGTTAAAAGAAATTATTTCCACTTGCTTATGGGACACTTCCACTGGGTAGCCTACTTTAAAAAGAATGAAACTTACAATTTATTAAGGATTTACTATATGCCAGGTATTAATTGTAGTACAGGGGATACAAAGATAAAATATTGTGGCTCTGAAGAGCTTTCATAGGTAACATGACAGGCACTTCACATTCAGAGCACATAAAAATTAGGATCTGAGAGTCCTAGAGGGACTAGGCAGGTAGTGTGTATAAATGAAGTACACTAATTGTGTGTAACAGGATAAAGTGGGAAGTGATGAGGTCTTTGGAGAAATAATTTTTAAAAATCTTGTTAAATATATTTTTTATTGTTGATAATATTACAGTATTTCCCATTTTCCCCCCCTTAACCTCCTCTCAGCTGGTACCCCTACCTCCCCACCCCCCCGCAGGTCTTCACTACCCTATTGCCCATGTCCATGGGCTGTGCATATAAGTATATAAGTTCTTCGGTTTATCTCTTCTCATCCCCCCAACCCTACATCGAGTATGTCAGTCTGTTCCATACCTCCATGCTTTGGGTAGAGAAATAGTAATTTTTATGTGAAATCTATGATTAAAAATATTGGCAAATAATTAAAATGATTTTTGTTGTTGTTGTTAATCCTCTCCCAAGGATATTTTTAGGGAGTGTAGAAAAGAGAGGGAATGATGGAGAGAAACATGGATGTGAGAGAAACACATCCATTGGTTGCCTCTTTTTTTTTTTTTTTAGATATATATTTTATTGATTTTTCCACAGAGAGGAAGGGAGAGGGAGAGAGAGTTAGAAACATCGATGAGAGAGAAACATCGAACAGCTGCCTCCTGCACACCCCCCACTGGGGATGTGCCCGCAACCAAGGTACATGCCCTTGACCGGAATCAAACCTGGGACCTTTCAGTCCACAGGCCGACGCTCTATCCACTGAGCCAAACCGGTTTCGGCAATTGGTTGCCTCTTGCACGAGGCCTGAGCAGGGCCAGGGAGGAGCCTGCAACCAAGGTACATGCCCTTAACTGAAATCAAAACGGGGACCTTTTGGTCTACAGGCCGACGCTCTATCCACTGAGCCAAACCGGCTAGGGCCAAATGATTTTAAAACACTGGAACTATGCAGGTCAAAAATCATGTCTAAGTTTGGATTTAGCCTGTAGGTACCATCAATTTGCAGCTTTTGTTAAAACATAATTTATCATACATGGGTTTGGATTTATGGCAGGCCCATCCCCTTGGGTCTTTCGTAGTGCCCCATGCCAGAGCAAACTGTGGCCTTGGACCATTGCCTGGCCTCAGCCTCTAGGCTGCAGGAACTGAAGCCAGTTACACAGTGTAAAAAAAACAAAACACAAAACAAGACATGAATGTGTAATCTTTCTCCAAATCTGCTCTTTTTTCCTTAATCTTTATTTTACTTTCATTTATTTGCATTTCTTTCATTCTAGTTTTCAACTTTTTACATGCAGTATGGCATGTTAATTGTTCCACAACAGTTTTCTTTGGACCAAAATTATTTACATAGTGTTATTTTGGGGTAGACATTTAACTTTTTTTTATTATTTAAGGTAACCTTTTATTATAATAGTAAAACATATAAGTATGTTTATAGAGTAGTTTATTATGCTAAGAACTTACAGTTTACTACTTTTCCCCTCCTTTTTACCTTTAGTTGCACATAGGAAATGTTTATGAGGCTGGGAAATTGAACCTGTTGACAGTTATTCAGTTATTAAATGAAGTCTTGAAAATAATGAAATATGAATGTTGTCAGGCTGACCAAGCAAAACTGACAATGGACCTTCGCTTCCTTGAAAAAGAGGCCAAATTACAGAGAGAAAGATTATTGGATCTGCAGCATATGAGGTACACTAGTAAGATTCTCTGTTATTTTATTGGGTGAGGAGTAGAATGGTTTTAATAAATTCTCAGCACAGCTCATGTAGTTTAACAACTCTTTAGCTTTGGCAAACAAGTGTGAACATTTTACTAGTACTCAAAACCTGTCATTAGCTTTCAGAGAGACACATGAAGTAGAAAGGAAAATGAATGTAATTTTCTTTATGTCTGAAATATTTGCTGTGAGTGATAATTCTTTATGAAATAATTTTAACTTTTCTATGGCTTTTCTTTTGTGGGATCTACTAATAAAACTAGGGCTCAGGCCCTACCTGGTTTGGCTCAGTGAATAGATCATTGGCCTGCGGACTGAAGGGTCCCGGGTTCAATTCCATTCCAGGGCACATGCCCAGGTTGCGGGCTTGATCCCCAGTATGGTGTGTGCAGGAGGCAGCCAATCAGTTATTCTCTCTCATCATTGATGTTTCTATCTCTCCCTGTCCCTTCCTCTCTCAAATAAAAAAAAAAAAAAAGGAATCTAGAGAAATTAAAAAACAAAACAAAACTAGGGTTCAGAAAAGTTTTTTATTTGAGCAGAGTGACTGAGGTATGGGCTATCTTTAGGATGAACAGGACAGATAAGGGGAGTAGAATTTCGATTTGAGTTCAGAACCAGGAAATAATTATATTTTATTTATTGATTGATATGTTTTTGCCTGGCTATTGTGGCTCAATGGTTGAGTGCCCACCTATGAACCAGGAGGTCACTTTTCAATTCCCTATCAGGGCACATATCCAGATTGTGGGTTCAATCCCCAGTAGGGGGTGTGTAGGAGACAGCTGATCAATGATTCTCTCATCATTGATGTTGCTCTCTCTCTTCTCTCTCTTTCTGAAATGAAGGGAGAGGGAGAGAGAGAGAAAGAAACATAGGTGTGAGAGAGAAACATTGATTAGTTGCCTTCTGTACACACCCAGGCTGGAGATTGAACCCACAATCTGGGCATGTGCCCTGACCAGGAATGGGACCAGTGACCTTTGGTGCATGGGGCTATGGTCAACCAACTGAGCCACACCGCCCAAGGCTGGAAAAAATTGTATTTTAAAGATAAATGGAGTAATAGGTGTATTATTGCTTTCTTATTTATTTATTTGTTTTTATTTTATTTTTTAAAATCTTTATTTTTGAAAGTATTACATAGCCCCCCCCTCCCCCGCCCATAACTTCTTTTGGCCCGCTCCTGCCTTTCTCCCACCCCAGACCCTCACTACCCCATTGTCTTGTGTCCATATTTATTTTTAGATAGAGAGGAAGAGAGAGGAAGAGAAAGATAGAAACATTGATGAGAGCAACACATCGATCGGCTGCCCCTAACAGTTAATCAGTTATTAAATGGAGTCTTGAATGGAGCCCGGAACCCAGGCATGTGCTCTGACTGGGAATCGAACTCAGAACCTCTTGGTTTATGGGATGATGCTCAATCTACTGAGCCACTCCAGTTGGGCTATTATTGCTTTCTAGTCTTAAAAAGAAAAGTATTTTAGGTTATGAGTGTTTATTCAACTTATATGTGCTGTATTGACTTTCTTTCCTTTTTTTTTCTTTAAGATATATTTTATTGATTTTTTACAGAGAGGAAGGGAGAGGGATAGAGATTTAGAAACATCAATGAGAGAGAAACATCAATCAGCTGCTTCCTGCACACTTCCTACTGGGGATGTGTCCGCAACCAATGTACATGCCCTTGACCGGAATCGAACCTGGGACCCTTCACTCCGCAGGCAAACGCTCTATCCACTGAGCCAAACCAGTTAGGGCTTTCTTTCCTTTTTCTACAAACTTTTTAAATTTTACTCAATACTTTTATTATGTATTCGTGTTTTGAATAGTTTTTTTTATGCTATTATAGGCATAAATTAGAAGAAGATCTTACAACTATAACACATTCTATTGTTGAAAAACAAGGAAAATGGCATAAAAAGTGGAAAGAATTTCTTGGTTTGTCTCCTTTTAATCTAATTAAAGGTTGGACTCCAGTAAGTAATATTGACTTGCCTTTTGCCTTCTTCAGTTTTTTTTCTTTTCTTTATTGATTACGGTATTACATATGTATCCTATCTCCCATGGCCCCCCCCACCCTTCCCACTCATGCCCTCACCCCCCTGTTGTCTGTGTCCATTGCTTAGGCTTATATGCATGCATACAAGTCCTTTGGTTGATCTCTTCCCTTACCCTCACCCTCCTCTACCTTCCCTCTGAGGTTTGACAGTCTGATTGATGTTTCTCTGTCTCCGGATCTGTTTTTGTTCATCAGTTTATGTTGTTCATTATATTCCACAAATGAGTGAGGTCATGTGATAACTTTCTCTGACTGGCTTATTTCGCTTAGCATAATGCTCTCCAGTTCCATCTATGCTGTTGCAAATGGTAAGAATTCCTTCTTTCTTACAGCAGCGTAGTATTCCATTGTGTAGATGTACCACTTTTTTTAATCCACTCATCTGCTGATGGGCACTTAGGCTGTTTCCAAATCTTAGCTATGGTGAATTGTGCCGCTATGAACACAGGGGTGCATATATCCTTTCTGGTTGGTGCTTCTAGTTTCCACTTGAGATATATTCCTAGAAGTGGGATCACTGGGTCAAATGGGAGTTCATTTTCAGTTTTTTGAGGAAACTCCATACTGTTCTCCACAGTGGCTGCACCAGTCTGCATTCCCACCAGCAGTGCAAGAGGGTTCCTTTTTCTCTGCATCCTTGCCAGCACTTGTCATTTGTTAATTTGTTGATGATAGCCATTCAGACAGGTGTGAGATGGTATCACATTGTCATTTTGATTTGCATCTCTCGGATGATAAGTGACTTTGAGCATGTTTTCATATGTCTCTTGGCCTTCCTTATGTCCTCTTTTGAAAAGTATCTATTTAAGTCCATTGCCCATTTTTTGATTGGGTTGTTTATCTTCCTTTTGTTAAGTTGTATGAGTTCCCTGTAAATGTTGGAGATTAAACCCTTATTGGTGATAACATTGGCAAATATGTTCTCCCATGCAGTGGGCTTTTTGTTGTTTTGTTGATGGTTTCTTTTGCTGTGTTTTATTTTTAATGTTTCTGTTACAGATGGCATACAATATATTAGTTGCAGGTGTACACATAGTGTTTAGACATCTATATGACCTATGGTGATCATCTGGATAAATCTAGTACCTATCTGACACTGCACATAGTTATTATAATATTATTGACAGTATTCTCTATGCTGTCTTTTATATCCACATGACTATTTTGTAACTACCAATTTGTAATTCTTAATTTCTTCCCTTTTTTCACCCCACCCATCCCTCCAACCCTCCCTCCCATCTGGTTACCATCAAAATGTTCTCTATATCTATGAGTTTGTTTCTGTTTTGTTTGTTCATTTGGTTTTTCAGATACCACATATAAGTGAAATCATATGGCATTTATCTTTTTCTGACTTATTTCACTTAGCACAGTACCCTTTAGGTCCATCCATGTTGTTACAGATGGCAAGATTTCATTCTTTTTTATGGCTAAGTCATATATGCACTAGTTTTTTAAAAAAAATTGATTTCAGAGAGGAAGGGAGAGAGAGATAGAAACATCAATGATGAGAATCATTGATCTGCATCCTCCTGCACGCCCCCTATTGGGGATTGAGCCCACAACTGGGGCATGTGCCCTTGACCAGAATAGAACCTGGGACCTTTCATTCTGCAGGCTGATGCTCTATCCACTAAGCCAAACCGGCGAGGGCTGCACTACTTCTTTTTCCATTCATCTATTGATGGACACTTAGGTTGCTTCCGTATCTTGGTTATTGTAAGTAATGCTGCAGTGAATATATGGATGCATATGTCTTTTTGAATTAGTGTTTTGGGCTTCTTCGAACCAATACCCAGATGTGTCTTGTTATAGCCTTTGTTTTATTATTTATTTATTTATTTTTAAAATATACTTTTATTAATTTCAGAGAGGAAGGAAAAAGGAGAGAGAGATAGAAACATCAATGATGAGAGAGAATCATTGATTGGCTGCCTCCTGTACACTCCCCACTGGGGATCAAGCCCGTAACCTGGGCATGTGCCCTTGACCGGAATCGAACCTGGGACTCTTTAGTCCGCAGGTCAACGCTCTATCCACTGAGCCAAACCAGCTACGATTATAGCCTTTGTTTTAAAGTCTATTTTGTCTTGTATAAGTATTGATACCTCAGCTGTTTTGTTTTTGTTTTTATTTTCATGAAGTTTCTTTTCCATCCCTTTACTTTCAGTCTGTGTGTGTCTATCTGAAGTAAGTCTCTTGTAGGCAGCATATGTAAGGGTCTTTTTGTTCTTATTCATTAAACTGCCCTACGTCTTTTGATTGGAGTATTTAACCCATTTATGTTTAAAGTAATTATTGATAGATATGTAGTTATTGTCATTTTACTATTCAGTCTTTTTATTTTTCCTCTCTCTTAAAAAAATTCCTTAAACATTTCTTGTAATACTGGTTTGGTGATGATAAACTCCTTTAGCCTTTTCTTGTCTGGGATTGATTTGCCTTTTGAAGAGTAGTTTAATATAAGGCAATCTCTTGATTTATCATGTTACAGAATGACTAGAAATGCTGTGTGTGTCATTCTGTCATTTTGCATTTGAGCCTAAAGATCAAATATTTGGTTTCTGTAATTCTTCTAAATACATATTAGAGTATTAGAGTGGCTGTTGTGATTTATAATAGTTACTATTTTTAGATTCAGAGAATTGTATTAAAAAGTGAGATGTTCCTCTTGATGTTAGAAGTACTATTACATTTGAAATATAGCTGAAGGACAAAGTAGTCTCCTTGTTCTTAATATAGTACTCCTTGTTTTACTTTTTATTTATTTTTTTAGTACTCCTTGTTTTAAAAATAATTATAGGATAATTTCTATGCATAGTAATTCTCTTTGTTGGAATCAACCAGTCATAGATTAACTTAATATTGTTATGTGGTAGTGAGTAAAATGTATATATTTCAAATTATGAATTCTTTGTTTTAAGGCTGTGGATCTTTTACCACCTATGTCTCCTCTTTCATTTGATCCTGCCTCAGAGGAAGTATATGCAAGAAGTATTCTTTTGCAGTATCCTGCTTCACTTCCAGGTTGGTTATTTTTTGTCTTTTAAATTTCCCTCTCATCAATATTTCTCACTATGATAATTGTTCCTTTACATTCTTTTTCCCAGTTATTTTTAATTTTGATGAAATGCACATCATTTCACTGTTGTAGTGTGTATCTCATTGGCATATTGTAAATTCAAAGTTGTGCCATCACCAATATCTAGTTCCAGAGGAGTTTTATTACTTCAAAAGGAAATCTTGTATCTATGAAAAGTCACTCTCCATTTCCACCTCCCCCAGTTCCTAACAACCACTAATGTATTTCATGTCTTTACTAGGGGCCAGGTGCATGAAATTTGTGCATGGTGGGGGCGGGGGTCCCTCAGCCCAGCCTGTACCCTTTCCAATCTGGGACCCTTCAGGGGATATCCTAAACCGGCAGTAGGATATTCCTCTCGCAATTCGGGACCGTTGGTTCCTAACTGCTCACCTGCTTGCCTGCCTGATAGTCTCTAACCGCCTCTGCCTGCCGGCCTGATCACCCCCTAACTGCTCCCTTGCCGGCCTGATTGCCCCTAACCGCCTCTGCCTCAGCCCCCCGCCAATGTGGCTTTGTCCAGAAGGACATGCAGAAGATGTCTGGTCTAATTAGCATATTACCCTTTTATTAGTATAGATGTATTTGCCTATTCTGGATATATTGTATAAGTAGAGTCTGGCTTTTCTCATTTGTATAGTTTTCCACTTTGCACAGTGTTTTCAAGGTTCTTCCAAGTTGTAGCATGTATCAGTACATCATTACTTTTTTTTTAAAGTCCTCACCCGAGGATATTTTTTCCATTGATTTTTAGAGAGAGTGGAAGGGAGAGGGAGAGACACAGAGAAACACCACTGTGAGAGAGACACATTGATTGGTTGCCTTCTGCATGCCCCCGACCAGGGCCGGGAGCCTGCAACTGAGGTATATGCCCTTGACTGGAATTTTACTGGGATCTTCAGTCTACAGGCTGATGCTCTATCCACTGAGCCAAACCGGCTAGGGGGTACTTAATTTATTTTTTTGAATACATTCTATTGTATGATTAAGCCATATTTTGCTTTATTTGTCTGTTGATGGAAATTTGGATTGTTTCACCATTTAGATATCCTATATAATAAAGGCTAATATGCAGATTGACCGAACGGTGGAATGACCGGTCACTATGATGTGCACTGACCACCAGGGGGCAGACGCTCAACGCAGGAGCTGCCCCCTAGTGGTCAGTGAACTCCCACAGGGGAAGCACCACTCAGCCAGAAGCCGGGCTCATGGCTGGCAGTGCTAAGGATATCTGACTGCTGACCTTGGCCCGCACCCCGTAGCCATCAGTCGGAAATACCCCGAGGGCTCCTGGACTGCGAATTTCGTGCACTGGGCCTCTAGTTATGAATAATACTGCTGTAAACATTCGTTTACAAGTTTTTGTGTAGAAACCCACAATTTTTTAACATGAAAGAATGGTATAGTAATTACCTCAATACTTACAGTCTGTTTCAACAATTAACATTTGTCATATTTGCTTTACTAGTAAATGTATATATTTGTGTTTTTGCTAAACCAAGTAAATTCTAGACATTGAAATACTTTCAGTGTTTTAGCTTGCTTTCCTATAGAGCAGTGGTTCTCAACCTTTCTAATGCCGCGACCCTTTAATATAGTTCCTCATGTTGTGGTGACCCCCAACTATAAAATTATTTTCGTTGCTACTTCATAACTGTAATTTTGCTACTGTTATGAATCGTAATGTAAATATCTGTGTTTTCCGATGGTCTAAGGCGACCCTGCTAGCGGTTATCAACCTGTGCGTCATGACCCACAGGTTGAGAACCGCTGCTGTAGAGCCCAAAACCATCGGAAAACACAGATATTCTGTAGAGCCTAAGACCATCAGAAAACACAGATATAAGGCGACCCTGCTAGCGGTTCTCAACCTGTGGGTAATGACCCACAGGTTGAGAACCGCTGCTGTAGAGCCTAAGACCATTGGAAAACACAGATATTTACATTACGATTCATTAACAGTAGCAAAATTACAGTTATGAAGTAGCAACGAAAATAATTTTATAGTTGGGGGTCACCATAACATGAGGAACTATATTAAAGGGTCGCAGCATTAGAAAGGTTGAGAATCACTGCCATAGAGTGACATTCCTCTATATAACTACCATAATAATATCACACCTAAAAATGGGCCAAATAAACAAGGCATGTGGCCTGCGGGCCACGAGTTTGACATGCTTGAGCTAGGGCTCTAGATGCTTTTTTACTTAGCAACTTTTACCTTACAAACTTTGTTACATACCAGAACAAATGTATTTCAACTGTGCCTACCTCCATCAGATGGTGTTTATAGTTGTGCATAATCATTTTAGTTTATGGTTGTCTGCTAAGTTTGTGGTATATTTGTATTTGTGCTCATTTTTGGCATAATATATAAATCTCAGTAATCCTATATAATAAAAGAGTAATATGCAAGTTGACCATCCTCCGCTACACCCACAAGCCATGCCAACCAGCCAGTCAGGAGCGAGTATGCAAATTAACCCAACTAAGATGGCTGTGGCCATGGAGCGAGCAGGAGGCTTGGGTTTCCCTGGCAATGGAGGAAGCCAAGCTTCTTGGCCTGCCCTAGCCTCTGCTCAAGGCTACAAAGTTTCAATTATAGAAGATAAATAAATCCCCGATACCAGGGCCTCCTCTTGGGTTGCCAGGGGGCGTGGCTGGCCTGCAAACCACCACAGTCTCCTCGCCCAGGCCACCCCATGCCCCAAGGGAACCCCCACCCTGATCCGGGACACCCTTCAGGTCAAACCAGCCGGCCCCCACCCGTACACCAGGCCTCTATTCTATCCTACCTAATAAAAGAGTAATATGCAAATTGACCCTACCTCCGCTACACCCACAAGCCATGCCCACCAGCCATGCCCACCAGCCAATCAGAGCGAGTATACAAATAAACCCAACCAAGATGGCTACAGCCACAGAGAGCAAGGTTTCTCAGGCAACGGAGGAAGCCAAGCTTTCTGCCTGCCCTTGCTAGGCCTAAGCCTCCACTCAAGCTACAAAGTTTCAATTATAGAAGGTAAACAAATCTTAACAGAAATGGCAGCAGCCACGGAGCTGGAGAGAGCAGGCCAGGGTTGCCCCCGGCAACGGAGGAAGCAAAGCTTTCCGCACACCCTGGCCAGGCCCAGGCCTCTGCTTAAGGCTACAAAGTTTCAGTTATAGAAGGTGAATTAACTCCAACAGAAATGGCTGCTGGCCATGGAGTGAGCAGGAAGCGTGGCTACGTTCCAGGCTACAAAGTTTCAATTGTAATAGGTAAATAAATTCCAGATACCAGGGCCTCCGCTTGGGTCGCCAGGGGGTGTGGCTGGCCTGCAAACCACCACAGGCCCCTTGCTCAGGCCGCCCCATGCCCCAAGGGAACCCCCATCCTGATCCAGGACACCCTTCAGGGCAAACAAGCTGGCCCCCACCCCTGCACCAGGCCTCTATCCTATCTAATAAAAGACTAATATGCAGATTGACCATCACTCCAACACACAATATGGCTGCCCCCATGTGGTCAAAGATCCTGCCCCCAAGTGGACACAAGATGGCCACCACAAAATGGCCAGCAGGGGAGGGCAGTTGAGAGGGACCCAGGCCTGCAAGGGAGGGAAGTTGGAGGCGATCAACCCTGTAGGGGAGGGCAGTTAGGGGTGACCAGGCCAGCAGAGGGAAGTTGGGGGCAAACAGGCTGGCAGGGGAGCAGTTAGGCATCAATCAGGCTGCCAGCAGAGTGGTTAGGGGGTGATCAGGCTGGCAGGCAGAAGCGGTTAGGGGCAATCAGGAAGGCAGGCAGGCAAGCAGTTAGGAGCCAGCAGTCCTGGATTGTGAGAGGTGGGATCGGGCCTAAATGGGCAGTCGGACATCCCTCGAGGGGTCCCAGATTGGAGAGGGTACAGGCTGGGCTGAGGGACACCCTCCCCTCTGTGCACGAATTTCGTGCAACGGGCCTCTAGTCTATCTAATAAAAGAGAATATGCAAATTGACGATCACTCCAACACACAAGATGGCTGCCCCCATGTGGATACAAGATGGCCACCACAAGATGGCCAGCAGGGAAGGGACCAGGTCTGCAAGGGAGGGCAGTTGTGGGTGATCAGGTCTGCAGGGGAGGGCAGTTAGGAGGGACCAGGCCAGCAAGGGAGGGCAGTTGGGGGTGGTCAAGCCTGCAAGGGAGAGCAGTTAGGGGTGACCAGGCCAGCAGAGGAGAGAAGTTGGGGGAGACCGGGCCTGCAGGGGAGGGCAGTTAGGGGTGACCAGGCCTGCAGGGGAGGGCAGTTAGGGGCAATCGGGCTGGCAGGGGAGCAGTTAGGTATCAATCAGACTGGCAGGGGAGTGGTTAGGGGGTGATCAGGCTGGCAGGTAGAAGCAGTTAGGGGCAATTAGGAAGGCAGGCAGGCGAGCAGTTGGGAGCCAGCAGTCCTGGATTGTGAGAGGGATGTCCGAGCGCCCGTTTAGGCCTAAACGGGCGGTCAGGCATCCCTTGAGGGTTCCCAGATTAGAGAGAGTGCAGGCTGGGCTGAGGGACACCCCCTTCCCCCTGTGCACAAATCTCGTGCACTGGGCCTCTAATTTCATTATAATTAGTAGCTTCAAAAGCAAAGAGATTGAAAATGTTATAAGTTGGTATACTATTATGATGGATTAAAAGGAAAACTTCATATAGTGCACATTGGCTTCTTACATAGTAACACTTTGGACACGTGTATAATAGTCTTTCAGAATCTAACATGTTGAAAGAAGAGGAGCCCCTGGAATATCATCCTCTGTAATCTGGCAATGGCTTTCCTTACCAGTTTCATTTCTTACCATGCTTCCACTACATATACCCTATGCTCTTGCATACCAAACTTGTATCTTACTCTCCGAGCACTTTCATGCCTTCTTCATGTTTCCTTAGTCTGGGTCAGATGCCTTTCTGCCTTCCTGCATTCTGTGTATACTCTGTCATAATACTGTAGTAATATACCACAATTCTCTACTCATCAATTTGCTTTTCTATACTAACTCCATCATTTCTTTCTTCCATTGTTAGTTCAGTAGTGGCATATAATTCTTGGTGCTTGTTGAAGAGTAAGTACATAGGTTGACTAATATCATAGATGCTGGGCTGAAATATGCTAAGCACTTTATCTTTTTTGCTTTGCTGGTTTACATGGTACTTGCGTGGTCTGTGTACTTAAACATGAAGCATGGCTATATAGTGCTGGAGAAATATAGACTGTCCTGTTTGGGAACAGTATGAACTATTGATCTTTTTAGAAAAGACTATTAATAGATATTCTCTATCACTGTCCTGCCTATCACTTTATACTTGACAATTGAATAATTGTCTTTTCTTGTTAGCATATGTATTATTTTGATTTTTTTTTCTGTTTAAGTTGTAAAATTTCAAGAGATCCTTGAATATTAGAATGTGAAAACATAAAGAGTAATTAATTTTTTTGTTCCTTTAGATACACCTAAACAGCATAACCAGGAAAATGATTGTAGAAGAGCCAGTGATATACTGGGAACTGTATATGATTTAACCAACAGGTAAAACAAAATGATTTTCATATTGATTTTCTTCCCCCTTTGTTAATTAATAGTCCCATCTTTAGCCAGTTTCCAAGGTTTTTTAATGTGCGAGAGTCCATAATTTTCTTCTCTTAAGCAGACAGTATTTTTCCACTGCAAGTCTATATTTTCAGAAAAGATTCAACATTTCTGATACATGGACATATTTTTTTCTTTATAAAAATGTTGGGATTCATGGGAATCATCTCATTTTTATGAAAAATACATATGTGGAGATTATCTAATGCAAGTTTGGGAATTAGAATTTTTGTCTTTTTTGTCTGTGAACTTCTTTGAAACCACTTGTAGCTCTTGACTAAATCCAAGAGTTTAGGGATCTTTGAGATCATCCACTTTGTAGTTTTCAGCCTGTATTCTGAAGCACCCTCTGGTTCTGTGGACTGAATCTAAGTCAGCCTGTTGGCAGTCCCACCTTTCCCACTTCAACCTGAGCAGTTTGCTCTTTTATCTCTATTATATGTTGGGATTTTTATATGCCATTTGATAAAAAGTTCATTCTTTTAAACAAAGAAAGGCTTCTGATTCATTCAAATCCTATAATTTAACATTTGAAAAACTGAACCTACTTAATTTGTTGTAACTTTAGGAGTATTCTTATGCTTTTATTGCCTTTTTTTCTGTTATCCCTTTTTGGCCCTTAAAACTGATGCCAGATTATATAAGAAAAAAAAAAAATTTTTATTTTTTAAATCCTCACCTGAGGATATTTTTCCATTATTTTTAGAGAGAGTGAAAGAAAGAGGGGGAGAGAGAGAGCGAGAGATACATTGATTGGTTGCCTGATTGGTTGCCCCCTGCTTGTGCCCTGACCGAGGTACTTGCTCTTGACCCGAATTGAACCCAGAACCCTTCAGTCCACAGGCCAACTCTATCTACTGAGCCAAACCAGCTAGGACTATAAGCAGAAATCTTTAAACTAAATATATGCAATGTACTTGGGGAATATATATTTTTTAATTGAAATTAAGCGTTATTAAGTAGCAATCAAATACAGATATACTCCCTTGGGAGTAGCCTTTGGAAAGACATAGTCTTTTTCTTCAAGGAGCTCACCATCTCGTGATGGCATCTTGGTGGCCTTGGTGCATAGATTATTGGACCTCCTTCACAGGGCTTTTGGTCATTTTAATGTTGAGTTTTTGGAATAATTAAGATAAAATTGCAGTAGATAGTTAATTTTTTGCCTTTGATATGTAGATTATATTCTGTTTAGGTAAAGCTGAAATGAGCAATTTCAGTGATTTTGAATTGTTTGGAAGGAGCATATTTGCTATTTTATAAAATATTTGCTAAGTGTTAATTTTTTATTTCTGGCTATGAACAGAAAGTAAGCACTGACATTTAAAAAAAATATATATTTGTATTGATTTCAGAGAGGACGGGAGAAGGAGGAGAGAGAGATAGAAACATCAATGATAGAGAATCATTGTTTGGCTGCCTTTTGCATGCCCCACACTGGGGATCGAGCCTGCAACCTGAGCATATACCCTGACTGGGAGTTGAACCTTGACCTCCTGGTTTATAGGTCGATGCTCAACCACTGAGCCACGCAAGCCGGGTGCACTGACATGGTTGATGTTGAAAAGTGGTCTCTGGTAATCCTGCCTTTCATATAACCTAGAATAGAAAAGCTTTTGGACATAAGAAGACCCAGTCGATGATTGAATTTGAAAGTTCTTTCAAGATGAAGATAAAGTTGTCAATGCTTAAAGGCTTTAGAAATTTAATAACTTATTTTATAATTTTAATGAAAAGATAAATAAGGTTTTAAAAAATGTTTATTGATTTTTTTTTTTTTTTAAGAGAGAGGAAGGGAAAGAGATAGAGATAGAAACATCAACGAGAGAGCAACATTATCTATCAGCTCCCTCCTACGCCCCCTACTGGGGATTGAGCCCACAAGCTGGGCTTACGCCCTGACCGGGAATTGAACCAGTGACCTTTTAGTTCATGGGTCAACGTTTAATCACTGAGCCACACTGGCTAGGAAGATACATAAGGTTTTTATGTTTATTCAAAGGAGCAAGGGAATATAAGAGATTAAGGAATACTATGTGTAGAATGCAACAAAGTGAATAACCTTATGACTATTGTTAGTATAACATACTTGCTATAGAGCAAAATTCAGCATAAGAGATATTGATTTTGGTCATGAAATATCAAAAGAATCTGAAAGTCTCTGTTACAATGAAATTCTGTGATCTAAAGATTGAGGATGTTGTAATAATGCCAATCTAATGAATTGAATTTGTTCTTACCCTTTATTCAAGTTTTTGAGTGTTCATCAAATCATTTAACCCTTGTAAAAAATGCTGATGACTTAAAATATATAGCAGGTAAGGCAAATATTTATAATTTGGGAGGCTGATACACAAATTGAGCTGCAGTACTGCTCTAATTGTCACCATACCTCCGTAGAATAAACTGCCTTTTGATGACCGGGACGAATTGAGAGAAATCGTAACGGACAGATACGGGGCAGACAGTTTTTTAAGAATATTCAAATATATAAAGTGTATGGGATTCTTTCCTACTCATAACTTGGATTTGTTTGTTTTATTTTTCCTTTTAGCCATGCTTCTTCCCTGTTTCAGCCAGTTTCATCATCAGATGGAAACAGTGTTACAATATTTGAAAAGGTACATTTTAAAACAACTTTTAATTCTGATCATACTTAGGATAAAATATTATTTATTTTTGTTGATATCCCAATTAAATTAAGTTAAAATTTTATTTTCACATTTCTCAGTATTTGCACATTATGTACCATTTCGATTAACAATTCCTTGTTGCTTCTACAGGGGAATATTGGAATTATTTAATTGTGCCAGTAAACATATAATTTCACAATAATGTTAAACTTTTATAGGTTCATGATAACTCAAGAACCTCTAATGAAAATCACGCACAATTATTAAGGTTTTAACATATGTCTGTCTTCTTCAGGACATGAAGATTGGAACATGTAGAGAAAAAACTGAAACAATTTCTAAGAAAACACCAGAGTGTGAAGGGGAAGACTTTCCATCATCATATATTGCAAAGAATACAGAGAGTAGTGCATTAGGAGGGCCTCTGCCAGTGAAAAAAATTGATCCATTCCAGAAAGAGCAAGATCACCTGGCAGAAGAGGTTAGAAAAAGATTGTAAAAAGTATACTGAAATATCTGTTATTTTCTCTATAGTGTTGTGATTGAAAATGAAGTACAGTTAATTATTGATTTACTGGGGGAAATTTGGGGAAGGAGGTCACAGATAATAAAAGTCATGGTTAAAGCAAAATTGTTCCTCCCAAAAGTAGAAATAGATTTCATATAAACTTACTTAGTTAAGATTATCTCCATGGTTTAGAACTCATGTCCCATCCTATAAATATCCAAAAGTATAAAAATAATAACCTGTATGCTATTTTTGGAGTTAACCATTAAATCTCAGTTGTTGGATAAATATACCCAATGGTTATGCTCTATTAAAATACTTCATGAATGTTGTCTGTTGCTTAGCTGAGCTTCCTCTCTTTTTGAATATTAGAACAAAATATTATATTAACACGGAGCAAAGTTTTTGTCCTGCTTTCTAAGTATTTCAAAATAATTAAGTGCATCATTATTAATGATCTAGGTTTTCCTAACTTAATGCTGTTCTACTTTTTATTGACAAGTGACCACAATGTTACTATTGCTCAGTAGTATTACAGAACTCAGTTTACACAAATGCATTCTCTAATGTTATTTTTATTACAGTTTCCCACAACATCCCTTAGCATTGTTTGAATTGAGATAAGCATTCAGAGAATAAATCAGCTCTTGAGAGACTAAAAGAAAAATTTGGTTTAGTACTCTTTTTTAAAAAAAAAAAAAAGTTTATTTTTCCATTGATTTTTAGAGAGAGTGGAAGGGAAGGGGAGAGACAGAAAGAGAGAAACATTGATGTGAGAGAAACACATCAATTGGTTGCCTCCTGCATACACCCTGACCAGGGCTGGGGAACCTGCAACCCAGGTACATGCCTTTGACCAGAATCGAACCTGGGACCCTTCAGTCCGTGGCCAACGCTCCATCCACTGAGCCAAACCGGCTAGGGCTGGTTTAGTACATGTTGATTCAGGTATTGGAGTTCCCTCCTTTATCTCAGTTTTGATCAAAGTAAATGAATATTGTCCAAATAAGAGAGCTGGATGTCAGACATTTTTCTTGTTTGTAACATGAGGAGGTTGGGCCAGTTTTATGGTCTCTAAATATTTTTCTTAAAAAGATTTCTCTTGATTTTTAGAGAGAGGAAGGGGAAGGGAGAGAGAGAAGCATTGATCTGAGAATGAAACATGGTTTGGCTGCCTGCTGCATGTACCCTACTGGGTTATCCAGCTAAAACCTGGGTTTGTGCCCCAAACTGGGAATCGAACTGGCAACATGTTGGTGCACGGGACAATGCCCACCCAACTGACCCACAGCGGCTAGGGCTCTAAGTATTTTTAAATTTCTAAAGTCCTATTGTTTTCTTTGTTAGTTGATTACACTAAAGAAAAGATTGTCAGTCTTTTTTCTTTCCCGATGGAAGGAAAGGCCCATTCTCTGATTAAAAGAATTTATAGTAGCAGTGGAGTGGATGGGATGGAAAAGAAGAGTTTTAAAAACCTCCTGAAGCTCTGAAAATAAAGTGAAATGAATCTTATTTAATAGTGTTGGTGACAAGGAATATTTAGTATTTGAATTCTAAAAAGCCCTCTGTTTTCACAGGGGAGGGTAAGTGCAGGCCAATTTGATTATGGTTGTTGGAAATTTATTCTTTATGGATTTCAAGGGGCAGATATTTTAATTTGCCTATTTTTTGGATTTAGTCACTTTTAATTAATACAGAGTGCTATTTTCATATTGTATACTTTGTTTTCTTTATTTTAGAAAGCATCTATGCCTTGTTCACGAATTTATATTTGATAATGAGGTTCCTGGCAAAGAAATACGTTGTCAGAATGTATTCTATTTATTAATAGAAGTGTTACTGTGCAAATGGTTTATAATTAAGAATCTGCTTGCTTTAAAAGTGTCATTTTAGATACAGAATTGTCAAGCTCAATGGTGTAGCAGATGGTAGTTGAGTTTTAGGTCACTGTGTAGTCAGAACTACCTCCAAATCTTCCTAAGTATAAAGAGTCTTATCTGTTCTCTCCTTTATAATGGAATATCCATTTAAGATAAGGGAGGAAATTGTTTTGTGTTACCTTATAGCAGCAATTTTCAACCTGTGTGCTGAAAGAATTTTTAAAACATGCAATACTGACTATTTAGTCAGGCTACTTACCTCTTTTCCCTTAGATTGTCAAATAAAAAAATGACAACAGCTAGTACAACAATAGCCATCTGGTGTGAATTAATAAAAAATTATATCTATTTTTTTTGTCATATCGGCATAAAATATATTTTTTAGTGCCGCAGAATTTTAGTAATTAGTTTATGTGTGCCATTCAATGAAAAAGATTGAAAATGGCTGCCTTGTAGGATTGTGCCTAGATAGTCTGTAAGGAGTATCTGGGAGCTACACTGTTGAGTGTACTTTTATGCCATCTGCAGTGGGAAGGACTGCTGACTGTAAAGTACTTTCTGCTATTATCAGGGCTTTTGTTGCATTCTACCAATGGGCTTAATTTTGGGGTAATTTTTGCTTTACCTCTTCCTTTCTGTTTTAGGTTGTGAGGACAGTATTATCTGGTTCACCACAGCCCTCTACGGGAAGAGAAGTAAAATTAGAGGAACTGATTGACTCTCTAGTTTCTAACCCATTCTTAACTAGGAAGCAAATTCCCCGAACTCCAGAAAACTTGAGTAAGTTAATAATGTTTTCTATCACTTATTTTCTTTTTTATACATTACTATGGTCTGAGAAATCTTTTGGAAGCTCACTTTAAAACTCTTTTACTGCCCTAGCTGGTTTGGCTCGGTGGATAGAGCATTGGCCTTCGGACTGAAGGGTCCCAGGTTCGATTCCGGTCAAGGGCACATACCCGGGTTGTGGACTCAATCCCAGTAGGGGGTGTGCAGGAGGCAGCCAATCAATGATTCTCTCTCATCATTGATGTTTCTTTCTCCTTCTCCCTTCCTCTCTGAAATAAAAAATATATTAAAAAACAAAAACAAAAACTCTTTTACTTAAGTTTAGTGGCAATGGGTCTTTGTTTTGACGTAAGGGACTTTTATTGAAGTATTACATGTGGGCACTCTCACTTATATGGCAGTCCTCTTCAGTAAAATTATTTTGCCCTGATACTGTACAATTTTGTTTTTTGTTATACTTGACTTTTTCCTGGAAAATATTTTAGTTGATCACTTAAAAAAATCCTCTGCCTTCACATCTGATCTGTGATCAGTATTTATAGAGTATAGAGGTTGTGATCTCCCAGGCAGTAACCAAGATCTCTGTGTGCTCAGAGATCTTTCCTACCCTTCCTAAGCCAGCCAGAATGCCCAATACATTTTTTAAAAATATGTTTTTATTTATTTCAGAGAGGAAGGGAGAGGGAGAGAGAGATAGAAACATCAATGATGAGAGAGAATCATTGATCGGCTGCCTCCTGCACGCCCCTCAATGGGGATCGAGCTCGCAATCCAGGCATGTACCCTTGAACAAAATCGAACCTGGGACCCTTCAGTCCACAGGCCAACACTCTGTCCACTGAGCAAACCGGCTAGGGGCCAATACATTTTTTTAATAACCTGTAATTTGTGTAGATAAAGTTCTGATATTGTCCTTATGTAGGCACATCATCCTGGTTGAGTGATTAAATATAATTTCCATTTTGCTGCTAGAAATGATATATTCAAATTTAAATTGGTCACTTCAGGTTGAATTGAATCACAAAGCCTAACACACTGTCCTGTGTTTTTTTGTAAAGTTATATTGAACATAACCTTGCTCATTTGTCAACATATTGTTTATGGATGCTTTCATGCTACAGTGGCAGAGTTGAATAGTTGATGTAGACCAGATGGCCTGCAAAGCCTAAAATATTACTTACTATCTGGCCTTTTGCAGAAAAGGTTTGCTGAACTCTGGCCAAAATATCTTTTTGATACATGTAATTTGTATGTACTGTGTGAAAGTATATGCACATTTCAGGAATAGGTTTTGTTATTTGTGTGTGATTAGTTGGAGATAAGTTCTTTGATCTTCTTGGGCTTTGGTATATTGTGGAGCCTTATCATTCAACTAGCATATCTGTGGAACATATACTCAGTAGCTTTTTCTTGAGCCTTAGAAATGAAATGTTTATTTGCATGCTGTGTTTGGGAATATTGATAAATTGTGTTTTTTTCTACTCCCCCTTTAATTAGTCAGTGATATTAGGAGCTCATGGAGAAAAGCTGTTAAGATAGAAGATAACAGAAGTACAGAATCAATTCAAATGGATACTGAACATAGAGAAGGTTTTAAGGATATTGATTTTGGCATATTACATGAAACTCTTCCAGAAGATGTTGGTCATTTAAGTCTTAATAGCTCCAATAGTACAGAGGCCAATTTTAAACTGGATCCAAATAGCCCTATGCACAGTAGCATTTTCCCAGAAGATGTTGTGGGAGAAAGACAGACTACTCCAAAATCAGACTCCCATGAACAGACTATTTACAGTAGATATGAGGCTCTGAAAAAATCTTTTATCAAGAAAAAGGAAGAAACTTACCTCTTTAATTCTGAAATACCTGAAAGACACAAACCAGAATTGAGCCCTGCTCCTCAAACCATGCAAACAGATGATATGCTTAACCTGCTGGACACTCAAGATTTGCATACTGACTATACAAAACCATCTTTACGAATGTCCCTTGGTGAAAGAAAACAGTCTCTTTCACCACTAATCAAGTTTTCTCCAGTGGAACAAAGATTGAGGACCACAGGGCCATGTAGTCTTGAAGAACTTCCACCTTATTTAAAAGGTAAGATTAAATAGACCTGTGCATGTTAACTTGCTAAAGTTTTCTCTCAACTTCTTATAAGAATAGTACACAATGAATGCTACATGATCTTCGTTAATGTGATGAAATATGCTCATTGTTTTGGCTAGGATGAGAAAAGTGTACCCATCACTATTATGGGTACTTTCAGAATCTTTAGTGATGTGTATGTAGTTTACAATTAGTCTGGGATGGTTTGAAAACAAAACCAAAAACTTGAAACCTATTGCTTTTGTAATACAAACTAATAAAGGTAAATTTCATCAAAATCTTCTTGGCTAGTGGAAGATGGTTCTAAAAAAGTTGAGAAACTGTTAAATATCATTTTTGTAATATAATATCTGATTTGCTTTAAAATAAATTTGGTGTGGGTGGCATGATAAAACAAGTAAGGTCAGTGTATTAGTTTTCTAGGTCTGCCAAAGCAAACTGGGTGGCTTAAATTGAGATTTATTGTCTCTGCAGACAATAAGTTCTGGAGGCTAGAAACCAGCCTCAAGGTGTTGGCAAGAACCATGTTCTCTGAAGCCACTAGACGAAGATCCTTCTTGCCTCTTCTAGCTTCTGGTAGCCCCAGGTGTTCTTTGGCTTGTGGCAGCATAACGCCATACTTTCTCTGCCTTCCTCTTCACATGGCGTTCTCCCCCGTGTGTCTCTGCACTTTCTTATAAGGACACCAGTCATGTAGATCAAGGGCCCGTCCTACTCTACAATGACCTCATCTTAACTGATCGTATCTGCAATGACCCTATTTCCAATAAGGTCCTGGGGTTAAAACTTCAACATATCTGTTTGGGGGACACCATTTAACTCATTAACATTTAGTATTAAATAATTATTGAATTATTGAAGCTAACTACATTAGGTTAATCATAATTCTTTTTTATATATGTTTGAAAATTTTCATGGTAAAGAGTTATAAAAACTGCTCTTAAAGCATGTTAGAACAGATATGGGTCTGGTGATAATTCATTATATGTCACTCTGATTTGTCCATGATAATTAAACACTGGTATATTGAAAAGTATTCTAAGAGGGTAAAAGAAAAAGTATACTAAGAGGGATATATTGATATTCTCTGGACAATACCTCAATGAGAATGATGGTAATTTTATCATAGTTAAATATCTATATGTGAACCTTTTACTTAAGAAGACCGAAATTTGCTACTACTTGGAATCTGTTCTATTTGACTTTTTTGGTAATGTTTGCATATCCTTTTCTCTTCTTTAAAATCAATTTTGCAGAAGCAGAAATCTTGAATAAGAGCCTTGATGCAAAAGAATCGCCGTCTGAGTTGAAGAGATAATTTACTTATGTTGCACACTTCAGTTGAAGCAAGTTGATTTAAAAATAGACTTATAGCCCTAGCTGATGTGGCTCAGTTGATTGAGCATCCTCCCATGAAACGAGAAGTCACCTGTTTGATTCCTGGTCAGGACACATGCCCGGGTTGCTGGCTTGTAGGAATTGTGCAGAAGGCAGCTGGTTGATATTTCTTTCTCACATTGGTGTTTCTCTCCCTCTCCCTTCCTCTCGCTAAAATAAATAAAAACAACAACACAAAAACAAACAAAAACACCACAGACTTATAGGGGTGGGTGGAGGTGGAGAAGTTATAGGGGGGATAAATCGTGATGGAAAAAAAAGCCAAAAGAATTTAAAAGCGCCCCCCCCATGACATTTTTCAAGGTCTAAAAAGTCTTAAATAATTCCCTTTAGCCTCTTCTAATGTTTTTAGGTAAGTGGAGTTGAAATGTGAAGTACTTGATTGGAAAGCTAACATCAAGTTATGTGAAGCCATTTTGATTTCTTGAACAATCTTATAAGCATTAAGAAAATGGCAAAGTAGTAAATTTACTGATATAATTTCAGTTAATTAACATAAGGATGAGTAGTTTTTGATGTACATTTATTACATGGTTAACATAATAGCTATTGAATACATTGATATTTCATTTTAGGGAAATATAGAACTTTTATTATTTCTTAATAGAACATTCTGGTACTAACAAAAAAAAAAAAAAGAGAAAAATAGTGCCTTGAGCTGTGTAGTCAAAAGGACAAAGTTTAAGTTTGGAAAGCTCTAAACAGGCTTCATGATTGATTATTCAAGTAGGTTGATGCTGAAAAATGGTTTTATGGAATAAAGTGCATGTGATATGTGAAGACTGGAGCAGAATGAATTTAGTAAAAAGGAAAAAGATGGAAGATGACTAGACACTTTTAAGGAACACTATCAAACTATAAATCCATTCATTGGGTTGTATAGCAGATTTATATTTAGTCTAATTTAGACTATGAGAATTTAATTTAACCCTACTTTTATATTTTAACAGAAGAATGCAAATTAAAAAATTTGTGTGTTTGTTTTTTTTTTTGGGGGGGGGCGGTGAGGGCACTGTTTTGTGGGAAAGGAGCTAATTTTGATTATATTGCTTTCTTCCAGTTCCCCACAGCCTACAGAATAGTCTCAAAATAACTTGAGAAAACTGAATTTGGGGTTAAATAACTTGTTCAGTGTCACACAGCTAAGTCAGTGGTAAAGCTAGGATTTGACCATATTTTCCTTCCTTAATAAACCACAAATAACTAAAAGGCCAGGACAGTAGGAATGGGAGTCAGATGTAAGGCCTCTTGTACAAAATCCTGCCACACTCAGTCATGGTCTCTGGCCAAGAAAAGCGCTTGTCTCTAGAATCAAGTGAGTACATCCCATGGCTCTATGAATCAGGAGGAATGAGTACACACTGGAAGGCAATAGCACCAACAGTACCTCTCTATCTTGCCCCAACTCTTAACCATTAAAACCATGTTCACTTGCCAGAAAACTGGCAGGGAGAGGAGAAAAGGGGAGGGAAGAGTTCTGGAAGTGGGGGCTTAATCGTTAATCTTTCACTCATTTTGGGCTTCTCTTAAGTTATTTGTTCAATCCCAGTTTGAAGGCCACTCTGTGAGAAGAGAAAAAAGCACATACTTGCAGTGGGAAAAAAAGCTCCTAAATTGCTATATTCCTTTATTAGTTAATACAACCAATAAGGGACTCTATAGGTATACTGGGAAACTAAATCTCTAGTCTATCTTAAGAAAACTCAGTGTCTGTAAATCCAAAATTAATGTTAGGGAGGATAGGGCATCATCGCCAGAGTCATTACTAGTTACTTAATATGTATAATTTCATCTAATTCTTATTAAGATAGTGATTATTATACCTGTTTTGCAGATGGGCTGAAGCCAGGGAGTTTAAATGACTTGTAAGATGGACTCGGAATCACCTGCGACAGATAGATTATATAGGTCTAAAATGGGGATTAGGAATCTGCATTTTAAATATGCTTTCTTGGTAATTATCACACCAACAAGCTTAAGAGCTAACCCTAGCCAAGTTAGTTCAGTTGGTTAGAGCATCATCCTGATATGCTAAAGTTGAGGGTTCAATCCCCAGTCTAACAGAGCCACCCCACCAGGGCAGTCAATTTTATCTAAAGGAAAAACAGGAATTCTTGAGACCTGTATAAAAGGAAACCCTATTTTTTCCTACTCTGAGTAAACTAAAATATGTTTAAGGACATTTTCCTCAATGTAAGGAAAGTGTATGCTAAAGTAAAATTCTCTTTTACATAATGTTACAGATGAGTAGTTCTCCTTAGTGAACGTCAAATCTGCATCCTAAATTTAAAATATTTGTGGGTCCCCTATGAGACTATTTGTAAATATGTTCTACATGCTCTAGTATTGAATGAACATTCAATATTATAACACTTGGCTCTGGAACTTGCTAGATTTTTATATAAAAAAGAACCATGCCCACCCTAACTGGTTTGGCTCAGTGGATAGAGCGTTGGCCTGCGGACTGAAGGGTCCCAGGTTCGATTCCAGTCAAGGGCATGTACCTTGGTTGCGGGCACATTCCCAGTAGGGGGTGTGCAAGAGGCAGCTGATTGATGTTTCTCATCAATGTTTCTAACTCTCTATCCCTTCCTCTCTGTGGAGAATCAATAAAATATATTAAAAAAACACACAAAAACCATGCCCTTCAAATTAAAAAAATGATCACATATAGTTACACCAGTAACTTTATCAACAGAAATTTATGAGATTCAGATATGAGCATTTTGTTACTGCCATTTTAATTATTAGAGTCACTAATGAAGTATTTAAAAAAATACATCTATACCTTCAGAGTTTTCATCTGGACCCTTTATAGTAACTTACTGCCAAAGGCTCCAAGTAGATGAGTTTAATTACTTGCATCCAGTTAGCTTCTTGCTCTTCACAGGTAGGGGACCTTGTCATCCACATACAGCTGTAAAGTTTATTGCTTATATTTAATCTGTATACAGAGCTAATGTCTCATTTGTAAAAAGAGGTGGGAGGAGTTGATCAGAGGTTTCTTGGCTCTAAAATATGTAGATTGCTTTAAGGCAGCTGGAAAGGGACATTTTAGATCTGTTTTCTGATTTCACCATACCACATTGCCAATCCAAATTAGGAATGTTATCCTTCCCTCAAACTAGTTAATCTAAGAATCTGATTCAGTATTATCCAATTTCCAGACAAATGCAGATGGGAAAGTGATCTTGCCCAAAAGTGACTTAGCCACTATTGAGAAGTTACTTAACTTACTGGGCTTGTTTCTTCCATCTGTAAAATTAGGGGAATTATATAAAGTAATATACACTTAAAAAGCTAGGATTTTTATGATTAACACTTCTGTCAGTGGGATGTAATAGGAAAGGGGGAGGATCTGTAATCATATTGCCTAGATTCAGCTCTATTAGGCCATACCAGTTTTCTCACTTATTAGAGATAAAAGTAATTTACTTCATGGGTTGTGAGGATTAATAAGAAAATGCACATCAAGTATTTAAGAATACCTGGCATTTAGTAAGGGTTCAAATATGTTGCTAGGCTCCATGTCCAGTAATTTTGGAGTATGTGTGTTTGGTTGGGGCAAAAAGAATGGCTTAGTAGGTGGTATTGCTAGCTGACACAGTACTGAGTATGTGCCAGGTACCATTCTAAATGCTTTCTATGTTTTAACTGAATCCTTTTAACAATCATATTTTGTAGTGCTATTCTTATCCACATTTTATAAATGAGAAAACAAAACCCAACAGCGAAATTAAATACCTTGCCCAGTTTACAGAGCTAGTAAGTGAAGGTACTAGAAAGAATACTAACTCAGCTCAGGTGGTCTAGCTCCAGATTCAATGTTCAATCACTGTTACAGCTGCTATGAAACATCCTTAAGGTGATGGGGGGCTAAGATCACAAAATCAAACTTACCAGTAAAGCAATATTTGTGGCCAGTCAGAATCTTTAGATTTACATATTAACCCCTTCAAATTATTTCAAATAAGACCATATTTTAAATTGCTAACAGCAAATGTTTATTTATGACTGAAGCCAAGAAGAATTTATAAATGCATTTTAATATCTTGCTGATAAAATAGTAACATTCCATCTTTGCAATCTTGCAAGGAATACAGGAAGATATTGTAAAGGCTTTGATGTGTATATCTATTATAACCAGGTAATCAGAACACACACACACATACACACACACACCACCTACTTTAGTGTTACACCATACCAACTTTTCAGAAAGGCCATCTTAAAGCTCTACTGGATAGCTGAGTAAATAGCGTCCGAGATTTAAAGAATGGGGAGTAGGGAAGAGATGGAAGTAGTAAGCAGCACACAATTCAAAGCCCACTTTTAAGCACACCACATTATGAATACTAAAAGGATGCGGGGGAGGGAGGGAAGGCAATTCAGCATTTTCAGAAAGAGCATTTGGCAACATTCAACGCATAAGGAGGCTGTGCTTGGGACCATCCACTCTCTCCAGCTTCTCAAAGTGTTTCCTGGCATTGCGAATGTTGATCAGAGTAGCTGCAGACGGGATCGACGGATCCGACATCACCACCATCACGTACGTGTTTGACGTGAAGATGTCGATGAAAGCAGCGAAGTTAGAATTTCTAACTTCCATGCTCTGGAAAGAAGCGGCCAATTTACTGCAGCTCAGCTTGAACTGCTTAATGATGTTGCTGATCTTCTCAAATCGGTGGACGTCGCGCTGCTCTTTGCATTGGTAATGGGAAATGACCAGGAACGTCGCTCTCTCGAACAGCAGAACTTCGTCGGCCTCAATGATTTGGGCAAAATTCCTTAGGTTCATCTCGAGCTGCTGGACATTGGGAATCAGCTGATAGACAATACTGGACCAGGCTTTGTAGAGCGTTTCATCCCAGATGGATGTTCGAAAACAAGCGCACTCCAGCGGGCGAGACAGACGCCTCAGGTCTTCCTCTCGCTCTTTAAAAATCAGGTCACGCTGATCCTCCTGAACCAGATCCATTTTGTGCACCAGGCAGAAGATTTTGGCATCAGGAGAGTTCTGGAGGATGGCCTCCAGACACGACTGGTAATAATGCATGTCCTTCTCCAGTTCGCGGCTCTCCACGTCAAACACGTAAATCAGCACCTCGACATTACGGAAGATGTTGTCTCGCTGGCTGGTGAAGTAATTTTCCATGAAGGTGTCCTGACCGCCACAGTCCCACAGGTTCAGCACCAGGTTGCCCAGAAATCGGACGTGGGAGTGCTCCACATCGATGGTGGCACCCAGACGCCGGGTGTCGCGAGCAATATAATTTGCAAAGATAATGGACCTCATGCTGGTCTTTCCCGACCCGCTCTTCCCCATCAACAGCACCTTTTTCTTCATGGCTGTATTGGGCATCACCCGCCGGGAGCCGCCGCGGACTGGGCCTCAGGGCGCGGCCTAACTGCAGCGCGGAGGGAGGGAGGGAGGGAGCGGCCGGACGTCGCGAGGGCTCCGCAGGCTGGGCCGCGCGGCTGAGCAGGCAGGGAGGCCGAGAGAGCGGGCTGGGGTTGGCAAGGCCCGGCGGGGTGAGCTCTGCCTGGGGGGAGAGGAGCTAACGGCTGCAGCAGCTCCGGCGACCGCTCGCCTTCCGGTGAGGAAAGCCGCTGCGTCTCCGCTGCCACCCACTTCCGGCGGCGATCTCGCGAGAACTGCCGCGCTCGGCCGTCCCAGCCTTAGGAGCTCTGATAAACTGCTCTTTAAGGAAACCGAGCAGAGGCCTCGGAACAAGAAAAGGGAAGGGGAACCCAGGATTCTAGAGTTCTGTTCTTCTGTTTCAGCTGGGTCTAGGGTCGCAAAGGTGTACGCTGGTGGTCGTTTGGGAGAATGCTGCCCTCTCGCGGCCAGCCCACCCCTAAAACGTGACGGCGGTGTGTCTGGGTGGTGTTAGGCCCGGGCGGGAGGCGGTGACGCGGGGGAAGGAGCTCAGCCCAGCTAGGCCTCCCCAGGTCCCCTGGTTTGCTGAGAACGAGCGCAGGGCAAACGACCACTGTACAGGCGAGGAAAGCGAGCCTTCGAGAAGTTAGTGATGGCCCAGGGCTACCAGGCTGCACGGTAGTAAATTTCTGCTGGGCACTATCCCGACTCCCAGTTAGTGCTTTTTCTACTTGGAGTTCCTTTCTCACACCTGCTTTTCCGGTCATCTCAGACTTTAGGATTTATAATCAGCACTCCAAAGCTTGAGGAAACTGTAATATGGAACCTGTGCATTAGCTCTGTCCTCACAATCACCCTATGAATAAATAACCCGATTTTCAAGTGAGTAAATCGAAGCTTGGAGGGGGTTAAGTAACATTGGCAAGTTATACATCTATTAAATGATGAAATGCAATTTTACCTAAGAAATATAAATAATATCTTTATTTTATATTTTGATTGATTTTTCACAGAGAGGAAGGGAGAGGGATAGACAGAAACATTGATGAGAGAGAAACATCGATCAGCTGCCTCCTGCTCACTCCCTACTGGGGATGTGCCCCTAACCAAGGTACATGCCCTTGACCGGAATCGAACCCAGGACCCTTCAGTCCGCAGGCTGACGCTCTATCTACTGAGCCAAACCGGCTTCGGCTAAATAATATCTTTAAGGTGTACAACATGATTTGATCATACACAGTGAAATGATTACTACAGTCAAGCTAATGAACATACCTTTGTGGTGAGAGTATCTGAAATCCACTCTTAGAAAATTTCCAGTGTTCAATACAGTATTAACTATAGGCATCATGCTTTAGGTTAGATCTCTAACTGCACCCCCCATTTTCCCCACTTCCCTTACCCCCGTTAACCAGTCTACTCTTTGCTACTATACATATAAGATTCTACCCTTAAGTGAGAACGTGCAAGCTTTTTTTCCTTTCTGTGTCTGGTTTATTTCATCCATATTGTTTGCAAATGGCAGGCTCTCCTTTTTAAAGGATGAATAATAATAATATTACATTTACTCATATAAAGCATCATTTGTCTTTTAATGTAAAAAGCTTACTTTCTGTTTAAAAGTTAATACATTTGCAGTCTAAGTCACCTAGAATATTATTTAACACCATATTCTATAAATAGATCAGATATTAACAGATTTTAGCTAAAATATATCAATAGCAGAATTCCTGCTGTCCCATGGATAGGTTGAACATTTTTTATTTTTAGCATTTGAGCTACTGAAATTCTTCTAGTATTTATGTTGGATTATGGTGATGTTTCCCCCCAGTTTTATTGAGATATACAGTTGACATATAACATTGCATTCGTTTTAGGTGTACAACATAATGATTTTATATATAGCCAAATAACTGCTACAATAAGTTTTTTTGACCTCAACATATTTAAAATTATTTTTCTTATGATGAGAATTTTTTTAGGTCTATTCTTAGCAAATTTCAAATGTACAGTGAAGTATTGTTAACTATAACCACCAAGTAGTACATTACATTCTTAAAACTTATCTTTAAGTGGAAGTTTGTACCTTTTCTTTTAATTTTATTATTTTTTTCTCACCTGAGGCTATTTTTCCATTGATTTTTAGAGAGAGTGGAAGAGAGAGGGAAAGACAGAAAAACATTGATGTGAGAGAAACACATGGGTTGGTTACCTTCTGCACATGGCCTGGCAGGGCCCAGGCTGCAGAGGAGCCTGCACCGAGGTACATGCCCTTGACTGGAATTTAATTCAGGACCTTTTGGTCCTCAGGCTGACGCTTTACCCATTGAGTCAAACTGGCCAGGGTGGAAGTTTGTACCTTTTGACCATCTCCACTCATTTTACTCACTCCTCAACCTCTACCTCTGGCAATCACCAATCTGTTTTCTGTGCCAATGAGTTTTTTATTTTATTTTTTAGGTTCCACTATTAGTGAGATCATACAGTATTTGTCTTTCTCTGTCTGACTTATTTCCTTAGCATCATGCCTTCTAGATTCATCCCTGTTGTTGCAAATGGCAGGATTTCTTCCCTTTTTATGGCTGAAAAATTATCTGTCATATTTTCTTCTCCATTCATCTATGGACAGTTGCATTATTTCCATTTCTTGACTATCTATATATATAAAAGCCTAATATGCAAAGTGTCCCCTCGGAGTTCGACCAACCATGAGTTCGATCACTCACTATGATGTGCGCTGACCACCAGGGGGCAGTGCGGAATGAAGGGAGGCCCCGGCCAACAGCCAGCAGCTGCTAAGGACCCTAGCCGTGATCATGGGATGGGGGTGTTACAATTATCTTATTAAGATAGTGATTTTGTTTTCTTTGAATATATGCCCTGAAGTGGGACTGCTGAGTCATATGGTAGTTCTATTTTTAATTTTTATAAAAGGTTGTTTTTATTGTCGAAACTATTACAGATGTCCCGTTTTACTCCCCATTGACTCTCTTCACCCCACACCAGACCCCCACCCCATTCCTTCACTGCACTATATTTTTAATTTTTTAAGGAAACACCATATTGTTTGTCACAGAGGCTGCACCAGTTTACATTCCTACCAACAGTGCACAAGGATTAACTTTTATCCACATCCTCACCAACATGTTTTCTCGTCTTTTTTAAAAAAATATATATATTTTTAATTGATTTTAGAGAGGAAGGGAGAGATAGAGAGAAACATCAATGATGAGAGAGAATTATTGATCAGCTGCCTCCTGAACATCCCCTACTGGGGATCGAGCCCGCAACCCAGGCATATGCCCTTGGCCAGAATCGAATCTGGGACCCTTCAGTCCACAGGCCCATGTTCTATCCACTGAGCCAAACCGGCTAGGGCTTCTCTTGTCTTTTTGATGATAGGCATTTTAACAGGTGATATATCATTGTAGGTTTTTTTTTTCTATAAATATGGAACGCTTCACAAATTTGCATGTCATCCTTCCGCAGGAGCCATGCTAATCTTCTCTGTGTCATTCTAATTTTAGTATATGTGCTGCTGAAGTGAGCACTATCATTGTAGTTTTGATTTGCCTTTCCCTGATAGTGATGTTGAACATATTTTCTTGAATCTGTTTGCCATTTGTATGTCTCCATTGCAAAAATGTCTATTCAGTTTCTCTGCCCATATTTTTATCTGATTTTTTTCTAGTGAGTTATGTATTTTGGATATTAACCTTTATCACACAAATGATTTGCAAATATTTTCTCCCATTCAGGAGGTTGCTTTTTCACTTTGTTGATGGTTTCCTTTGCTGTGAGAAGCTTTTTAGGTTGATGTAGTCCCACTTGTTTATTTTTTATTTTGTATTTTTAGTGTCATATCCAGAAAAACATTTCCCAATATCAAGGAGCTTTTTTCTTATGCTTTTTTTCCAGGAGTTTTATGGTTTCAGGTCTTCTGTTCAAGTCTTTTAATTCATCTTGAGTTGATTTTGTGTATAGTGTAATGCAGAGGTTCAATTTCATTTTTTTGCATGTGGCTGTCCAGTTTTCTCAACATCATTTATTAAAGAGACTGCTCTTTCTCCATTATGTATTCTTGGCCTCCGTTGAAAATTAGTTGCTCATATACTCTTGGTTTTATTTTTGGACTGTCTATACTGTTCCATATGTCTGTTTTTATGCCAGTACCATACTTGTTTGATTACTATAGCTTTGCAATATAATTTGAGATAAGAAACTGTGATGCTTTCGACTCTGTTCTTAAGATTGCTTTGGCTATTCAGGGACTTTTGAGGTCCCATGCAGATTTTAGAGTTATTTTTTTTCTATTTTTATGAAAAATGTCATTAGCATTATGATAAGGATTGCATTTAATTGGTAAATGGTTTTGGGTAATACGGACATTTAAACAATATTAATTCTTCCAATCCGTGAACATAGGATATCTTTCCATTCATTTGTTTTATCTTCAGTTTCTTTCATCATTGGTTTATAGCTTTCAATGTACAGATCTTACACCTCCTTGCTTAAATTTATTCCTAAGTATTTTATTCTTTTTGATATTATTGTAAATGGGATTGTATTCTTGAGTTCCTTTTCAGATAGATTGTTGTTAGCATATAGAAGCACACCAATTTTTGTAGGTTGATTTTTTTGTATCCTGAAATATTACTGAATTTGTTTTTTAATTCTAACAGTATTTTTTTAGGGAGGCGTTTTACAGTTTTCTATATATAGGAGCATGTAATCTGTAAACAGTGATTATTTTACTTTTCCTTTCTAACTTGGATGCTTTTTATTCTTTTTGTCTGATTGCTTTTGCTAGTTTTTCTAGTACTATGTTGAAAGGAGTGACAAGAATGGGCAACCTTTCATTCTTCTGGATCTTAGAGAAAAAGCTTTCAGTTTTTCCCATTGATGGTAGCTGTGGTTTTTTATAAATGGCTTATATTGTTTTGAGGAAATTTTCTTTTATACCTATTTTACTGAGAGTTTTATCATGAGTGGATATTAACTTTGTCAAATGTTTTTTTTTCTGTATTGAGATGATCCTGTGGTTTTTATTTTTCAGTCTGTTAATGTGGTAAATCACATTGATTTGAATACATTAAAACAACATTGCACTCCAGGGATAAATTGCAGTTGGCCGTGGTATATAATCTTTTTGATGTGTTGTTAAATTTGGTTTGTTACTATTTTATTATGGACTTTTGTATCTGTTAATTTTCTTTTTTCTTTTCTTTTTGTGGTACCTATCTGGCTTTGCTATCAAGGTGATGCTGGCCTCATAAAATCAGTTTGAAACAATCCTTCAAGCAATCTTTATGCCACTGATGTTGCCAATTCATAAATATTCTGGAGGTTCTGTCCCAAAAATAATGCTTATTTCTGGCTTTCCTACTGCTGGCTCAGGATTCAGCTTTCTTATGTCAGCTAAGCGAATAGCATTCTTCCTTGTGCTTTTTGGCTTCCCCAAATTTGATGTTATTATCTCATATCCTGTCTTTGTCCTTACACTCTCATCCCATTACTCTCATTTTAGTGCAATTTTGGAGAAAGATAAATTCATGTGTTCAATCTACCACCTTTTTTGGAAATGAGAGAAATCTTAAATTATTCAAAACAAAGTGATATTCTGATAATGATACCAAGGGTTACTATTTGCAAGAAATTTTTTTAACTTAAAAATGCTTTATTGAGGTATAATTTGCACACTATAAAATCCATCTATGTATATAAGTGTATATTCCATTACTACAGCTCAGTTTTAGAATATTTCTGCCACCCCCAAAAGTTCCTGCCCTAGCTGGTTTGGCTCAGTGGATAGAGCATTGGCCTGTGAACTGAAGGGTCCCAGCTTTGATTCCGGTCAGGGGCACATACCTGGGTTGCGGGCTGGATTCCCAGTGTGGGACGTGTAGGCAGCCGATCACTGATTCTCTCTCATCATTGATGTTTCTATCTCTCTCTCCCTCTCCCTTCCTCTCTGAAATCAATAAAAATATATTAAAAAATAAAGAAGTTCCCTTGCCTTTGTTTGCCACCAGTCTCTGCTCCCACCCTGAGACCTAGGCAGTTACTGTTCTACTTTCTGTCTCTATTAATTTGCCTTGTTTAGAAATTTCATGTAAGTGGAATCATACAATATATAGTTAAAAAAATTTGCTTCTTTCTCTTAGCATAAGGTTTTTGAGGTTCATCCATATTATAGCATGTATTAACATTCCAATTATTTTTGCTGAATAGTATTCCATACACTACTGTATTTTGTTTGTTCATTCACCAGCTAATGGAAATTGGGATTATTTCCAGTTTTTATGCTATTAGGAATAATGCTTCTATGAATGTTCATGTTAAAGTTTTTGTGTGGACATATGTTTTTATATCTTTTGGGTAAATACCTATGAGTGGAATTGCTGGGTCATCTGGTAAGTATATGTTTAACTTTTTAAGAAATTGTCAAACTATTTTCTAAAGCAGCTGTACCATTTTACACTCTTATCAGCAATGTATGAGAGTTCCACTTTATTCACATCCTTGGCAACAATGTTGACTGATAGCATTCTAATGAATATGAAGGGGAGTCTCATTATGGTTGTGATTTACATATCCTTAATGATTATTAATGTCATGCATTTTGTTGGGGTCTTGAAGACCACCCCCAGGCTCAGTGATTTGTTAGGAGGATTCAAAGGACTCAGTATGTTGTCATACTAATGGCTTTGATTTATTACAGTGAAAGGACTCATAGCAAAAGCAGCAAAGGGAAAAGGCAAATGGGGTGAAGTCTGGAGGAAAACAGCCACAGGTTTCCAAAAGTTCTTTCCCAGTGAAATCACACAGGATGTGCTGAATTCTCCCAAGCAATGAGTTGTGACAACACGTGTGAAATGTCTACAAGGAAATCTCATTAGGGACTCATGGCCCAGGGTTTTTATTGGGGGCTGGCCACACCGGCACCATTTACCTAGCATGTACCAGAATTCCAGGTTCCCAGAAGGAAAGTAGGTGGTCAGTATAAACCACATTGCTTGAACAGTTTAGGCACAGTGAGCCATTATTATCGGGGAATGGCCGGAACTCTCCCCAAATTCAAGGTCTTAGCCAAGGGCAATCCTTGCAAGCAGGACTTTCCAAGGATAGTAGTTTCAGGCTTGCTATGTTAATTCTTTTCTGCACAAGCATCTTTTCATGTGTTTATTGACATTCATATATTTTCTTTGGTGAAATCTCTTGCTCTTTTTTAATTGGATTGTGTTATTATGAGCTGTAAGAGTTCTTTGTATATTCTGGATACAAGTTCTTTATCAGGTAAGTGATTTGCAAGTATTTCTCCCAGTCTGTACTTTTCATTCTCTTAACAGGATCTTTTGAAGAGTAAATTATTATTAGTTTTATGGATTATGTCCGAGGGTCACAAAGATTTAGTTATTTGCTTTCACCTAAATATTTTATAATTTTTGGTTTTACATTTAAGTGTGTGAAACATTTAAAAAATGTTTTTGTTTCAGAGAGAGAGATAGAAACATCAATGATGAGAGAGAATCATTGATCATCTGCCTCCTGCACATGCCCTACTGGGGATTGAACCTTCAACCTGGGAACATGCCCTGACTAGGAATGGAACTGTGATCTCCTGGTTCATAGGTTGATGCTCAACCACTGAGCCACACCCACTGGGCAGTGTGTGATGAATTTTTTAGTTAATTTTTGTATGAAGTGATGTCATGGTATAAGTTTTCTTTTTTTCCTGCATATGGATGCCCAATTATCTCAGCATCATCGAAAGACCATCCTTTCCTCATTGAATGGCCTTGTTACCTTTTTTGGAAATCAATAGACCATAACTGTAAGAGTTATGAACTCTCCATTCTGTTCCTTGATTTATATGTCTTTCCTTAGTCAATATCATACTGTCTTGATTAACTTAGTTATAATTTTGATAATGTACAGAAATTGGGTGTTTTAAGTCCTCTTTGTTCTTTTTCAGAATTATCTGGCTATTCTAGGTCCTTTGACTTTCTATATAAAATTTTAGAATAAGTATGTCAATTTCTATTTTAAACGTCTGCAGGGATTTTGATAGGTATCGCATTGAATCTATAAATCAATTTGGGGAGAATCGCCTTTTTAACAATATTGCATATTTTGATCTATGCACATGATATCTCTCTCAATTCATTTAGATCTGAATTTATCTCAGCAATGGTTTGTAGCTTTCACAATAAAAGTCTTGCACTTATAGGATTAAATTTATTTCCACATGTTTTAATCATTTTGATGCTATTGTGAATCAAATTGTTTTATTAATGTAAATTTTGGATTGTTTGTTGCTAGTATATAGAAATTCAATTGATCTTATCTCCTGCAGCCTTGCTTAACTTGTTTCTTGTAGTTTTTTTTTTTAAATAGAATTTTTAGGATTTTATACATATAGGATCATGTCATCTGCAAATACAGTTTAGTATTTTCTACATAGAGTGTTATGTTATCTGTAAATGCAGTTTTATTTTTTCCTTTTCAATCTGGATGACTTTAATTTTTGTTTTTTACTCGACTGGTGATAACCTCCAGTAGGGTGCTGAATAGAAATGGTGAGAACAGACATCTGGTCTGTTTCCTTACATCAGGAGAGAAGCCTTCAGTGTTATTACTAAGCATGATGGCAATTGTAGTCTTTTTGTTAATGCCTTTTTCAGGTTGAGGAAATTCCCCTCTTTTATTAATTTCTTGAGGATTTTTATCAAGAATGAGCACTGGATTGTGTCAAATGCCTTTTCTATATTTATTGAGAAGATGAAATATCTGTTGTCTTTTATTCTGTTGGTGTGGTGTATTACATTAATTGATTTTCCAATGTCAAAACAACCTTGTATTCCTGGGATAAACCTCTCTTGGTCATGGCATATAATCCTTCTTATATGTTGTTGGTTTCAGTTTGCTAGTATTTAAAAAGGATTTTTATATTTATATTCATGAGAGATATTGATCTGTAGTTTTTGTGTGACAGTTTTGTCTGGTTTTGGAATTCATTCTGGCCTCATAGGATGAATTGGGAAGTTTTCCTTCTCTATTTTCTGAAAGAGTATGCATAGGATTGGTATTATTTATTCCTCAAATATTTGATAGGATTCACTTGTTCCTTATTTTTCCTTCTTGATACAATAGTTTCTAGTTATACACTTTGGCAATATTTTGGTCATCTGCTTCTCCCTCTAGATTAAGTTGCATGAGGGCACTGTCCTTGTCTCCATCCTTCAGTACCCTGGCTCCTCTGAGGGTGTTTGTGGAATAAATGAATGGTCAAATGGTAGAGGTCCAGTTTGTGTATTATGATGGGCTAGTCTTCGGTTGGTGCCAATGAAGTTTAGCAATCTAAAATATAGTTAAGGAAATTAACTGCAGCTCCAGTCAGACTGCTCCAAAACCGCCCAAGCAAAGGAGAAGAAAACTAGCCCTTGCTGTAGCTCCTGCTGGGGGACACACAGTACACAAGGGTACACCAAGAGTCTCCACCTCAGGTAACTGGGAGGCTGACCCGTTGAACCAATAGGACACCTAGTACACAAAACTACCCTACCAACTTAGGGAAGCAGAGAATATGAGAAGGCAAGGAAACAGATCACAAACCAAAGAAATGGAGGAGGACAAGCGACTGGACATAGAGTTCAAAACCACGGTTATAAGGTTTTTCAAGAATTTCATGGAAAAGGCCGATAAATTCAATGAGGACCAACTAGAAATTAAACATACACTGACTGAGATAAAAAATATTATACAGAGACCCAAAAGCAGACTAGAGGATTGCAAGAATCAACTCAAAGATTTGGAATACAAAGAGGCCAAGGACACTCCTCCAGAGAAGCATGAAGAGAAGAGAATTCAGAAAGTTGAAGATAGTGTAAGAAGCCTCTGGGACAACTTCAAGCGAACCAACATCAGAATTATGGGGGTACCAGAAGAAGAGAGAGAGCAAGATGCTGAAAACCTATTTGAAGAAATAATGAACGAAAACTTCCCCCACCTGATGAAAGAAATAGACTTACAAGTCCAGGAAGTGCACAGAACCCCAAACAAAAGGAATCCAAAGAGGACCACACCAAGACACATCATAATTAAAATGCCAAGAGCAAAAGACAAAGAGAGAATCTTACAAGCAGCAAGAGAAAAACAGTTCGTTACCTACAAGGGAGCACCTATACGATTGTCAGCTGATTTCTCAACAGAAACCATGCAGGCCAGACGGGAGTGGCAAGAAATATTCAAAGTGATGAATAGCAGGAACCTACAACCAAGACTACTCTACCCAGCAAAGTTATCATTCAGAATTGAAGGGCAGATAAAGAGCTTCACAGATAAGAAAAAGCTAAAGGAGTTCATCACCACCAAACCAGCATTATATGAAATGCTGAAAGGTATTCTTTAAAAAGAGGAAAAAGAAGAAGAAAGATAAAAATTATGAACAACAAATACATATATATCAACAAGTGAATCTAAAAGTCAAGTGAATTAAAAATCTGAGGAACAGAATAAACTGGTGAACTTAATAGAATCAGGCATAGAATGGGAGTGGATTGATAATTCTCAGGGGGAAAGGGGTGTCTGTGTGGGGAGTATGGGAAGAGACTGGACAAAAATCATACACCTATGGATAAGGACAGTGGGGGGGGGGAGGTGAAGGCAGAGGGGGAGTAGGAACTAGGTGGTGGGGAGATATGTGGGGAAAAAGGAGAAACAATTGTAATCTGAACAATAAAGATTCATTAAAAAAAAAAAGGAAAAAAAAATAAAATATAGTTAAGGATGCTAAAAAGACAGTGTTTTGCTAAAGTGCTTTATGCTGAGAGGAGTAACTATAGATTTTCAACAATTTTCTACAAAGAGTAGATTTTCAGATAGTATATAGCAATGAGTTTGGGGTTGGGTAGGTTATAAGGCCACAGAATAAAAATTGTGTACTTTCACACAGTATAAATTTTATGAAAATATTTTGGGGAAAATAGTAAATAAAGATGGCCATATAGAAAAGTAAATGTAAAATTTTAAGATCAAATACCATTTGTAGTGGTCTCTAAGATCTCCTGCTTACCTTTTCATTCTTTCTTTGTCTTTTTCTTGGGTGGAACAGTTTGAAAAGAAAGACCTGGGAAAGTCTGAATCCCAGCTCCCATACTTAATAGCTATGTCATCTTTTTTCTGTTTCGTTTTTGTTAATTCTCACCCAAGAATATTTTTTTCCATTGATTTTTTAGAGACAGTGGAAAGGGCAGAAAGAGAGAGAAAGAAACATCTATGTGAAAGAGACACATTGATTGGTTGCCTCCTACACAAGCCCCAACTGGGGCCAGGGATCGAACCTGAAACCCAGGTATGTGCCCTTGACTGGGAATTGAACTCAAGACCCTTCAGTGCATGGGTTGACGCTCTAACCACTGAGAAAACACTGGCCAGGGCTAGCTATGTCATCTTGAGTGAGTTTACCTCCTAGGTTCAGTGTTCTTACTTATAATATGGGTCTGATAGATTTATGTTAATTTTAAGAGAGCTTATGGGAAAGTAGCAGAGTATATAAATGCATAGCAAGTGACAGTAAATTTTATATAGGCAAGGACAGTTTGGAACAGAGAGAGGTGTTTAAATGAGTTAGAGTTGGCTGGAACTAAAAAAACATGGGCAGTAAGTGTAACGAGGGTGGCAGGGGGAGTTGTCCTGCCTAGCACCAGCTCTACAGAAATACCCATGATAAATTAGTGTTGAGGCTTATTTATCCACACCACCTTTGTCTTTCAAAATCTCCACCCTCTGTTGAGGGCAGGGATGAGAGAAGTTGGGAGTGTCATGGGTTGTTGACAAGGCTGCTATCCACAAGAGCAGTTTGATTGGGGGTGGTTCTCATCAAAGTCTAGGGCATGAATAGGACATCCTTCTTCTGGAAGATTCATGGAGAATGTTTAGTCAGCTGCCAAGAGAAGGCTGGTGCTCAGTACTGTAGTTCCTCTGTAAGGGCCATGTGACTGATGCTCCCTGGCAGTGGGTAGAACTGCATTCATGCTTTGCCTTGCCTTCCACTAGCTCCCACCTCGCCATCTTGTCCACCAGGTTTCCATCCTCCCCTTTAGGACCCTGACCTCCTACCAGGAAGGCAAGGAGCAGCTTCACTCTTCACTGTTCTTTTCTTTTTTTTAATCCTCACCCGAGGATATTTTTCCATTGATTTTTAGAGAGAGTGGAAGAGAGAGGGAAGACAGAAATATCTATGTGAGAGAAACACATTGATTGGTTGCCTCCTGCACACGCCCCAACCAGGGCTGGGGAGGATCCTGCAACCTAGGTATGTGCCCTTGACTGGAATCGAACCTGGGACCCATTGCTCCGAAGGCCAACGCTCTATCCACTGAGCCAAACTGGCTAGGGCCCCTCCTCTGTTCTTAAGAACAATCAGTAAGCTTGCTCTCCCTCTGATCCAGCTTTTTTACTTTCTCCAGTTGGGGTTGGCAAACGTTTTCTGTAAAAAGTCATATAGTAAACATTTTAGCTTTTGAGGGCCAAGAAGCAAATTCAGGAATATTTTCACAAATTCTTGACAAGATTCAAAATTTTATTTATGAATACTGAAATTTGAATTGTATTATTTCATTTGTCATGTAATATCCTTTTAATGCTTTTCAACCATTAAAAAAAATACAAACCATTATTAGCTTGCTGGCCAAACAAAAACAGGTGGCCTGCTGAATTTGGCCTGCAGGCAATGGTTTGCTGACCTCTCTTCTGCAGCCTAACATGGAAGAAACCCCCCCAAATAACCTCTGAATATTAAGTATCCTGAAGTCTAATAATCCTCCGACTGACTGACACACTCACTAAAACGAAAGGGAAGCATTAGGAAGTGTGGGAAAGAAAAATAAGCATAAGGATGATCAATACTTTAAGCTCCCATTTCCTATAACGAGGAAGTCATAATGTTTAATTCCACACAACCTACCGAGGGTCCCAGACTAGAGATTTGGAAGCTGGAGGCTTCCGGGAGGATCTGGTAAGCTGCAATACTCTACCAGGGGAAGGCTCCTTAGAGAGGGCAAAGGAATCTTAAAAAGCCATGCTTCTTAAAGTGTGGTTGTTGTCGCAGCAGCATCAATAGCACTTGTTAGCTTGTTAGGTACAAAGTTCTCCTCCTGCCCCAGACCTACTGAATCAGAAGCTCAGGGGTGAGCCCTGGCAATCTTATTTTTATCAAGCCAGCTGATTCTGATGCACAACTAAAACTTCACCACGGTCCCTCTGCCCCATCATTGTTAGCACCTGGAGAAGTGATTGAACACCCAACCCAGAAAGCAAAGGCCAGGTGCCCTGAAACGCTTTGTTCTCTAGAGTGCGAGGTCTACGGGTGGAGCCAAAGGCATTGATTTCCGCAAGAAAGACCTGCAAATAGTATTTAAGGCCAGCCTTCCGGAAGTCAAGGGATGCCTTTCTCTAAGAAAGGACGCTACGGTCCTTAGAGCTAGAAAATGCCACCCAAGGTGGTGACAGCCCTTGGGCACAAGCGACCACGGCATTTGCTGACTTGCTCACCCACGAGCTTCCCAAAGTCGGCCCGTCTTTCACTTTTCTCCAGGTTTCTCCAAAGTTCCAATGAGCCTTTGTCCCGGGCCTGCCAGCTGAGGCGCTGGGAGCTTTCTGACCTCACAAACGGCCCCTGTGCCATCATGGCCACCAGAGGCGAGCCTCCTGGCCCCGGTGACGTCACAGAGGCCCCGCGGGCCCCGTGCGGTGGCTTCCAGGGCCGGGCCAGCTGCTCCGGGCGCAGTTGGGCCTGCAGAGGCCGGCGGCTAGGTGCATGCACCGGGAGCTCACGGGGCTGGCGCTGCCCACGCTCCGTGCTTCTCTCGCGTAAGGCCAGCTCAGGAAAGGGAGCAGACAACCGGATTTTGCAAAAAGGCCATTTGCGTTTTCTTTGGCGTAACTATCCAGAACCTTTGCCAAGGCCCTCGAGACCTTGTGCACCCCCGTCGAGGCGGTTGGGGTCTCCGAGGCGGCGACGGCGGGGTATGCTCTGCGCCGACGTTCAGGCCTCCCGATGGCCCCGATGAAGAGGAAGTGCATCTGCGACCTGTGCTCCTGCGGGTAAGGTGGCCTGAATTTTCTGACGGCGAAGCTAGGCTGAGCTCTGACCCTGTGCTGCTGCATCAGGCAGCGTCGCGGTGGATTCACCCACGTGTCAGCCTTTCCTGGGCGGCGGTGTTGCGAGCCAGCATTCGTGCACCCCGTTTCATCAGTCTGGTGAGGGTGGCCGCCAGGCCGCTCCCACTGTTCCTCTCTCCGGAGCTGCGCGGAGGTTGCAAAGGGTCCCAGCCCCTGCCCGCAGCCCAGGAAGTAGCGGACAAGGCTAGGAACCCCCTGGCCAGCTGGGGATGAGTCTTGCTCCTTTTGTTGGGCTTTTGGAAGGGGATGGGATGGGATGGGGAAGAGGAGTCCTTTGTTGTAACAGAGCTTCTTACTCAGAAATGATTGCTCCTTTGTCAGAGAGGTGTAAGGCGTTTGTAAAACTTGTTCCCACGATGGCGTGGCGTGGAATAAGAGTAAGGAACAGAAATGATTTTTGCACTTTCTTGTCCTGGCCCTGCTAGGTGTCTCTCCTGGTCCACTATCCTTGAGGACCAGGCCTGGGTGAAGCTGGGCCAAGGCAGGTGGTCCCAGGGACAAGTCCTCGGGTTTTGTCACTGTTCTGTAGCTGGCTCCCCGCCCGTGTCTCAGTGTCTGAGATGCCCCCCACCTGCTTTTCAGGACATCTGGGAGCTGCTGGTCTGGGGACAGATCAGAGAGTGGACGCTGGGGTCAGCTCCCCTGGCTGTTAGTAACTGTGGGCTCTTGGGCAGGCAACTGAACTTCTCTAGGATTCTCGAAGCATTAAATGAGTTAATGTACATGGGGCTCCTGCTAATGGATTGTGTTTACTATATGTCAGCATCTTGAAATCTGCAAAAATTGCTTGTTAACTGTAGTGTGTTACATGAATATAAACAATCGCACCAGCAATCAGGAGAATGAAAGGGCACTCAATCCTGGGCTAGAAACCTCGCTAATTTCTGGAAGCCCTGGATGGTTCGCAACCCTGGCTGCTCACGAGAGTCACCTGGGGGAGCTTTAAACTGCGATCGGTTGCCCAGGTGGTTAAATCATCCTCTCTGAGGGTGGGGCCAAGCGTCAGTCTTCAGCTGATTCTGACCACTCCCCAGGACTGGGAACCGCTGAACTAGCTCACATTACAAGCACGGGTCTTGCTTTTAAGTTTTGTTAGGTGGGACCAGCACCGTGCTTTAGTCTAGGGCTAATTTTCCACACCATGGAAGCAAAACCTCGAAGGCTCACCCTCCTCTGGGGCCCCTTGCATCATCTCCTGCCTCCTTGAGGTATTCAGACTGGGTTTACCTTGCACGGTTGTAGGCATTGAGACTGAAGTACATGGCATCGTCTCCATTTCTGCACAGCTGACAATCTAGTGAGGAAGGCAGAGGTACAGGCATGTGCAGTGAGGCGACTCCCTCCGTCCCTGTAGGAAGGTATCCTTACTTCTCTGGATGCTCCTCCCCAACTCGGCCCCCCTTTCCTCCCTGGAAAGGAGCTGTTTGCCATCAGAGGCACAGTCTGTCCCAGGCCTCTTCTCCTTTCCTTCCTCCTCCTCCTGTGTCTACCCCTCTGCTCCGTGGTTTCAGTAAACAGTTTGGTTTGACTCTCACATCCACCAGCCTCTGTTTTTATTTTTCACTCTCATTTCACTTCTGAAAGTGCTTGTTGATCCATCTGACTATCTCATTAACCTCATCGACAACCTTCATTCACCTGTCCCACTCCCCCCAGTTACCTGCCTCTTCATTGGTGCCAACAATCTTCCACCCAGGGTTTAAAGATTCGCGTCATCTCTTACCTTTCCTCATCTCCAACATTTACTCTTTTCCAAAGTCGGGTCCCCTCCTCCTTTGAAATCTTTCAGTTGGTTCCCCCACTCCCCATCTCCATTGGTCCCTTCCTGGGTCTCTCAGTTTTATGTTTGGAAACTGGTTCTAACTTTCTGACTTTCCCGTGAGTCCCTTACATACAACTACCCCTCAAGTCAGACTGGGCTTCCTGGGGTCCCCTGAGCAAACCTGATGACCTCCCACCTCTGTTCCTTGTCCTTGCTGCCCTTTCTCTAAAATGCCCGTGTCCCCTCCTTCTGCTGCATGCCTTTTGAAGGCCCTCTTTCAGTCACAAATCTCCCATTCACCCAGCCCTGTAGCTCCCCATCAGAGGGGTCCCCGCTCCCTGTGTTCTTGGCTCTAGTTCCGTGTCTACATGCTGTCGCCCCCATTTGATTGTATTCTCCTGGAAAGCAGAGACGGTATTTTCTGCTCCTGTGTGTGTGCTGCAGAATACACACTGGTCTCCATATAGTAGTCAAAACACATCTTTTTGAATGAATAGGCTTTTGTTTGTGAAGGTGATAATATCAGAATGGATTAGGGAGGCAAGGTCTGTAACTGTCCTGTCCCGTAGGGTAGCCACTAGTCTCATGTGGTAAATTTATCTAAGTTAATTAAAATAAAAAAATTGAAATGCTAATTCCTTGGTCACACTGGTTACATTTCAAGTGTTCAGTGTGTGTAGTGGTTACTCTACTGGACAGTACAGACGGGGAACATTTCCATCATTGCAGAAAGTCACTCTGATGGAGAGTCTCATTCTTTGGAAGTCTTCGTTGTCCTCACCCCCCAATCTAATCTGCTCTGAGGTGGGTTGGGATGGAATGAAAGGAATTTTATTGGTGTTTTCTAAGCTCCAGAAGTCGATGATTTTTGACTTTTCCAGCCTGAGGGAAAGCATGGGAAAGAAGTCTGCTTGTCAGAAGAGAGAGCCCTGCAGTGGGAGAGGGGAGACTTGGGGTTTCTGAGTGAGTCTGTTGATCTCTGGGCTTCAGTTCCTGCAAATGAACTGAAAACTAATGGAGGCTCTTGGGGCTGCCAGGGAGGGAGGGAAGCCCACATCTCTTCCTCTTATCACCCACTTCATCTTTCTCCTAAAGCTTTGTTTGAGCAAAGAGTTCTTTAATGTATTTCCAACTTTAATTTTGAAGGCTTTGTTGTTAGTGGGACGCTGGGGATGCACAGAAAGCTTGGATAAGGTAGGAAGGCTTCCTTCTTTCTGTAGGAGCAGTTGTCACTCTGGGAACCCTTGGTGCTCCTGGAGCAAGTTTTTACTTTTGGCCACAAGATGGCAGCCTTTCCCCAACCAATTCTCTTAAACCCGACCATCCTAAATGGAAACAAAACAAAACACACACAACCCGCCCCCCCCTCCCCCCCTCAAAAAACCCCCAAAAAACCACCCTTGGAGTTCTGGATTTTCCTTTAGTTTAATCTTTTATAGATTTACCTTATTAAGTTTTCTAAAATGAGCAATTAGTCAGTGTTTAGGGCCCAGAAGAACTCAGGAAGTGGTATACCTTGAGGAGTAGATCACAGATTACAAAGTGAAGATGTTTCAAATATGTGAATCTAAAGATTCCAACCACTCATAAAACTTTTTAATGAGCTTTGCTGGCTTAAAAAAAAACCAGACTTTTTTTTTTTTTTTTTTTTACTGTATCAAGTTCAAGGCTCCCTCCACAACAACACTCCACTTGACAATCAAAATCTGGCAATTGAAAATTTACCAAAAATGTTGTAATCTCTTTTCAATACAATCAGTGCCAATGAGCAAAACTATTCATGAGTTGTAGAAATATGGTAAAGTGAGCAGTTTTTACAAAATAAAACTCTGCCACTTAATTATCTTGACACAAGAGCTACATTGGTGGTTTGGAGTGACCCTACTTTTGTATGAGAGAATAATATTTCCAATTATATCTGAATACCACCAGCATTTCCTATTACTGAAAAATGCCACCCTTCACAGTTTTCAGTATTATACCACCGTACATTTCTGTAGTGTCTTGAAAAATTTAAAAGCACTTTCTCACATATTATTATCTTACTGGGGGGTCCCTCAACATGGGGAAGCATTACTTAGTTTGGAAATTTGATTCTTTAATCTTAGCCTCCATTTTTCCCTGGGGATGTTTTCTGTTTACTGAGCTGTTCTTGTCCCAAATTACTAACTTGGAAATGAGGAGAGGTTTTTGGGGGAGCTGTAGATAAGTGAAATGTTAATCAGCTTTTAAAGCTGAAAGGGATCTTAGTGGCCTTTAGTGCTTTTATTTTACAGATAAGGAAATTAAAGTATTGAGATTCATTTTAATACACAGGAACACATTTTGTTAAGATTTAGGCACGATTTAGGTCAATCAATTAAATTTCATTTTTCTCCTGTGTATCAGACACTGGGCTGGATCTTACAATTTATAGTCTGTGGTCTGGTTTCTAGTCACACGGGGCCAGTTTTGACTACAGATTACAATATGAAGGTGCTCCTTCAATCGATCAATAGTATCTGATGTAAGAAAAAAAGTATGACTCTAAAAGCCTTTTAATAAGGTAATATAAGTGGCAAATCTCTCCCCTGAGATTAAAATGTAGCAACACTCCCCCCCCTTTTTTTTTTTGAAATTCTTGTGGAAAAAAAAAGTAGTTAATCAAGGGATTGATATAGCTTACTTTTATATCAGATTATTTTACGGCTAGCGTGCACTATTTTAAAGACTTTATGCAATCTTGCAGGAAATTCCAGGACTGGCTAATGTATCATGAAATATTTATGTAGCATTGGTAGTATGCACAGCATTTCATAAAAAGGTAGTCCCATAGAGGACTTGCAAATTGCTGAAAAGGATGTGGATTTGGCCCCTTCACAGTGCTTGGGGAGGAAGGTGATCTCAGGGGCAGCCATGTATCTGCAACTTAAATCAGTTATGTTAACCAGGGAGGAACTTGTTATTTTAATTTTGGAAAATATTTTCTTCACATTGATGGAAATTTCCTTAACCTTAGATTTTATTTTCTTAGAGTCTCTGTTACAAATTAAGAGGAAGGAAAAAAAATCGAGGAATTGGTTTGATATTACATGTTTCAAGAAGAATTCTTGTTTTTAATTTAAATAAAATTGACTTCATAAATTCTGATTAAGAAAAAAAAAAAAAAGCACAGCTTTTAAATAGATGCTTGCTGGTGACTTTTTATCTTTAGCAGATTCCAGAGAGAGAAGCCGAGGGAAAGAAAGAATCCCTTTCACTTTAACATTGAATATAGTTGTAGAATTTGTGTTTGTTATATTACATCTCCTTAAAAATGATTGCATTTTTGTGATATGAATCAATGTTCAATTGTTCATCTATGCCTTTCATCTAATGAGTATGTTGTGTGTATAATTAAATTTCAGATATTATAAAATTACAGAGAACAACTTAGTAGTAATTGAAATGACTGTAGTTAAAATGACCTACAGTAGGTCCTCAGGTTACGTCGGAGATCTGTTCCTACGGCGTGACGTAAGGCGATTTTCGCTGTAGTCGGAACCCACCTACATAAGCACTACGTCACTCACATGGAGCACATGCACAGCAGTAATGAAGTGACACAGTAACAAAAATTTAAAAGAAAGATAACAATTCCTGACTTTTACTTGTGGTAAATAAATAATAAAAAACACAAAGCACATGTGTACATACGTCGAAATGACGGAACTTTTTTTTTTTTAAATAAATGGGAGATGGAGATGTAACCACGAAATGATGTACGTCCAGGCCGACGTAACCCGAGGACTGCCTGTACTCAATCTTATAGTCTGTAAATTGATCAGTTTAGAATACCCCTGCTCTAATTGCATCTTCCCTCCACTGGTACTAAAATATTTTCGATGGGCCTTCAGGTGATTTATAGTTTACTTGGATAGGGGACATGTCTCATGGGGGAAAGGTACTAAGCTTCAAAGGAATGAGACCAATAAAATAAGTGATGTTGGATTTCAGAGGTGGGAGAGATCACTGTGGGAGTGGGGAGCAGGGAGCGCTGTAGGAGGGGACATGACATGCTTGGGGTGATCAGGAAAGTGAGTGCTAGAGTCAGACTGCCCAGTTCCAGATCCTGGCTTGGCCACATTTTAACTGTGTGAACTTGTGCAAGTCATTGAGTCTTTCTGTGAAACAGATAAGAACAATACCTTGTTCTTCGGGTAGGCGTGAGGATTAGGTGGGAGAGGAGGAGAGATCTGGCCTTTACGGTGAACTCTGAAGGGAAAGCTTATGCTGGGGGCAGGGTTGTCCATACCTGCGGCAGGGACCCGTACCAGCTGCCGGTGGTCTTAGAGACATGGAGACAGCACATCCACATGGGCGCTTGAGCCTGAAGAGGGAGCTCATGCCAGAAGCTCCATGGAGGCAAATTGCATGGGGGCCCTTAAATATCCCCGAATGTGAACTCTGAATTTGAGTAGGCAAAATAAGATAGATAAAACAGACTTCTTCCCAAAGGAAGTAGCATTTCTCTTTTTTTCTGTTAAAATAAATATACACTATCCGAATTAGGCCAACTTAAGTCTGTTAGTCAATTAGAACTTCTGAATGGATTTGTAGTTTGTTAGTACTTCCTTAAAAGTATCTAATTTTTATTCCATTCTTATAATTTTTCTTTCTTTTTAAAAAATATACTTAAATTTTTTAAAATTGATTTCAGAGAGGAAGAAAGAGGGAGAGAGAGAGAGAGAGAGAGAGAAACATCAGTGATGAGAGAGAATCATTGATCGGCTGCCCTCCTGCACGCCCCCTACTGGGGATCAAGCCCACAACCCAGGCATGTGTCCTTGACTGGAATCAAACCTGGGACCCTTCAGTCTGCAGGGCCAACGCTCTATCCACTGAGCCAAACCAGCTAGGGCTAAATATACTTTTCAGAGAGGGAGGGAGGAAGAAAGAGAGAGAGAGAGAGAGAGAGAGAGAGAGAGAGAGAGAGAAAGAGAACACACCAATGATGAGAGAGAATCACTGATCTTTCTTTCTTTATTCAATAAATAATTTACTGATGATTTACCACTAGAGCGAGCTGCCTATAGGAGTCAGCACAGATCTGGAGCCAGATCACCAGGGTTCAAATCCCAGCCTTTCCATTCTCCAGCTGTATCATGTTGAACCAATTTACATCAGAGTCTACTGTGTGCCTCAGTGTTCTTATCTGTAAAATGGAGATAACAGAGCCCAGCTCACAGGGTTGTTGTGAGGATTGAGTCAGTATTAAGTAAACCAATAGAACAGTCCATGGTAAGGCTAGATACATGCTATTGAATAAGTAAAATACAAAGATGCCAGTCTGTTCTAGGCAGTGAGGCCCTAAAACGGCTGAACAAGATCTCTGCTCTCATGAGGAGCTTGCAGTGTTGGGGAGAGTCCTAATTTAGTTTACTAGCTGGCAGATAATCATGAATGCTCTGCAGATAATTAAAACAGGGCGACGCGCATCAGTGCTTGGGGACTTAGTTAAATGGAGGATAGGGATGACCCCTGAAGATTTAATCTGCTCTTCACACAGCTAGGAGTCCCTCGGCCCTCCCAGAGCCTCTACACTTGAGTCCAGCAATGATTATATATCAAGTTCAGACGGACACAAACAAACATGAAGGTTATGTTTCTGTTCAGTTTAGAGCTTTCCAAGTATTAAACAATGACCTTGGGTTAAAGGCATCCTTACTGCCTAGCATACTCCAGCATACTCTAGTCTACCATCTGTTCAATTGTCTTCACCAGCTCATTCAAAGTACCTGTGAAGCGCCTATGATTGTTTCTCTAAAAGGAAAGGGCAGTTTCTAAATAGCGGTCAAGTTAACCACTTAGCCAAATATATCCATATATTCTGGATATTGAGAATATACAAAAGTCCCTCATTTCTAATGTTAACTGAGTTTATAATGTCGGGGATAAGTTAATTTTGCCTGTGCCGGTCAGTTACTTACTTTTAGGAATACTATCCTTTATGTGATGATTATTTTGAAAAGTCAAAACTTTTCCCCTTAACTGTTCATTTTCTCTTTCAAGTATGATGTATTTCAACTCTGTTCTCCAAATAAAAGTGTACATAATATCTGTGAACATGAGCTCAAAATTAAAAGCAAAGAATTAGTTGAATACCTGTCCTGCTTCAAATGGGTAATACCAGGGAAAGAGCATGGGGCAGTGAGTTAGTGTGTTTGAGTCCTGGTTTTGATTAACTATAAGCTTTGTGAACTTGTGCAGATACTTTAACATCTCTAAACTTTAAAAAACCAGTAATCACCCATCTATTTTTTGTTTTGTTTTTTGATAATAGCCATCCTGACAGGTATGAGGTGGTATCTCATTATGGTGGTGTTTTGTGTTTCCCTGATGAGTAGTGACATTGAATATTTTTTCACATACCTGTGTCTGCTCAAGTCCTTGGCCCATTTAAAAAATCAGGTTCTTTCTTTAAAAAAATATTTTTTTATTGATTTCAGAGAGGAAGGGAGAGGGAGATAGAAACATTAATTATGGGAGAGAATCATTGATGGGCTACCTCCTGCACACCCCCTATTGAGGATTGAGCCTGCAACCTGGGCATGTGCCCTGACCGGGAACTGAACTCTGACCTCTGGATTCATGAGTCAACACTCAACCACTGAGCTACACTGGCCAGGCTAAAATCAGGTCATTCTTTTTTTGCTACAGAGCTATATGAGTTCCTTACATATTTTGGAGAATAACCCCTTATCAGATATATGATTTGGAAATATTTTCTCCCATTCTGAAGGTTGCCTTTTTACTATATATATATATATATATATATATATATATATACACACACACACACACACACACACACATATATACATACACATACACACACACATATATGTGTATATATATACATACACATACATATACATATACATATACACATACATATATATTAATTTCAGAGAGGAAGGAAGAGGGGGAGAGATAGAAACATCAATGATGAGAGAGAATCACCGATTGGTGCCTCCCCCTTCCCCCCTTGCTTTTAGTGGGAATGCAAAATGGTGCAGCCACTATGGAAAACAGTATGGTGGTTCCTCAAAAAATTAAAAATAGAACTACCATATGATCCAACAAACCCAGTCTGACTATTTATAAGAAGAATTGATGTCAGAATCTTGAAGACATATTAGCATTCCCATGTTTATTGTAGCATTATTCACAATAGCCAACATGTGGAAACAGCCGAAATGTCTATTAATGGATGAATAGGTAAAGAAAATGTGGTATATGCATACAATGGAATATTGTCTTAAAAGAAGGAAATTCTGCAATATGTGACAACATGGATGAACCTTAAGTAAAATAAGCCAGTCACAGAAACAAATACTGCATGATTCTATTCACCTGAGTTACTTAAAATAGTCCAGTCCATAGAATCAGAGAGTGGAATGGTGGTCTGTTGGAGGCTGAAGGCAGGGGGAGTGGGGAGTTACTGATAATAAGCATCAAGTTTCAGTTGTACAAGATGAATAAGCTCTAGAGATCTGTAGTACAGTGTTGCACCTATAGTCAATAGTGCTGTATTATTCATTGAAACTTTTAAGAGCATAGTTCTCATGTTGTATTCTTACAACAATAAAATAAAAAATTAATGATCGTCAGACGATGAGGTAGCCCCTGAACTCTATAATGGTGTTTTCCTAGGCCCCAAAAGTTTCCACCTTAGGGTTCTGGTAGTGTCTGCAGAGTTCTTCTGGAGCCTCTGCTGGTGGCCTCAGAAGTGAGGGAGAAGTGGAGAAGTGTCCCAGAGCTGAAGATGGACAGGTGTTTTTCTGAATTTTCTAAAAATTACTGAATGGCCACTTGGAATGAATGAATGTCCTTTTTGGGCCCCATGGATTCTTGGGGGCATGTCTCATCCAGTTTCCTCCCAGCACTCTGACTTCCTCTGCACATTGGCCATGTATGGCTGCCCAGCCCTAGCTTTACACCACTTCTCATTTCAGGTAACCAAGGAGATTAATTAGAGTTAAGTCACCATTTCCACATCTCAAGGAGGAGAGGGTCTGGTTGGGACAGCCTATGATGTGATTCCTAAGGCTTCCAGGGTCCTTTCCTAGGGTCCAATCAACCGAGTTTGAGGGCCGTGGGGTTACACATCTGGGGGAGGGGGCTGCTTTGTGTAATAGGGGTACAGGAAGAAAAAAATGATTAGAAGAGGAAATGATTGGCCTCTTCAGGACTCTTGCCAAAACATCCTTGTAGATAAAGTTGGTGAAAGATGGATTAGATGATAGTATAACTAGGTAGTACCCAGCTCATTGAACAAGCAGGCTCATAAAGTGTCATTTGATGGCTTTTTGCCTGCTTGGAAAAATATCACGAGCACTAGGCCACAGGACTCCATCGTTAGCTTTGTCTTGTTCAAGATTTTTATCAAAACTTGGATAAAGATGTAGAAGTCACCCTTATTAAATGTACTGAAAACACAAAATGGGAAGACTATAGCAAGAATGATAGATGATAGTATCAAGATTCAAAATTATCTTGACAGGCTGGAATGCTGGGCCCAAAACCAAGCAGAAACGTAGGAGTAAACATGAAGTTCTACATTTGGGATGAAAAATCAATTATACATATTCATAATGGGAGAAGTTTGTCTTGGCCATAGTTTGTGAAAAGGTCTTTGGGTTTTATTTAACCACAGTTTAATATGATCTGATGCTATGACGTGGCTGCTAAGAATCATTAACTTTGTTTCAGGCTGAATGGAAGGAGGGTGGCCAGGTCAGAGATGTAATTACTTCATTGGGTTTTGGTTTGGTTAGACCACAACTGAAGGATGCTTCCCCATTTGGAAATGTCATTTTTCAGGGATACCAGCCAGTGACCAGGAGGGCCAGGTTAAGGGGAATGTATTCTGGAGGTGAGAAAACTTGAACTTGATAGGATCAGGGGGTAGATAGTCCACCAGTATTTGAAAGGCTGGATTCTGCAGAGGAGGGCCTGCACTTGTTCCGGGTTACTTAGAGGGTAGAATTAAGACCACTGTAGGTCACCTCATGAAAATGGATTTTGAGTCAATACAAATAAAGAAGAATTTTGTAGCAGTTAGAACCGTAGGTTGTGTGCCTGCCAGGATGCTGTGGAAAGGATTCCTGCATTGGACAGGAGGTTTGACAAAATGATCTCTAGGGTCCCTTTCAACACTGAAAGCCCAGATTTCTGGAAAAGAGGAAGAGCATTTATTTTACTATGATGATTGAACTTGAAAGACTACTACAGAGCAAAGAACTATGGGTACCTGTGATATGAAGATAAGCTGAGATCCATATGTGCCTGAAAAACCAAGGAAATTAAGAGGGGTCTTAAGGCATTTATATTTAACACACAAAGCACATGTGTAGACTTCAGCCTCCTTTCTGTATCCACCGTTCCCACTGAACCTGCTTTCCACTTGGTGTCCCTGCTCGGCTGAGAGCCCTTTGGTAACCTTTGGGCAGTGTGTAAAAAGGCATCTGTTGCTTCCATGACCTTCCCTGATTATGTCTACATGTAGCAGTTCACATAGGAGGCTTTTGTGGGCTAGCCTGGGACTCTAGCCACCATTGAGGCAGTGCTTTTGTGGGAAATATATATTTCAAGCTTTTAACAACCAGTGTATGGGCTTTTGAAACACTCATTGCAAAGCTGGAATGTTTCTCCCTTCCCTTATACATCCCACTTCGCACCACCTCGGAGCCTTTTCTAAACTGGGCTCTTGCCCTAACCGGTTTGGCTCAGTGGATAGAGCGCCGGCCTGCGGACTGAGAGGTCCCAGGTTCGATTCTGGTCAAGGGCATGTACCTTGGTTGCGGGCACATCCCCAGCAGGAGGTGTGCAGGAGGCAGCTGATCGATGTTTCTCTCTCATCGATATTTCTAACTCTCTATCCCTCTCCCTTCCTCTCTGTAAAAAATCAATAAAATATATTTTTTAAAAAAAATAAATAAACGGGGCTCTGGGCTTGGAAGCCCCCCTTGCTGCCAACCACGGTGGCTCCTAAATACCTGATACTTCTGTTAACCAAGCATTCTCATTTCTCCTCCATTACTCTATCTACAATGGATTTTACTAAGGTTCTTTCTTCCCCAAAAGGAATTAGAAGAATCTTAAAAAACTTCAGATAGCACAATTCAATAAGAAAGAGAAACATGGTGAAATAGTTCCATGTCTTCTGTCCCAACGATACACGGTGCGCCTGCTCTGAGTCATCATCCTGTGGGATTTGGGGTTTCTGTTTTGCTGTCCTTAGCTTCTCAAGCTTCTATTCCTGTGTAAGAAGGTTTAGGAGCCCTCGCTGGTTTGGCTCAATGGATACAGCGTCAGCCTGCGGACTGAGGGGTCCCAGGTTCGATTCTGGCCAAGGGCACATGCCCGGGTTGCGGGCTCGATCCCCAGTAGGAGGCGGCCAATCAATGATTCTCTCTCATCATTGATGTTTCTATCTCTCTCTCTCCCTCTCCCTTACTCTCTAAAATCAATAATATATATATATATATATATATATATATTTAAAAAAAAGAAGGTTTAGGAACTAGGTGTGGATATTTTGAAATGATGATAATGTTGGTGTGAAGGAAAGTTCCTAGAATGGTTATGTTATTCAGAATTCTTGGTTGAAACCACGGAAATGGACATTGCCTGGTTTAAGTAGGTTTAAATAAATGAAGAGGTATAGGACAGCTCACAGAATTTTTGGGAAGGCTGGAGAGCCAAGGATGGAAGATGGGAATGTAAGGGCAGGCCAGGAAGCCAGAGCCATGGCCAAAGCACTCTCAAGAGGCCCTCTGGGGAGGATGCTGCTGATGTAACCCTGTGCCACTGGACACAGCCCTGGCCCCGCTGCTGTTCCTACTTTTGGAATGAATTCTTCACTGTCACCACTTTCATTGTTTTACATCGTTTATTCGACGTTAAAATTTTCAGATGGGGCTTCCGATTGGCCAGGCCTTGGTCAATCCTCCCTGTGGAACTGGGCGTCGGGAGGAGTGTCTTACTTTTTGGTTTCTATAGTGGGAGGTACTTCCTCTCACGAAAGGAATATGGTTGGGAATTACTCAGGGAAGGGAAGGACTTCACATGCGAGGCATCTAAAAAAAGAAATGGCTAAAAATTTATGTTGAAATTTCTGCATTAATTTATGAAACTAAAAGGCCGAGCTCAGGTTGCAGCATGGTTTTTTTCAGCGGAGGCACATCCTGCTGTTTTTGTTGTAGAAGCCTGTCCTGCACCTTGTAGGATGTTTAGCAGCATTCCTGGCCTCTGACCAGTAGATGCTGGTGGCACCACCCAGTTGTGACAGTAAAAAAAGGTTTCCAGATACTCCCAAATGTTCCCTGGGCGGGTGTGCGTGTGTGTGTGCGTGCGTGTGTGCGTGTGTGTGTGTGTGTGTGTAGGACAGAATAGCCCCGGTTGAGAATAACTGGGCTAGAGACTTCCTCAAATCATGGATTATGAGTTGATAGCCTTGCAACAATGGCTTTGCCACAGGAGTGAGTTTTGTACTGTTGTTCTGCGAGAGAAAAACTCCCCTCACCCACCGTGCCCTTCCCCCGCACGTGAAGATCTGAAATTCCAGTGTTCTCAAACTTAGGTGTACTTAAGAATGAACTGGAGAGCGATTTGAAAGATGCACATTCCTGGGTCCTGCCTTCATAGAGTTTGACTCTGTGGGGCTGAGGTCCAGGAATCTGCAAGTTTTAACAAGTAGCCCTGGTGATTCTGACGCAGGTGGGATAAGGACCCCACTTTAAGAGACACGTATGTAGCTGCTTCATTGAGTACTGATCTCAAAAACAAAAGGTGTGTTTCTTCAAGGAAAAGAGGCACAGTTTTAAGGCTTTCAAATCTGTCCAGTTGCTGGTTAAAAGGAAGGAAGGCAAAGATGCGCCTGTTCCTAGGTTTTCAGGGCGGGTTGTTTGGAACCAGCCTAGACAGGTGATGCCGGCACTCGTCGCCCTCCATCTGTCAGCGAGAAGTGGCTTCTGTTTTGAGCTCTGACTTGCCTCTCAATCCTTCTTGGAAAAAGCACCTCTCATCCCTCTACACCCCCCACCCCAAGCATTAGTTAAAACCTGCAGGGGAAGTTTTTAATTCTTCCCAGTTCGCACTGGTCTGCTTTGTGGTCTTGTTCACTGACTCCCTAACCCCCACAGGAGCAGAGAACATCTCTCTCTCAGCATCACTGGCTTTACTTCCCCTGAGGAGCCTCCATGCTGGGAGCCTCCATTCTAACTGCATGGGTGGAGGTGACATCTGGTATACCTGTGACAAAACTGGGGCCCTTCTGAGCAGCCTCCTTCTATGCCTCTCCTCTCAGAAAGTCTTAAATCTAAGCAAGAAGATTCCATCCAGTAACACAGTATCTTGTAGTTTTCTACCACGTTTGGGGGCTGACTTGAGCTCCTTGGTTCTGCTTTCACTCCTGCTCTAGCTGGGACCAGTCACAATGGCTTTTCCAACAGCGTTTTTTATAAAACTCAGACCCTGTGGCTTTGATTCAAAGCCTTTGGTAGTTGTCCAGTGACCAGTCTCACTTATTCAAGACCCCACCTACCTTTCCAGCTATTCCCTACCATGCACCCTGTAGTCCAGGTTCCCCAAACGGTGCTGACACCCTTTATGCTAAGTACTCTCTGTGGGCAAACTATACTATTCCTGTATTCCAGACTCAGCAGACTGTTCTACAGACGAATATGCAATACCCAGTTCACAAACTGGGTGCCTTGTCCAGTACTTTGTCTAAAGAATGGAATTGGTTGCTAACATGCAAAATCTGATTTTTTACAAAAGCATGGGCTTCCAGTTGAAAAATCAAAAGATAAAAATCACTGTGCCCACGTTCCCAAGTGGGAGCAGTCAGCTCCTGCCCCGAGATGGGGCCTGTTCTCTCCAGAGTGTCCTTGGATGAAGTAAGGGGAAATACTGGGAAACTTTACCTTTCTATTTCCCACCAGAGGGCATTAGAATCTCTCAAAAAGTCCAAGGGACTGGAATTGCAAAGGCTGCCAGCTTGACTTTGGTATTGAGGTGAAAAAGTTATTTCGGCGCCAACCCGTTTGTGTACTGAGTGGGTGTCTAGCACGCTGTGTGTTGTTGTTATTCACACTTAAACAAATTCCTTTCGTTTGCTGTTTTCCCTCCATGATCTTAATTCAATTCATCTGAAAGCCAGTTGGAGGGAATCTAATGCAGCGGGCCTGTAGAGCGTCTCAGCTACCTTCAGCCCAGGTGGAGGCTGTGGAAGTTTGCTGGGGTCCTGATGAGGCAGCGTTTCCCTCCAGAATTGCCTGATCGGCAGAGTCAGCCTCACAGCTTACCATTCCCTGGTGGTGCTTCTCGTTGGCACAGAATCTTGCTTTGTGTCAGCACCCTGAGAGCAGAGCAGTTGTTCTGGGCATGCTTAACGCTAACTAGGCCGCAGACATTGATGTGTTAGCCCAGTGATGGCGAACCTATGACACGCGTGTCAGCACTGACACGCGTAGCCATTTCTGATGACACGCGGCCACATGCCGAGGATGAAACATTTGCTGCTCCTGAGGATGAAACATTTGCGAAATAATGTTTTTTCCTCAAAGTGACACACTACCTGAGTTATGCTCAGTTTTTTGGCGAAGTTTGACACACCAAGCTCAAAAGGTTGCCCATCACTGTGTTAGCCAAAACGCCTGTTTATTAATTAAGAATGAGACCTACGAGGGGGCCTACATTTTTGCTGGCCAGGGTGTACTTTCTTTTAAGAAAAATTAACAGTAGAAGCCAACAGATAGCCTTCTGTTTGCTGGTCTGAGTTTTGTGCAGGGGGAACGCTATGGTTTGCATGTTTGGAGGTCCTGCTGTGATGCTCTGAGGGCGCCCACTTGTGGTGAGGGATGGATGGTGCAGCAGCTCTGTCAGGCCTCCTGTGGGAACTGTGCTGTGGGGGTCTTGCCATATTTGCCTCTCAGACTCCGTCTGTGCGCCCCCTCGCCCCCATGGTCCATGCCACATTACAGGTCAATAGCTAATGCCACCAACTAGACTATATGAACACGCAGCATTTTTCACTCTAGGTCCTCTTTACATCTTTCCTATTACAGATGATTTTAATCCTTTAGGCCTAAGGATTTGGCAGGGTTAGTTAGAGGTGAGGACCCTTAGCACCTCTAACACCTGAAGAGATCTCAGCGTTTAAGAAATGAAAGTAGCTCTTATCCCCTATACGGTGACGAAGTACAGAGTCACCGTATAGGGGATATACGTGAAAACAAAGTACGTGAAAACAAAGGTTCCAAATCTCACTTTCTGTATTGGTTTTCGTCTCTTTGCTTGCCGTGGTTAAAACAAAGCAACTCATTATTGACTCATTTTTTTTTTTCTCTTTCATTTTTTTTTGATCCATCCTTGGTGCTAGTGAGATTTGAAATGGTTTAATAAGAATGTGGGAATATGGGCAAAAAAAGAAGAGAAAAAGAATAAATGGTGTAGTTGGGTCTTAGGTTTTTGAAAAAACTGGCTTTGGTTGTTAAAATTTTTGTAAGTTTTTTCTCTTCTTTCTGTATCAGTTTGGGTTGAATAACCTATTCATGTTGCATTAGGTCAGTGGTCGGCAAACTGTGGCTCACGAGCCACATTCGGCTCGTGAGCTGCTGTTTGCCACTCTGTTGACTAATGAGTTTGCCAAACACTGCATTAGGTAAAGCTAATACTGAATTAAATATATCCTATCTAATAAAGAGGGAATATGCTAATTGACCCTCACACTGTTGCAAAGATGGTAGCACCCAAACCAATAAGGAGGGAATATGCTAATTGACTGCCCCACCCTCAAAGATGGTGGCACCCACAGCCAATAAGGAGGAATATGCTAATTGACTGCCCCGCCCTCAAAGATGGTGGTGCCCACAGCCACAAGATGGCAGCACCCAGTCCCCTCAGCCCCGCTGGGGCGGCAGGCCTCCAGAGTCCCCCAGTCCCCTCAGCGCCCCAGCCGCCCAGGGCTGGCCTGAGGCACAGGCAAGCCTCAGATGTCAGCTACCCAGCTGCCCAGGGCCACCTGAGGCTCAGATAACCAGGACTGGCCAAGGCTTGTGCTGCTGGCAGTGGCAGCAGCAGAGGTGTGATGGGGGTGTCGCCTTCCCCTGATTGCCGGGTCTCCTCCCGCCCCTGAGGGTTCCCAGACTGTAAGAGGGGGCAGGCCAGGCTGAGGGACTCCCCCTCTAGTGCATGAATTTTCATGTACCGGGCCTCTAATATACATATAAGCCTATGAATCCTATTTTTGACTCTAGTTTCCACTAATTTGCCTACAATCAGAAAAGATGCTGACTCAGACATGAATCTTATAATCTAAGACTTAGCTGTGGGTAGAACACAAGGAACATGAGTGCTTATTAGGGAAAATTTTCGGTAGTTTTTATTCTTGTACACGATCTAGTTGAAGGGGAACCTCCATGTGCTCCAGGGTGTATCCTCTTCAGCTATGTTTTGTTCTTAGCATCACCCATGGACCTGGGTTCCCAAATGCAAAGGGAGGGAGGGAGACTGGACTGCGTGGTGCTGTTGTGGTTGTGCCCATCCCTGCCTCTCCCAGCAGAAAGAATGGGGATGGGCTCAAATGCCTCATTGGGTAGTTTTATAGGACTTGGAGAAATCAGATAATTAAGAAATTATTTGGTACTGAAGCCCAGTCAGCATGTATTTAGATGCCTTTTTAATTATCTGAATTTTGCTTAAGTTTCATAGCGCTATTAGGATAAGTAGAAGACTTAATTCCTATTTTTAGGGAGTTTAAAAATCCATAGAATTGAAACACAGGCATAAAACAGATAGCAACGCAGGACACCATAGTGTGGTGATTAGGTTAGATGACATGCTGGGGTTAGACAGACTCGCATTTTTTAACGTTTCTCAGCTTTAGTTTCTTGATATGTAAAATGAGGCTATTGTAAAGATTGTATGAAATAATGTATATAGAGTACTTAGCATTGAGCCTGGCATGTGGTTAACTATTCAATGCTTGGTAGATAATCATAGTGACTGGGTCTGATAAAATGTTCCTTTATATAGTTTTATTGAGAAAGAAAGGGTGTCCCATGTCCATTGCTTATGTTATTGTCTTTGAAAGAAAAATTCCTAAAATACTGTTATATACCTTCTTGATTTCTTTTATAAACTCCCCCCTCCATAACAGAAAAGTGGACCCATTGATCCTGTCTTTTTAAAAACCAGTGTGCCTGCCTGTAATTGCCTTTTCAGACCTCTGTTCTTTATCAGCTGCTTCTATTCTGGAGCATCAGCCAACCAAACAGTATATAGAGAGGAATAAAGAAAAGGGCATGGACTAGGACTAATAAGTAAGGGCTCTGGGACAACCTCAGAGTCTTGAGTGCTCTAAAACCTTTTGCTCCCACCTTGTTGGCCATGTTCTAAAAGATGGGGGTTTCTGCAAGTGTGGAACCCGGCCAAATGGAGTTTGTTTATAGGACCAGGGTATAAAGAAACAATGAGTGACCCCTGGATCATCTTTGTTTCCCATCAGAAGTGAGCTTGATGAAAAAAAAGAAAAAGGAAAAAAAAGCGAGCTTGATGGAAAGACTAATTCATAAGCAGGTAGGAAATGCGGTTCCAGCTGCCGGAGGAGGTCTTCAGTTACAGAAGTACTTTAGCCCCCGCTGGGAAGAGGAAGGTGTAGAATGAGTGAAAATGAACTTCCTAGGTTTCAACGTCACATAAGGTTTCTTTAAAAAGTGAAAATGTTTATTTGTACAAAAAACCCCCAATAAAACACACACCAACAGACAATTTTAGTGGACTTTGCCTCTTAGGAAAGTGACTGTTCTCTTTGAGGTGAGTAAAGGAAAACCTGACTGGCTTTGGTCAAGAAAGAGCGTAAGAATGTGAGGACTTCTCACAGCTGTTTTAGTAGGCAGAGTCCTTCCATGCTTGGGGAATAACACCACAAGCAATCTCAGTTTTCCCTGATGTTTGTTCCATTTCATTCTGTATACGCCTCTCTTCACAGATTTAAATACCAAATTGCTTCTATTACTTCATAGCTTCCACCTGCGGTCTCAGGAGTTTGCACAGAGCCAAAAAAGCATCTACACCCCCTCACCCCCTTTGCCACATTTTATAACTGGGGGCTTCTTTCTGAGCTGTTTATGTCATCATCACTATATCTCTGGGTATTCCTGGTTGAGTTTTTAGTTTCAACTGACACTGTAATCTCAGAAGTGGCGGCGCTCCCCACGCTTAAAACCATCACCTTGGAGAGTTTTCTGCTGTGACGGTTTGGGGTGACTTAATTTTGAAACTCTCCTTTTTACTTTTGTCATCTCTTCTGGGATTTATTTTCTTTATTGGGCAGATTTTTTTTCACATGTAAAGATTACTTTATTTTCCCCACAGATACAGAAAACTGCTTTAGCGCAATCTTGCCAGTATCAGTCTATTATTCTCTGAACACAGAGAAGAAAAGTTATAGGCAATAAAGATGGATTGACTTCTGTCTGCCAGTGCTGTGTGGCACCGATTAAAATGAAGCATCCTTGTTTATTTGAAGGAAAAATATGGATTTTTTTAAAAGTAACAGTTTGCTGCATGTATGAATGAGTTTGGCTATTTTGACTGAATTGATCCATCAGCTGGATGAATTGCTTTCAATCTGGGATTGATATTCTGTATTTTGGGTGCTGTGATCAGCATTTGTCTATCCAAGTTGTTAAGTTGTATGCATGCTGAAAAATGCTCCCAGGGAACTGGCCTGTCCTTGAAAAAGGGCTGGGGCACCCTCCCTCTCCCTTCTGATTTCTCTTCTCCTTCGCCCAGTGACACTGCAGAGGCTAAGTAGTGTGGGAGTGACAGCCTTGACCAGGGCTGAAAGATCAGTGTGGTGGACTCTGAGAGGTCAGATGTGGGATCCAGGAAAATTTCTCCCAGCTCCTTTCTTTGATCCTTGCATCTCCTGCTTGCTGGCTCTCTGCTCTCTCATCCCTCAAGAGTTCAGTGTCCTATGGCTGGCTAAGGACCCCCACTGAGACCCCAGCCCTGCCTGCCCCTTGTGTCCCAGGCTTCATGATTACTTCTCCTTGCTTCCTCACTTCCAAACTCCCTTTTTGGCCAGTTGCAAATTGTATTTTAATTGTTTGATGACTGATTTTGTTGTATTCCCAATCACTAGGGCAATGGCACATATTAGGCTCTCAATAGCATTTTTTTAAAAAAATATATTTTATTGATTTTCCACAGAGAGGAAGGGAGAGGGATAGAGAGTTAGAAACATCGATGAGAAGAAACATCAATCAGCTGCCTCCTGCACACCCCCCCACTGGGAATGTGCCTGCAACCAAGGTACATGCCCTTGACCGGAATTGAACCTGTGACCCTTGAGTCCGCAGGCTGACGCTCTATCCATTGAGTCAAACCGGTTTCGGCTCTCAATAGCATTTACAAAATTTTATTAAATAAATTTAATGTATAACATTGTCAAGTATTTGAATGTGTAAATGAACATTTATTTTAGTCTATTGATGGAAAGCAATCTGACTAAACTAACCCATATTAAAATACAAATGACTCTCTCAAATCTTTCATCAATGCTATTTCAAAGCATTATAGAAAATTTAGGCTTGAGTTTGCAGCATTTGTACCATTAATTTATTATATTTATTTCAGCAAGAAAAAAATTTAAAAGGTTAAAAACTTCAGATAGTCCTCCAGTTCCCTTTACCAACGCCAATTACTGTTTTAGATTTCTTATGTATCTTTTCTGAGAGTTTCTATAAATATACCAGCATATGTTTACATATTGGAACAGACTTTAATACTATGAGACATAATATGCCCATTTTCTTACCCATTGCTATGTAAGGCCCTGACCAAATTGACCACCTGCCTCTTCCCCCTTAGCTATCCCCTAATAGGCCACATATTTGTCTTAAAAATATCTCATTCAGAATTGTGTGTTTTAGGTTAACTTTATCTTTTATTTCTTTTTTTTTTAATTTTATCTTTCAACTTTAAAAAAATTTTTATTGCTGAGATTACAGATGTCCCTCTTTTTTTCCCCCATAGCTCCCCTCCACCCGGTTCCCACCCCATCCCAGGCTCTCGCCACCCTATTGTCTGTGTCCATAGGTTATGTATACATGCATATAAGATCTTTGTCTAATCTCTTCCCGCACCCCCATGCCCCCTTTCCTCTGAGAGTCGTCAGTCTGTTCCATTTCCAGGTCCCTGATTCTATTCCATTCACCAGTTTATTCTGTTCATCAGATTTTTTATTCATTTGATGTTTAGATTCACTTGTTGATAGATATGTATTTGTTGTTATCTTTTATTTCTTAAAAAACTTTTTTTTATTGATTTTTAGAGAGAGACGAAGGGAAAGGGAGAGAAAAGAGAGAAACATCCATGTGAGAGTGAAACATGGATTGACTGCCTCCCATACGCTCCCCGACTGGGGATCGAACCCGAAACCTGGGCATGTGCCCTGACAGGGAATCGAACGGGCAACCTTTCTTTTTTTTTAATTTTTAATTTCTTTATTGATTAAGGTGTCACATATTTGTCCTCATCCCCCCATTCCCATCCCACACCCCTCCCCAAGGATGCCCCAACCCCCTGATGAACTTAACCGTTGGATAGGCTCATATGCATGCACACAAGTTCTTTGGTTGATCTCTCCCCCCTCCCCGCAACCTCCCCTATCCTCCCTCTGAGGCCCGATATTCCGATCGATGCCTCCTTGTTTCTGGTTCTGTTCTTGTTCATCAGTCTATGTTGTTCATCATTTCCCCTAGATGAGCGAGATCATGTGTCACTAGAGATATAAGAACTGAATGTGAGACGAGCAATAATAGTTATGCTGACAGGCAAATGAATCAGTCTGTAGTGAGTTTCTTTCTGGACCAACAGTTCTTTTGAGACCCAATTTCAATGTCCACCAGTTCCTTATGTGTACATGTCAGCACTGACCCCTCAGCTCTGGATGGTGGACAAATGGTGGTAACGGAGGTCCGACTCCCTCTGGTTTGGTCTCAGCCGGACCCAGGGGCACGGCTTCACCCGGACTCAGGGGCACACCCGGACCTAGGTGCGCGCGGCCTCACCCGAACCCGGGACCCAGCCTCACCCGGATCCAAGGGCACATGGCCTCACCCGCGAACGGGCAACCTTTCAATGCATGGGACGATGCCTGACCAACTGAGCAACACTGGCCGGAGCTAGACCTTTACTTCTTTACATCACTGTAAGGGTTGACTGCATGTGTTAGAAAAGCTAAAATAACAACAGCTTACACAAAGATAAACATATTTTTTCCTTCGCTTAAGAGAAGTCCAGGGCTGAGAGGGCAGCTTACCACGTCAGGGACCCAGGCTCTTTCTGTCTTGCCCTTTCTAGTGCTTTGCCTTATGGTCCAGAATGGCTGTTTAACCTCCGGTCGTTGCATCCACATTCCAGGCAGCAAGAAGGAGTAATCTTCTCTCCCACCCACAGCACGCACACTCTTTATGGAGAACTCACAGAAGTGTCATACAAGACTGGCCCAGCCAAACATGGGAGCTTCTGCTATCACGGAAGAAGGGAAATATGTATGTTGGGTTAGGTAGCTAGCATTTTCAACTCTTCAAATGTGGCAAACCCCTCCCCCCCAATTTCTTTTTTTGGTGTTTTGGTTGTTGTTAATCCTCACCCGAGGAGATGTTTGCCATTGAGGGCAGGACTTGAAATCAGAAGTTCCAGTCTAGTCAGTAGACCTAGGGCAGTGGTCGGCAAACTCATTAGTCAACAGAGCCAAATATCAACAGTACAACGATTGAAATTTCTTTTGAGAGCCCAATTTTTTAAACTTAAACTTCTTCTAACGCCACTTCTTCAAAATAGACTCGCCCAGGCCGTGGTATTTTGTGGAAGAGCCATACTCAAGGGGCCAAAGAGCCGCATGTGGCTCGCGAGCCGCAGTTTGCCGACCACGGACCTAGGGGATCTTGGTTGAACAGGTTGACTTTGCCCTTGGAAAAACAGGGCACTGAACCATGCCACGGGTTAGCTCCCTGAATGAATGCGTTATCCCATGGTGAGATCTGGCTGCTGCCAGCTTCAGCCTGGGAGAGAGATGCTGATCACTAGAAGGGAGGGGATAATGTGGAAGAATCCCGCGCACCAAAAGAGAAGATGTTTGTGTATCTATATTAGTTGCGCAAGGAAAATAACTATAAATTCCCAAAGGCTTTTTGGTGGGGGGTAGGGGTGGAGGAGAAGCCTGCTTTATTAGTTTATTTTTATACTTATTTATTTAAACCAGCCTATGTTGTAGAAACGTGGCATTCTATAGTTACTGTCTACATTTCAAAGAGAAAAACTCAATCTCTTGGATGTTCTAGTGGAACCGCAACTTTGACATACATGTATTTAATAAAATTTAGCACTGTACAATGAGCTTTTCTTCCGAGGCCTATAAGAGTGTTCGGATATGCCTTGTTAGCTTACCCAAGCCAAACTGGAGGTCAGCACGATGCTGGCAGCCTGTCGGATCCGGAGGCCCCCAGGCACGGAGATTGGTCCCAGATCACATTCAGGGGTTAGTGTGTAACAGCTAGCAGATTCCAGGCTTCGAAAAACCCGGCCTGCGGAGGGGAAGGGGCCTGAGAGACTGGGGTGCCGCCCTTTCTTTTACAGATGACAGAACGGGGCCTGGAAGGGATAGCCGAGCCAGAGCCCCCTCACACTGAGCCCAGGCTCTGTTCCGATGGCAGCACCTTCAAAACAGGGAACCCCCTTCCTTGCCGGAAGCCACATCTTTCAGCGGTGACACCCCCAGGCGGCCCCTGCGGTCTTGTGCTTGTTTTGGAGAGATGCAGCGTGACCGTTCTTGTTGTTCCAGCACTGGGTGGTCTGCCAGTGAGCACGGAGTATAAATAACAACTAATAAATAATTTTACAGCAGAGGGCCTAAATCTTTCCAGATAGTGCGCTGGTGCGTGGCTGTCAAATGCCAGACAGACCCTAAGAAAACAGTAACTCTAACCCATCCATCTTTTATGTACATGGCACGTTGTTGTCATAAAATTTTCCTAAGGTTTTAATGGCTTACGGGGAAAACGTACACATAAAAACACACGTACACAAACACACCCACATGTGCGGAGCCACCCTAGCGGACTACATGATAACTTCTGTTTCTGGAAATCGCCTATTTTATATCTTCCTGAGTTTTCCTTCTACGTGGCCATGGGAAACTTTTATTTCATACTGCGGCGAATCTGAGCAGATTTAACATTTTTGGAATAAAATCCCTTCGGTTTTGCATGCTGGGTATACGTCTGCGTTTTGGCATCAGAAGTGGTAAGAGGAGGAATTGGTTTTGCTCATTTTGTAGTTGGTGTTTTTTTTTTTAAACCTCTTGAGAGACAGGTTCCTGACTCCTGGGCTCTCTAAACCTTGGTTTTCCAGCTGAGTTGGGGTTAGGATTCTGGCCTTGTCCCTTCCATGGAATGTCCCAAGCTTTGGCTTCTTCACCTGCAAACTGGGATTAATAATGCCTGCTGCTCTGGGTTGTTTTAAGGATGGAGAGGGCCAGCTCCCCAGTTAGAGCTCTCAGTAGTGTTGGTCCTCTTCGCCTTCTGCTTCTACGTCCTGTACCCCCTTGTGTTGAAATTGTGCCCACAGCAAAGCCTGCTCTCTCCTGAAGCCACCCTAAGTGGGCAGACACCCTGCTCTGTATTTTCATAGTGCACTTCCCTTGCGCCTCTCCACACGATCTTTGATGTGACGTTTTTCATTAGGGTGGTTACAGGGGATTTGCCTGTGCACTCGCCAGCCTGTACCCCAGCCATGCCACTGCACGGAGGCTGTCTGTGGACAGCAGGTGTGATCACAGACAAGCACTCAACAGCCATGTGGCGTGGTTTCTAAAACCAATCAGAATAGTACCTGCTCACGAGGTGGTTGCATCCCGCACCCTGCTGCTCCTGACGCCTGTTTCTCTCTACAGGCCCCTGGTTCGGAGGCCTCTGCTCTGTCCCTGAGCAAGCTCGGCTGCCCTGAGGAGGTCAGGTGTATGGAGCGCTGGATAACCGGGGCCAGCCTGACTGCCTAATAGCGTGTGTTAAGGGGGAGAAATGTGACCCTCAGAAGTCACTGAAGTTCTAACCTGCGTTCCTCAGAATGTGACCTTATTTGGAAACTAGAGGCCCGTTGCAGGAAGATTCCTGCAATAGGGCTTCCTGCGGCAGTCTCCGCTGCCCCGCCTGCTTCTCTTCCTTCTCCACCACCCCGCTTGCTTGCTTCTCCGCAGCTTCGTTCCCTTCTGCAGCGCTTGGCTTCCTTCTACGCTGTCTTCAGTCTTTGCTCTGTGCCTGGATATGCAAATTAACTGCCATCTTGGTTGGTTTAATTTGCATACCCACTCCTGATTGGCTTGTGGGCATAGCAGAAGTACGGTCAATTTGCATGTTTCTCTTTTATTAGATAGGATAAGGTGATCAAGGCCACATGAGGTCATTAGGGTGGGCCAATATGACTGATGTCCTCAGTAAAAGGAGGAATTTGGACACAGAGGCAGATGTGTGCAGAGGGAAGGCGATGTGTAGGGATAGAACAACATCAACAAACCAAGGGATGCCTGAGGCTACTGGGAGCCAGGAGAGAGGTGTGGCACAGATCCTTCCTCATGCCCTCAAAAGCAACTATGTATGAGACAATACATTTTAAGCCACCCAGTTTGTATTATGTCAGCCTCAGGGGGCTCACACACTGTGAAGCAGACCAGTTCGATTCATCTTTTGAGCTTCATGCCCATAGCTATAGAGTGGAATGATGTGACAAATCATATCTGCCTCATGGGGCTCTTCTGAGGAGTGAATAGTGCCAGGATGCTGGGAAGGTCTGTGTTAGTGGTGTCCCTTTATGGTTACTCCACAGACTCCTGGCCCTCCTCAGCCCTGGACCACTTTTGATCTTAGCAGTCCCCCCTGCCCACCCTCCTTTGCATCTGTCCAGAAGGTTTTCAGCCAAGTTCTAGTTTCAGTAGCCATTCGATCTTGAAGCGTTCATGTAAAGCAAATCCTATTTTCCCATGGGAATCTATTTTAATGGGGGTTTCATTTCCTGACCAAGCCCTCGGCAACACACAGTCTGCAAAGCCATCCACCCTAACAGGTTAGGATGTGTTAACAGGCCGAGGCCTCCGCCTCTCAGGTAACCATTTTCACTGGGAGCCTTTGTTATATGTGATACCCTTTAAGTGCCCATTGATTTCCTTACTTTTAAAAGCCTGTCATCATAGGCTGTAGGAAGTAGGGCCTGGTTTATTTGGTAGTCGTTAGAAGCAAAATTAAAATCTGTGAATTTAAATCTAGGCATCCTCCTTGGCATGCAGGGGGTGGAGGGCATCTGGAATCAGATGTGGGCTTCACTCTGATACTTGCAGCTGTGTGGCCTTGGGCCAGGTCCTTAATCTTTCTGAGCATCTGCTCTCCCTGTAAAACGAAGGTTATGATACCTGCCCAGGTGGCTGTTTTAAGGTTTAAGTAAGATAATGTAGGTAAAGAAACAACTTTTCCATGTGGTACATATGCAAACACAGCTCCTTTCTTCCCATCTCTCCCATTCCTCGACTGTGACTGCTCCAATGTTGGCCACTCAGACATGATATGGAGGGTCCTTTGGGACAGGTAAGAGCTTATTGTGCCCCTCAGGCTGTCCTCCCTCGAAAGCTGCCACCAGCTACATGCAGAGAACCCCTGAGTGCCATAGTTCAGACTCAGAACTTGTTTCAGCATGGTCTGAAGTGGATCTGATAATTCCATGTATAGAATTGTATAACGTCTGAGTTGTTTATTTTTTATAAAGTCTGAAAGTACCAAACATTTGAAGAATGAGGTATCATGAGACGGGTATGCATGGGTGCACATGATGGCTGAGGAAGTAAATTTTTCTAATTTTAATTATGAATTGGTCATCTCCATAAATTAAATGTATATTTTTGAAGTTCTCTAAGATAAATCTGCATTAATAACTATGGCTATTTGAGCACTTAGGGTTCAGATAACATCAATAACCTAAAAATCTCTAAGCTCTTTATAAACACCAATGTAGACCGTATTAATATCCATATAAAATAGGCCCTCAGTTTGAGCTTAATTGAGTTAGTCGTTTGGTATTGGATGAGGAGTCTGCTCCGGTTTCATTTAAAGAGCATTGGGGTAGGGAAAGAAAGAGGCACAGAATGTTATGTTTCAGCATCATTTTATTTGTTTTATTAATTTTCTAGTCTCAAAGCCATTCTCAGATGATTCTATTAAAAGGAGGTGGGATAGTTGCCATTTTCCAGGAAAGTAATGACAGATGATGGGGGTAAGAGATTATTTATACCTTATTATAATCAATATAACTTCATTCTGTAACTGCTTTTTGTGTACTTAAAGACAAATGATCTTATTTCCTTTTTAAAAAGAAAAAACTTACAAATTCTATAGGGGCAAGTTCAAAACAGAACATTTCCCAAGGCCTTCATATGCTCCTCTGATGAATAATTATTTTCACAAACTGGGTTCAGGCAGGACCCTGGGTTGAGTGGCTGTACAATCTGGAAACCAGTGTGAAGTGAATCATCATACAGTGACTATTTCCCAGTAGGAGTCTAGTTTTAATTAGAAATTTTATCCCTGACAAAGAGCTCAGCATCATGTAAGTAATAAACATGGCCATTAACATATTAGGAAAGCAAAGATACAGCAATAACTGGATCCAGTAATAACTGGAATAATAGCATTATACTCCTATATACATACTGTGGGCCTGTGTATAGTGTAGACATTGATTATCCAAAGGCCTGAGTGCTTTATAAAACATACATTCAGCACATAAAGTGCACAGCTCTGCCATGATTTAATATACATGAAAGAACTTAATAAACTATGGAGTGCTATACAGATGTAGGCTGACATTTTATTAGCCTTGCGCATAGCCTAACGTAATACACGTGCAGTAAGACCTTCTTAGATGCCTAGATAGCAGTATTTTTGCTTTCCTTAGAATTTAGAAGTTCAGGTGACCCATGAGCTGGGATATGTAGAGAAGTTTGAATGGATGCTATTTTGGGAGTGACTATTTCTTTATGCTCATGTTTTGTTTCAAAATGTGTGTCCGTGTATTTTGGAATGTAATCCTCATGATCACCTTTAAGAGAAGACACCATTTTGAAGAAGAGGTAGGGCACTGATGCTCACAGAAGATAAATGGCACCTTCAGAGCCACTTTATCCCTAGGAAGTTGCAAAATCCAAGCAAAAGCCTGTTATTTCTGACTCTTCATTCAGTGCTCTTTCAAATGCACCAGAAGAACCTGACCTTTTCCCTGGTAGTAAACAGATGCTATCAGAATTATTTCAGGGATCTTAGCACAGTGTTTGAGTCTTCTTCACCGAAGACTGCAGCTGTGAGGGTTCAAGAGGACTCTGCTGAGTCTTTGCTCTTCCTTGACCTCCTCACCCCCAGTAACGTTACTGAATACAGGTGGTCGCCATAGGCTTTACACCTGAGGAGTGCACCTGGATGGGGGAAGCGGGATCACCCGTCTTTGCCTTAGTGTATTAGTGAGGCAGCACTAGTCGATGCTGCAGTAACAAAAAATCCTCAAGTCTCATTAGTTATAACAAAGCTTTATCAATCGGACACAGTCAGAGTCTCTTTGTGCAGAGGGCTGGGCTGCTGCCCTCACGCAACTCCACCATCTTGGAGTTTCTGTTTTCCAGGTATGAGCAAGAGGGGAAGAAACGTGTCTGCCCCTGGTGTGTGGTCTCATGATCAGCTGTTCTGCTCTGTGCTGGGATTCTTGACTTCTATAGCAATAGAATCATGAGACCGTCTTCAGTAACATCCTGGTTAATCACCTCACCTGACCATGCCTGACAATCATGTTGGTGGCTTTTTATTTGTTTATTAAACATTCATGGAGTGCTTGTGCACAAGGCATTGCGCTGGCAAGTTGATTTAAAGCAGCGATTGATTCCAAAGAATCACTTGACTCGTGTTTCACCCAGTGATCATAGCTTTCGCGCCAGGGCCACCGCTAGTCCATACGAAGCCTTTGTGCACACCGGAAACGGGCCCCCCTTCCTTCTTACTGCATTTAACTTCCACCTGTCAGAAAATTGTCACGCTGAGTTTCTTAGGACAATTCCCCCCATTACTGTCTCCTGAGAAATTGTCAAAATAATTATGCAAATTGACAATTCTGTGTTAGATATCACCCCATCTCCCTTGTGCGTACACAACCTGCTCAACAGTATGTGGCAGCTTTGTTCCCCCTCCTTCCTACTGTTCAATCTTGCTGAAGTTCTTCGGATAGTCCCAGGTACAAATCTTTCCAATCTTTGCAAATATGGTGGGGAATTCTGAGGCAGATATCTACCTTTAGTCTGATTTGTTTTCAAACTGTACATGCCTTCATCCATTGTTGGTGCCTCTATTCTTTGACCATCTGTTATATTTTGAAAATACGGAGTCACCCCAGTACAATAGTTCCTTTATTCAATTTTTTTTTTCTTTACTCAAATAGGACCTTGATGGAATATCCTCAGAGTGATAAATTCCTGCCCAGGGCTAAAAAAGTATTGCCTTTATTAGGAAAATTGATTTTCTGTTTGCCAGCATTTGAAATAGAACAACCCAACAGGCAGTGCTATTATTCCGTAAGTGAACAAATGAATGGATACATTGTGAAGGACAGTTAGTCTTAATGTAAGCCAATTGCTTTAAAAAAAAAAACTTGTTTTCGAGCTGCATGTTATCACAGAAGGACCCAGACCTAGAAAAGCCCATTACTGCTTCTTTGAGTTAAGGACCCTTGCTAAACATGAAGGAGCAATCATGTGTGAAGAAAGGATAGTATGTTTAAAAAAATTCCAGGACTGGTCTAATTGCACTTTGATTGCTCTCTCTAGGGAGTAATTCTTATTCCTTGGTAGGAAACCACGAGCGAGTCTGACCATTTGGTTTTGTGAAAATAAACTCACTTTAATTTATTGACACATTATACATACCTGCCAAATTTTCTCATGCGTTTTCCCTGACATGTGTCTTGCCTGATGGAGTCACTGTAGTGCAGCCTATGTGTTTCTAAAGAAATTATGTTTTGCTAAGGAATGTATCAGAATTGTTAAAGCCCGTTGCACCTTGTTCTCATTAGTCTTTGGAATGCAGCTGCCGGAACAGAAAGGGCAAGGGAGGCAGAGACAGAGAGCGGTGGCTGCGAATAGCTCACCTTCTCTCCTCCTAGGAGGCCTCTGGGCTTCATTTTGAGCTGCAGCGTCTCAGGCCTGGTTCAGGCAGCTGTGCCAGGAGGCGCAGTCGGGGTAACCAAAGCCCATTGCTGCTCTGTGTAGCTGACAAGCCAAGTAACAAAATGAATCTCATCTCTCGGTGCGATCCAGCTACAATTGCTCTACTGTATGTAATTAAATTTCCAACACCCTGGTTTCCATCGGAAATACTTGCTAAACGCCTGCCTGGGTTCGTTAACAGCAGTGAACACTGAGGAGTGTGCAGGCATTCCAAGTCCTGACAATTCTACTTGCTAACATCTCTTGTCAGTCCCTCTTTCTACTGCCTCCCCCCCCCCCCCCCCAGCCTGCCTGCCTCAGGATCCCATGAATCTTGCCTGAACGGGTACAGTAGCTTCCTAACCAGGCCCCTTGCTTTCTCTCATCCACCCTTCACATGGTGGCCAGAGCGATCTTTTAAAGATGCTTGGCCTTAACTTCTCCTCCCTGCCTGGAGCTCATCCGGGGTTCCCCATCACCTACAGCATAAAATGACAACCCTTTGCGTGTTGTTGAAGGCCCTTCAGGGTCTGGCCACTACCTCCTTGTCCAGCCCAATCTCCCAACACTCCTCACCTGTCATTTTATGTTCCAGGAATAGAGGACCATTTGTAACTGGAAATATACCTTGCTCGGTCATACCTCTGTACCTCTGCTCTTGTTTTTCTCTTTTCCTTGGATGTCTTCCCTGCTAACGGTCCATCTGCCTAAAGGCCACCTCACCTCAGCCTACTTTCCTCTGCTGATTTGGGAGCTCAGTGTTCTGGGCTCCCACGGAGCTGTATGTGAACACAGCCATCCAAGCAGTTAGTTAGTGCTAGCATTTTGGTAGTGCTCCTGATACATGGCTGGAGCTCAGGAGTCAGGGCTCCCATTTGCATCTGTTCTGAGAAAATATTTGAGGACTACAAGGAGGCGCAGGAAGGGAGCGTAGATACTTGTTTTTGCCTGCCGGCCAGGTGAGTTGGCCAAAATGACTAGATCACCCTGACTCAGAGAGGACTCCTGACTGTGTGAGGAGAATGTGCTCAGGGAGCCCTCTGGAGGGGGTGGGGGACAGGATGCTTGAGCTCTAGTCCTGGCTTTGCCACCAACCACCTTATGACCTTAGATGAGTCACGTGCCCTCTATTTGCCTCAGTTTCCAGACTTTTTGGAAGTTGGTGTGGACCAGTCTTGCTTACCTCAAATAATGTAGATGTGAAATTGTTATGAAAATACTACAGAGTATTTTATGACTGAGAATGAGAGTGAGTGGGGGCCATCTTTTCCTCTCTCTTTCCTTCCTTCCATTAACAGGCTGTTTAATTAACACCATCACCAAGAAATAACTTAGAAGCCCAAGAGAAGCCTTTCTGTTAAAGTGATTTCTTGTGGGTGTCATTCTATCCATTTCTGGAGTCCTTAGCAAAGTCTTTGAAGTTGTTTTAACACTTTACACCTGCTCTGCTGTCAGGTGTTGGGCTAGCGGCTGGTCTGATTTGAATTTCACAAGTCCATGAGTCAATTTATTCCTTAGTTCTTAGATAATGCTCTCCAGGACAACTATATTTTAAAGGTGAAAATCTCTTGATTATGTTAAAAATGCAGGTGGAAAAGACCAGAAAATAATAGACCAAAATGCTCACTGATTGGTGCATAGGAGAGTTCTGAGTTTTTCTTTTTTTTTTCTTTATACCCTTCTGTACTTTCCAACCTTTCAACAATGGGCTTTGTTTTCAGAATAAAATCAAATCAGGGGATCAGGATTCGAATTCTCTTCCCACAAAGGAAATATACGTAGTGCTATTATTTAGTATCAGAAAAAATACAGGTTTTGAAATTTGTTACACTAATCATCTTCAGTTTGCTTACAAGTATCTGGAAAATTCCCCCAAAGCAAGCTTGGCCCAGCCAGGGAGAGATTCCCTGGAGTCCCAGCACAGTACAGCCTCCTGCCTCTCCCTCAGCTGCTCAGAGCCAGGGACTGGGGACAAGACTCATCTCCTGCCTAGGCCTTCCTATGAGCGGCTTGGTGTTTAGTGAGCTCGCATACCAGTTGCCGTGGGTCTGGAGGATTAATGAGCTGCTAAAACTTGACTTCTTCATCTCCTGAAGCTTCCTTTCAAACTACAGATTCCAAATATGACCTACCACAGCTATGCATCCCTCCCACTATACTTGTGATTTGTATGCTTAAACACACACTCCCAAACTGCCTCAGTTCCTACTGTTGATGCTGAGAGTTTAAACCCAACTGTGCCAGAAATCAGCGTTATGAACGAACTCAGCAAACTCAATGCCTGAAAATGACTCCAGAATACCCGGATTTTCAGTCCCCTACGGCAAATTAAACTTTGTAATTATTCTAATTTGTTAATCCCACAGTATAAGCACGTGGGCCAATTAGAAAGTTCAAAAACTTTTTTTTTCCCCTCAAGCAATTTCCCTTTCTAACCACCCCATTAGAAGGAGTGTTTATCTGGTGGGGAATTTCCTTTCTTTCATTCCTCTGATGCAGCCTGTCACTGAGTCCTGGTGAAATGTCTCTTGAGTTAACTCTTCACTTTCTTTCTCCTGCCCCCTAGTTTAGGCCTTCATCTCATAGCCAGACAACTGTAATCTGTCTCCCCACTTCTAGACTCTCTTCCCTCTAATCCAGTGGTTCTCAACCTTCCTAATGCCGCGACCCTTTAATACAGTTCCTCATGTTGTGGTGACCCCCAACCATAACCCACAGGTTGAGAACCGCTAGCAGGGTCGCCTAAGACCATCGGAAAACACAGATATTTACATTACGATTCATTAACAGTAGCAAAATTACAGTTATGAAGTAGCAACGAAAATAATTTTATGGTTGGGGAACTGTATTAAAGGGTCACGGCATTAGAAAGGTTGAGAACCACTGCAGTCTAATCCATATGCTACTGTCAGATTAATCTTCCTGGAAAATAGAGCTGATTAGGACACTCTCCTGATCCAAAAACCATTAAAATTTTTTTTTTGCTTTTTTACTGAATTTTATTTGGGTGACATTGGTTAATAAAATTATATAGGTTTCAGGTGTACAATTTTATAATACATCATCTGTATATTGTATTGTGTGTTGACCACCCCAAGTAGGATTGGTATATTGATTCAATTTACTAGTTGAAAATGTAGCATACAATATGTATTTATTGGGAGAGAATAAAATTATAGTGCTTCTAAATTTACCATCATCTTTGTAATTATGAATAAAAAAAATACCTTAGAGAAGATTCAACTAAATTAACACTGCTTCTACTTACTATCCAGCATAGTGGGATTCAAAATGGCTTTTGGTGAAGCATCTAAAATAGGTTTAAGAAATATACTAGCCGAAACCGGTTTGGCTCAGTGGATAGAGCGTCGGTCTGTGGACTGAAGGGTCCCAGGTTCGATTCCGGTCAAGGGCATGTACATTGGTTGCAGGCACATCCCCGGTGGGGGCTGTGCAAGAGGCAGCTGGTCGATGTTTCTCTCTCATCGATGTTTCTGGCTCTCTGTCCCTCTCCTTTCCTCTCTGTAAAAAGTCAATAAAATATATTAAAAAATAAAAAGCGAAAAAAAAAAGAAAAAGAAATATACTAGTTTTTCTTACTTTCATTTGTGAAGAGTGAAAAGGAAGAATTGATACTGTTCCATTTTAGTGGAATGCTGTGAAATGATATTGTTTTGCAGCTACTTAAAATGCTGAGGCCCAGAAGTGTTTATTTTTCTTTTTTAAAAAAGAGACTTATTTTGAATCCATGAGGAAGAGGAGGTGTGGAGAGAGAGGGAGGTATAAGGATTTTGGTGTTGGCCCAATATGGAGTCAGATCTCAACTCTTGAGCAAATTTAGCCTCTCTGATAGAACCTCACGTTTTCCATCTGAAAAAATGTTGACAATATCTGTCTAAGCTCTTGTGTGGATTGCAGGATGATGGATGGAAGCATCTAGAATAGCACCTGGCACACAGTAGGCGTGCCACAAGTGCAATAATGGGTTATTATTTTCATAGCCATTGCACATGGTTCAGTTAGAAAGTGGGCCATCTGTAAGTGCAGCTGCAGACTGAAGTCACGTATTGCAAAAGCTCACCTTGCACAATGGCTTTTATTAAAATGTGAGATTGTTTATAAAGCAGAGGATTACTCGATAGCTGACCCTGAAAATGGAGCTGGAGCTCAGGCAGGAAGGGCCAGGTGTGCTGGGCTAGGCCATGCTGGGCATCTCCTCCTCAGCAGGTGAGCTCTTTGGCCGAACAAGCAGATGTCTGGTTTCCTGGGATGAGGGGCAGGATGGGGTCTCGTTTGCTCTTTCACAGTGTGAAAGGCTGGGCTCTGGAGCTGTGCTGGCGGAGCTCTCCCATGTGCGTGGCTGAAAACAGCTTAAAAAAATTCATCACTCTCATGGCATCTCCATTTTGGGGGTAGAGCGATGAACAAGTAAAGAACCAGAGAAGAGAACTGAGTCAATTGGAAAACTGGTAGTTGAGTACCTGGCATGTGTAAGGCACTGCTTTGGGTGCTGCAGGCAGTGATGGAAGTGGTAGTATAGGATACAAAGATGATAAGATAGAGTCCCACCTGAGTCTGTCTGTCTCCACCTGAGTCTATCTGTTTTATTTGTTTTTGAGTCCTGAACTCTTTTTCAAATTATGGTAGAAGGAACATGTGTACATACACACACACACACACACACACACCAGCAGCTCTGAGCCGGAACTAGTTTATATACAATTTCCCAGGGGCTCAGGGATCCCCTGAATTTCACTTAAGGACCCTAAGCTAAGAACCTTTTATTTAGTAATTACAATCTAGTGGAAAATATTACACATTGGATTCAGGTTTGTGTCCCAGTCCTTACTAGCTGTGCACCTCCCTGAATGAATGAATGATCTTAGATAACTTACGTCGCCAAGTCTCAGACATTTCACAGAGCTGAGGATACTAGCAGCAGCATCTCACGGTCTCATGGGGGGTGGGGGGTGTCAGGAAGGTGAAAGACATGAATAAGCAGAAAAGCTATTAACACTAGACCTGGCATGTGGTAAATGATCAATAAATGCTAACCTGTAATTATTATTAATGAGCCTGCTCTGAGGGAGTCTTGGAAGTATAGCAGGAGATTAATTCCTATTAGTATCTGGGAAGGAAGTATGAACTACGGTTTTCAATTGAGGTCTTGTATTTAAAAGAATTGTGAAAAACAGCGCGGTGCAGTTTGCCGTCTGTATAGACAACGAATTTATGGTAACTGTCTCATGCCTCTTTCTAAAAGAAGGCAACCCAACAGCATTCGGCGGGGAGGGGGTCCAGGGGTTATATATTCCATGAAGGTGACCTCATCGGAGGGAATAAATCTCTCTCAGTGACTGCTGAATACTAGCAGAGTTATAATTCATGAGCAATAATGAAGAAAAAGGAGGATAAGATGATAACAGTGATGAGCTATTGAGGGAGTACCATGTGCCAGGCATTGTGCTATGTGTTTTATACAGGGGTGGGCAAAAGTAGATGGATTAATTAATAAATAATAAATACAATAATAAATAATGATATAAGAATAAGCTCCATGTTTTGCCAACTGGAAGCCTATGCTTGCGCCCCCTCCACCCCCCATATTTCTATGGGTATTTTGGTGTCCTTTCTGGTGAAGCTTAATCACCTAGAGCAGAACTCCGAGAGATACGGGCTTTCACCAGATGCAGCTGGAGGTCTGCAGGCTGTGTGTGTGCACGTGTGTGTGCACGTGTGTACGAGCACACTGGCTGGCAAAAACAGCTTCTTATCAGCTTTCACTCATTTGACTGCTTTCTGAGCCTTACGTGGAGCGTTTTGGAATGCGCCTGTTGAAAAATGAAGGTTTATCATGCAACGTGTCAGATTACAACCGCAGATTCAGAGAAGGGTTTCTGAGCTTGGGGGAGAGTTACAATTAACCTCGTAAAGAGCGCAGATGAAAGCCTTTCCCATCGTTACCATCAAAGACACTCTAGGCCACTCTTCCCCCGGAGGAACAGTTGCTTTTTATGACACGTTTTAAAGTTTTATTTCAAAAACAGTCAGCATCTTAAAGCAGAATGTGTACGCTCCCCAGGCCTTCACTGACAACGTGTGTTCGGTTTTCTCAATCGTATTACCATGTTCCTGGGTCTGACGTTGCTACCCTCCCCGGATCCGCACACCGAAGGATGTAGCCTGACTCTGTGATTTTCTTCTGAGAGGAGGGTTTGCCGTGAGCATGAGTATGACGTTAGAAGAGTTTCTCTTTTTCAGCCCTCTCATTTTTCAGTCAAGGAAACTGAGGCCAAGAGAAGAGATGAAACCCAGGCCTGTCTAGAACTTTTTATTTGTATTTTTTACTGCACCCAGTACTCAGCTACTCCTCAAACTTTAGAAACCAGTTTCTTGCCCCCTATTCTGGGTTGAAATGCTTCCTAATTGTATCATATGTCTGTGTGCACACATGGGTGTATCTATGTGTTTGTTTTAACTTATGCTTTTAAATATCATGCATCTTCTTCATGATGTAGAAACTGGGACTAATTGCCTTTTAATAATATTCCTCCACTGAGCACCTAAATGTTGGAGGAAACAACTAACAGGCTGATAGCGCCTAGGGCCGTGGTTCTCAACCTTCCTAATGCCGCGACCCTTTAGTACAGCTCCTCATGTTGTGGTGACCCCCAACCATAAAACTATTTTCGTTGCTACTTCATAACTGTAAATATCTGTGTTTTTCCGATGGTCTTAGGCTCTACAACAGCGGTTCTCAACCTTTGGGTCGCCTAAGACCATCGGAAAACACAGATATTTACATTACGATTCATTAACAGTAGCAAAATTACAGTTATGAAGTAGCAACGAAAATAATTTTATGGTTGGGGGTCACCACAACATGAGGAGCTGTACTAAAGGGTCGCGGCATTAGGAAGGTTGAGAACCACTGGCCTAGGGTGTGACGGTGCTGCTGTGGTCAGTGGCACCTGTGTGCCCGGGGAATTTCAAGGTCAGCGGACACAGTCACATCTCTCTTGCTCTACCCCCACTTCAGTCCTGTCTCCTGGGTCTTCCTGTCACCTGAGCGCTCCTGTCAGCTTGCCCCGGCTGCTGGATTTTATTGCTTGGAGAGCACTTTGAGCACTTTTTCCACCACAATAGGCCTCTGGCAAGGAGTAGACAAAAGCTTGAAGTTGCACCCAGGTCTGACTCGGTTTGGATGTGCGCCTCTCATTTACACACGCACGGGACTGCGGTAGTGGCCTCCTCACTGGTCACTGTGCCTGCCGTCTGTCCCTTGACCGATCCTCACTGCTGTCCGGCTTGAGCTTTGTTATGCACAGAGCCAGTCTTTCCCGCCACCTGTTAAAAGCCTGCGGCCTCCCGTCGCCTAGGGTAGGGATGGCAAGTGGTTCTAGTTCAGGCGCCAGTTCCAGGTGATTGGGTGGCTGCCTGAAGTGTGGGCTGTCTGAAGTGTAATGAAGTGCTATGAATTGTAATGTCTGACGTGTGTGGGAGAGGCCGTGGGAGCAGATGTGCCACGTCATCCCCAGCCAAGAGGACAAGGTGTGAACTTCTGAGCATGGCACACGAGACCCTTTCTGGTTTCTGCCCACCTGTCCAGACGCGTTTATCACTTCTCAGCACGCAGCCGGGGACTCTGCATCTGCCGAACTTCTCCCAGAACCCCCTGCCTCTTGTTTGTCCATTGCTGCCTCATCCTTCAACACACAATTCAAGTATTAATGCCTGTGAAGCCCCTTCACCTTTTGCCCCTTAGGCAGACTTTACAAAATCACTTCCTTCTTTTTTTAGTTTAGCGTTGCACTCTGTATATACATATTATTGACACGTTATATTGTAACCATGTAATCATATGTCTGCTCTCTTACTAGACTACTGCATAGAAAAGTCAATATTGGTTGAGACCCTTCAATGTCCTAAACACACTGGGCGGCACTGCCCCTCTGGAAGCTCAGCCAGGTGGAAATGGGGGGGTTTGAAGCTGACTTGCTGCTCTTTTCCCAATGGAGACGATATGTCGTTTCTCTGAGTCTCAGGCTATTCATATTGTAAATTGGGAATCATAATTCTTATGCCAGGTTGTTGAGTGGTTCAGAAATAGTATTTCTAAAATGTTAGCATATAGAGTAAGTCCTCAATAAATGGAAACTATTATTATTGGTTAGCTAGTTTATCTTTAGACCAGTTCTGTGAGCTACAGTAGGAATATTTTTAAATGTTGCACTTGAGCCTCAAATTATTTCCATAGGGTCATAGATCAAATAAATTACCTAGTTAGAATTTAAACTCAGGTCTGTGTGCTTTGGGGCCAGCGTCCTCTTTCTTATATGTGTTTTTACAAAAAAATAGTAATAGTCTCAAACCTACCAAAAAGTTGTAAAAACAGTACAAAAACATTCTGTATACATTTCATCTCACCCAGATTTTCCAGTTGTCAATACATCTCAATATTTGGTCACCCTCCTTCTCTCTCTACATATGCATAAGGACACAACACACACATTTTTCTTACATGATGATCCATCACCCCTACCTAATACCACTGCCCCAAGCAAGGATCTCTCCTCCTGCGTTATCATTGAGCAGCCCTCCCCGTTAGGGGATCAGTACTGACACGATAATACTCACCGTAAAATCTACATCCCCACCCAGATTTCTTCAACTGTTCCAACAGGGTCTGTTTTTCCTTTCTGGTGCAGGATCCTATCTGGGAAACAGTACCGCATTTAGTAACCACATCTCATCAGTATCCTTTAATCTGGAACTATTCTTCCGTCTTTTCCCAGTGTTTCATGCCCCTGACAGGCCTTGCCTTCTGTAGGACCACCTTCCGCCTGGGTTCGTCCAGTGCCGAGGTCAGCAAACTGCGGCTCCCGAGCCACATGCGGCTCTTTGGCCCCTTGAGTGTGGCTCTTCCACAAAATACCACGGCCTGGGCGAGTCTATTTTGAAGAAGTGGCGTTAGAAGAAGTTTAAGTTTAAAAAATTTGGCTCTCAAAAGAAATTTCAGTCGTTGTACTGTTGATATTTGGCTCTGTTGACTAATGAGTTTGCCGACCACTGGTCCAGTGTTTCTTGTTGATCAGCTCAGGCCGTGCACTGTGTGGAGGAAACCTCAGACAGGATGCTGAGCTCCTCCTGGTGCATTAGATCAAGATGAATGACCCGTTTTATGGGGGATGTTAACCTTGCCCATTTGGTCAAGTTGGGATCTGCCAGGTATCTCCACTGTAAAGCCACCATTTTTTCTTTTTAGTTGATTAATATGGGAAGATATTCTTGTATTATATGAATATCCTGTTCCTTATCAAAACATCACCTATCAGAGACCTGGAAGTGAATCAAGCTGAATGGCAGACACATTTGGGATTGGTTTGTCAAGAATGATCTTACCTTCCCTGGCTGGTTTGGCTCAGTGGATAGAGTCTCAGCCTACAGACTGAAGGGTCCCAGGTTCGATTCTGGTGAAGGGCACTTGCCTGGGTTGTGGACTCCATCCCTAGTAGGGGGCATGCAAGGAGGCAGCCAATCAATGATTCTCATCATTGATGTTTCTCTCTCTCTCCCCTCTCCCTTCCTCTCTGAAATTAATTATATATATATACTAGAGGCCCAGTGCACGAAATTCGTGCACGGAGGGGGGTTGTCCCTCAGCCCAGCCTGTACCCTCTCCAATCTGGGACTCCTGGAGGGATGTCCGACTGCCCGTTTAGGCCCGATCCTGGTGGGCAGTCGGATCCCTAAACGGGCAGTCGGACATCCCTCTCACAATCCAGGACTGCTGGCTCCCAACTGCTTGCCTGCCTGCCTTCCTGATTGCCCCTAACCGCTTCTGCCTGCCAGCCTGATCACCCCCTAACCACTCTGCTGCCAGCCTGTTTGTCCCCAACTTCCCTCCTCTGCCGGCCTGGTCACCCCTAACTGCCCTCCCCTGCAGGGTTGATCACCTCCAACTGCCCTCCCTTGCAGGCTTGGTCCCTCTCAACTGCCCTCCCTTGCAGGCCAGGTGCCTCCCAACTGCCCTCTCCTGCTGGCTATCTTGTGTCCACATGGGGGCAGGATCTTTGACCACATGGGGGCAGCTATATTGTGTGTTGCAGTGATGATCAATTTGCATATTACTCTTTTATTAGATAGGATAGAGGCCTGGTACAGGGGTGGGGGTCAGCTGGTTTGCCCCGAAGGGCATCCCAGATCAGGTGGGGGTTCCCTTGGGGTGTGGGGCGGCCTGAGCGAGGGGCCTGTGGTGGTTTGCAGGCCGGCCACGCCCCCTGGCAACCCAAGCAGAGGCCCTGGTATCTGGAATTTATTTTCCTTCTACAATTGAAACTTTGTAGCCTGGAGCGGAGCCAAGCCTGGGGCTCCCTCCGTGGCCTGCAGCCATTTGTGTTGGGGTTATAATTGAAACTTTGTTGCCTTAAGCAGGTGGGCCCGGCCAGGGTGTGCAGAAAGCTTTGCTTCCCCTGTTGCCGGCGGCAACCCTGGCCTGCTCTCTCAAGCTCCATTCTGCCGCCATTTGTTTGAATTTATTTACCTTCTATAATTGAAACTTTGTAGCTTGAGTGGAGGCTTAGGCCTGGCCAGGGCAGGCAGAAACCTTGGCTTCCTCTGTTACCTAGGAAACCTTGCTCTCTGTGGCTGTAGCAATCTTGGTTGGGTTAATTTGCATACTCACTCTGATTGGGTGGTAGGTGTGGCTTGTGGGTGTGGCTTGTTGGTGTGTCAGAGGTATGGTCAATTTGCATATTTGTCTATTATTAGATAGGATATATATATGTATATATGTATGTGTGTATGTATGTGTGTGTGTGTGTGTATATATATATATATATATATATATATATATATAAATGATCTTACCTGAGAAAGAAGCCTAGAGGAAGAAGAAAGAAAGAGGAGTCAGAAATGACTCTTTCCAAACACATTTTTCCCTGGAAGACCCCAGTGCTCATGCTGGGACCTTTATGGAGATGTTTTAGGTAAAAATATTTTGAAATCAGCCATGTCCCTGGAGCAGGGGATTTTATTAATGTTATCAGAGAGACTGGAGCCAAATTCTGATTCCATCACTTTTGCTATAGCAGAGACTCCTATGAACTTCCATGTCTCTTTTGAATTTGGATTGTTCTGAATTTCTGGAGTCATTGAGGTCGTTATGTCACCACATCTAACAAATGCTGTTGACCTTCAGGGATGTGGCCATTGAATCCTCTCAGGAGGAGTGGGAATGCCTGGACCCTGCTCAGAGGGCCTTTTCCAGGGACATGATGTTAGAGAATGACACGAACCTTCTCTCCCTGGGAATTTAAAACAGAAAATAAAACATGAAAAAAGAACTTACAGATGTGGAGAGAAGAGACACCGGAGGGCGGTAACTTGTTGGCTTCAAAACACCATGTAACATCTTTAAAAAAAATTCATCAAACAAATCAGAAAACAGAATTCCAGGGCCCTGAGCCTGTGCATGGGTGGGCCCAGTGGGGTGGGGGTGGGGTGTCACAGGAAGGGAGGAGGGTGAAGTTAAGTCTCTCATGACTCAGCTAAAATGTGTAGAAAATTAAAAATAAAAGCCAATAAAATGCAGCTTCTTTAAAAAAAATGTTTTTATTGATTTCAGAGAGAGGAAAGGAGGGAGAGAAAGAAACAACCACATGAGAATCATTGATTGGTTGCCTCCTACAAGCCCCCTACTGGGGATCAAGCCTGTAATCCTGGCATGTGCCCTGATTGGGAATTGAGCTGTGACCTGGTTCATAGGTCGATGCTCAACCACTGAGTCACACCAGCTGGGCCAAACCCATCTTTCTTGCTTATTGTCCACTGTGGTGACTTAAAGTTGTCAGACCCCTGACTTTGAAGTTTCCCTTGCAGCTGGGGGTGGCTTTATGACCTGATTCTAGTCAGCGAGAGGGCTTATGGGAAGTGGTTTTCATTTGTCCTTTGTCCGGTTGCAGAGGGTAGGATCTCCAGTACCTGGCGCTGCTGATGCTGTGGTCTATCAGTGAACTTTGCCTCCTTGAGTGACTTATGAGTTGAATGTGATTTCTGCCTTAGGTCCTGAAGGACTGGAGGCTTAGTGTGGGCACCAAGAGGAGAGAAGGAGGTGGGGGAGGAGCAAAGGGGAGAGCAGGAGGAAAGGGATGGAATTTGGTCCACGCTGGGGGATTCCTACCCTTGACAACATCCCAGGCTTAGAGATTCAGAGACCAAGACCCAGTCCACTCCCTCATGAATGCCCTTGTGAGACTTTGATTGAGCTGAGCTGGTTGGTTCCCTGACAGTCCTTTGCAGCCCCAGGCTTTCTACAGTGTGACTGACAACCTTAGGTTTTGAGACTTTCGTATGCCTCTGGTTATTGTGCAGGCTGAGTGAGATGATACACATGAAGAGTTATATGCCTGGTACATAGTCAGTGCCCAGTAACTGTTAACTATTCGTATTGTTTTGAATTTGTGCTCTGCAAGTACAAATCTATTGGTGTACACATCTGATACCTTTATGAACAAAAGGCAAAGGACCCACGGAGAACAGTTTTCAGCCAGTCTAATGGAAATGTCTGGTGCTTGTCTCTTCAGGGATTTGAGAAGAGAGAAGGAAGAGGGTTACTCTTCAAAGATTATAGGGGCCAAGAATTTGATTTTCATGGGTCTCTCTCTTTTTTGTGTGTGAAGAAGGCTTCTCTTCTACCAGAAACCAAGAATGGAGTCTACACCCATTGTGTGTGTATATCTGCCTGTTCTCTCCTAACACCTCCTCATTCCCTAGAACTTTGCCAGCATCTGGGAGGTCTAGTAAGAAATGCTCTTTAAATCCTCTGCATTCTTCAAGAAGCCCAAGGGGTTTAACAAGTTCTGATTTTAGCTAAAACATAAAAAAAAGCGCACACTTTCTGTAACTTGGTTCTTTATGCCAGAAATCTTTGTGTGTTTGTCAAATAAAGAAGCAAAACCTGGATCTTTTGTTAGTGGTTATTGGGCAATCAATATAAAGCAAGATTTTGTTCAGAGATAAGAGAGTGCCTTGCCTTTAACATTTTATAGTGTATTTTATTGAAAGAGTGGGTTTCACACTGAGTATAAAGTTACTATCAGTAAACTTTAATTTCTAGGGATAAGCCTATATTGAAAGTACAGTTGGAAAGAGGTCATGTAAAAATGTTCCCTTTAAGCTAAACATCTGATGAGAAATAGAGAAAAACTATTAAGGAAATCAGAGACTGCTTTGATATATTGAATTATGAACACACAGCACAGTGAAGTAATTTCGTTTCAGCTGCTCAGTTGTGGTAATAATTAAACTTGAAATGCAGCCTCCTGCTTTTTTGGGGGGGAGTAGGACGGGGTGGGGGGGCGGCTCCTGTAACAGTGACATCAGCCCCTAAGAATCAACTGCTTGTTTAAAATATTTATGGTACATGAAGGAATACATTTAGTGCAATGGTCTATTTTTCTAAAATCATTCCACTCATCGTGTAAATTATTTTTCTTTTACCTTAATGACATTATAGGAGATTTGGCTCAAATTTTGAATAGCTCGTTTGAGGCAGAGGGAAAAAAAAAAGCGGATTAGCATTGGAAAATCTTTTCCGATGGAGACGATAAGAGTTGTGGTAGTTTTCGTGTGGGTTGAAATTCTGAAGGTTTCGGGAACTGAAGTAAGCAGCAGCGGGCCACGGGGAATAGGGCTCAGCTTGTGATGGTAAAACCGGTAGCTTACGAGCGAGCGGTGCAGAACGTTGTCAGTGTTTGAATGAGGCATTGGCTACTGGACTCGGAGTTTTCTGTCGGCACAACTTGTGCTGCTACTTGCTGCTGTGCAGGACCCAAGTGCTCCTCTCTGTGCCAGTCAGGGGAGAAGTGGGATTGGGTAGGAGGGCTGGGGCAGATCCAACCCCACTTCCTCTCCATTATCCACAGCATGAGACCGGTCCATGTTTAGAGAAGGAAAGGCCCCCAGAAATGTGGACACAGAGAGAGACCTTGGCATTGAAAAGCTGACATGGCTAAAATACCCAGCACCACGTTTTGGGGCCCAAGGCCCTGGGACCTCGAGAAACACTGGGAAGTGTCTGGTAATTCACAGCAATTCACAAGGTTCTTGGCAGCTCCAGGCATTTCAGTAACTCCTTGTTGGACATAAAAAGCATGACTGGACCCCAGAGATGGGATGTCAGGACGCTGGGACACTTTGCTGAAGAAGACGGAGTGCAGCTGCGCCTGGGGTTCTTCCTGCGCTTTGGCCCCTTGGCCCCACGCAAGTTGTGGCCATCCACCTGCCGCAGCTGAAAGCAGACGTCCAGGCTGCGGCGGACGCGCACGTTGACAGGTTTGAGGAGGGAGTGCACCCCAGCCGATGGCCAGTGTTTATTTATAGATTCACCCAGGACTTCCAGTTCTTTCCCCAAAGTTGAAGCGGAGAGAGGAGGAGTTGTCTTTTATGAACTACCGCTTGGGGTAATCTGAGCTTGTAGATGACAGCCCCGGCGAATCCTAGCCAGTCCCCGATTATTCCCCAGGAGGAGGCTGCGAAAACACGGTCCTTCATGGTTATTTATGCGAAATGAGGAACGAGGCATGTGTGGAGGGAGACATAATGAAACAAATTAATACATGTTGAGTGGTTGATGTCAGCTGGCTGGTGGAAATGAACATGGTGTATAGCATAATTGTTGTCTTTCTACCTTAATTAATTATCTGATATATTTAACATGTTGAAACATTAAGCCAGACATCTGGGCTTTTATGGGCGGTGGCGTTTATCCAACTGTTTACTCTTCTTGCTTTCCAAGTAAGATCCATGCTCATCGGGCCCTGTTTGCTCTTAAAGGTAGTAGGTCAGAGGGCATACACCCCAACTCCATGCTCTGTGGTTGTGGAAAGAGAAGTGTCTCCTATTCTGAGTAATCCGCTTGAGTTTTCCTCACGGAGGAATTTGATAGGATGAAAAGAACGCCTCGAAGCATCAGCTAAACTGGCACTCGTCCTGGTTTTACCCACTGATTGTGCTGTGGGATTGAGCAAGTCTCGAACCCCCCGGCCTCACTTCCTCTTTTGGGATATTGGTGGGAAGTTAATAATTTCTGCCCCAGTTAGCTCTTGAGGTTGCAGGAAGAATAACACGAAAGCTCTGTAAACCGTCCGTGTTTCACAAATTGTTCATGTAGCCATCCAAAAACATTTTGGTGAGCATGTAGGATGGCAGGCACTGTGCTGACTGGTTTTCTAGTTGTGAACAAGATACCCCTTCCACACCTCCCAAGGAGCCTCATCTGAGCAACACATAAACAAGCTTTTAATATGTATTATGGGAGCCCAGCCGGCGTGGCTCAGTGGTTGAGTGTCTACCTGCGGAGGTCACGGTTCGATTCCTGGTGAGGGCACATGCCCGGGTTGCAGGTTTGAACCCCAGTGTGGGGTGTGCAGGAGGCAGCCGATCAGTTATTCTCTCTCATCATTGATGTTTCTATCTCTCTCTCCTTCTCTCTTCCTCTCTGAAATCAATAAAAATATTTTAAAAAGTATTATGGGGTAAAACATAAACAAAAAATATACTGTGGGATAAATGCTGTGATAAGAGTAATCACAGTGCTATGCAAGCAACCCAGTCTTGGGTCGGAGTGAGGTGGGTGGGTCAAAGGCAGCTATTGCTTTAAGATAAAGGGGCTTTGGTTGTTTTTTTGCACAGTTTGGAAGTGCGCCCTGGGGAGATTTGTTTAGCACAGCTGTTGGGTTTCGTCCGAAATTCACAGGGTACTTACTAGATTTCTTGAGAAGAGAGCAAAACTCCAGTGAAGGATGGGAGCTCGCTGGTTTTTGGCTGGAGGACACTAGCAGGCCATGTGGGAACAAGCCCAGTGCAGCTGACACAAACTTCAGTGTGTGAGAGCGAGCGGAGAAGCTTCCTCTGGTTGTTGGCTCTGTACTTATCATCAGCTTAAATCAAAATCCTGTTTTGTCCCAGGTGGTTGGACTAGAGCCGTATTAGCCTGGAGGGAACTCTTGCTTAAGCAGATACACGCTTGTTTCATGTCGGTCCTACCTCTTACGGATTTGTTTGAACATTTCTCTAATTTAAAAAAATTTAATCTGAAAAAAAAAGAAAATAGGATGGTGAATCCCCATGAACACATCTCCCAGTATCAATAATTACCAAGATTTTGCCAAATTGGGTTCATCCATTAATTCCAGACATCTTATCATTTCACCCCTACTAACTTCATTGTGCTTCTTTGAAAGTACGGACATTTTCTATGATTGGGGATTGTTAGAAATTTTTCCTCATGCTTGTTTTTCTCCCCAGTGTTTTGTTAGGAAAAATTTCAAGCATACATCAAAGTTGAAAGAATTTTAAAGTGAATGGCTGTGATTCTCCTGCCTGGATCCTATCATCAACATCAACACATCTCTCCATCTATTCGTTCCCATTACCCATTCACCCATCAATCCGTCTTTTTTATATATTTCAAAGTAAATCACTGAGATCAGTAAACTTCTCCCCTACATAGTTCAGCCTTCATATCATTAACAGTTTGATATTGGACCTTTTTCTTCTTTTGAGGTACATTTACAATGGAATGAACAAATCTGGAGGTGTGTTTGCTGAGTTTTGGCAAATGCATGTGCCTGTGTAACCCAAATCTCATCAAGATACAGAACCATACTAGCACCCAGAAGGTTCCTGCACACCCTTTCCCGATCAATCCCTTCTCTCTCTCCCAGTGGCAAACACGGATCTGGTTTTTTGCACTGAGGATTAGTTCCTCTGTTTTTAGAATTTCCTATAAATAGAACCATAAAGGACATGCTTTTATATTGGTTCTTTTTTCACTCAGCAAAATGTTCCTGAGTTTTTCCACGCTGTTGATACTGTGTTTCTGATCCTGTGTGGCTGCAAGTAGTTTCCTTTCATCGCCAAGTAGTATTCCATCAAATGCTTATACCACAGTGTATTCTCCCATTGAAGGATGCCTGGGCTGTTGCTAGTTTTGGATTATATGAATAAGCTTCCATGATCATTCTTGTTCAACTTCTTTTTTGAAATGCATGTATGGTTTTTATTTATTTTTCTTTTTTTCTTTTTTATTGAGGTATTATATGTGTACATATCTTACCATTGCCCCCCCTCCACCCCACACCCATACATGCCCTCACCCCCCAAAGTTTTGCGTCCATTGGTTATGCTTATATGCATGCATACAAGTCCTTCATTTGATTTCTTATCTCCCCCACCTCTCCCTAACCTTCCCCCTGTAATTTGACAGTCTGTTTGATGCTTTACTGTCTGTATCTATCTTTTTGTTCATCAGTTTATAATGTTCTTTATTATCCATAAATGAGTGAGATCATGTGGTATTTTTCTTTCATTGACTGGCTTATTTCACTTAGCATAATGTTCTCCAATACCATCCATGTTGCTTCAAATGATGAGAATTCCTTCTTTTTTATGGCAGCATAGTATTCCATTGTGTAGATGTACCACAGTTTTCTGATCCAGTCATCTGCTGACGGGCACCTAGGTTATTTATTTTTTGACAAATTCCTAGGAATGGAATTGCTGGGCTAGGAGGTAGTCCAGCATGTAAAACCTGCCATATTCATATTTTGTCAAATTGGTTTGGGCCATTTCACGTTTCTGCCAACAATGAATGACAATGCCAGTTGTCCCACTTTGCCAACAGTAGGTTTTGCCAGTCTTTTTAAATTTAGTTCCTGTGGTGTGTGTGTAGTGGTATCTCATTGTGGTTTAAACTTGCATTTCCCTGATGACTCATGATGGTATGCACTTTTGTACATGTTATTCTCCATTTGTATGTCTTTTTGTGATGTGTCTGTTCAAATCTTTTGATTGTGTGTGTGTGTTTATTTTTTTGGGGGGGCGTCCTTTTGAGTTATGGGTGATCTTTATATATCCTGGATACCAGTCCTTTGCTAGAATTTTGTTTCCAAGTGTGCGGCTCATTTATTTTTTTAATGGTATCATTGAACAGGAGTTTTTGGCTTTGATGATGTTTAACTTGCCACTTCCTTCTTTTATGGTTATTACTTTCTCTGACCTAAGACATCTTTGTCTTCCCGTGAATTACAAAGATATTTTCTTGTGCTTTCCTCTAAAATATTATAATTCTAGCTTTCACATTTAGCTTTGTGAGCTAGCTCAAATTATGTATGCATGGAATTTGATATCGGGTTCAAGGATTTGCTATTTAAACCAGTTTCTAGGCTGTGTTTGCACAGGAAGTGCCACGCAGCAAGGGTAATCAAGTACGCGTCTAGCTGCTGCTGGGGCTTCTTTTTAAACAGTCTGTAAGCGTGCGATCAGGCACGGGGACAGAACCTGCGCACGTGTGATTCTTGCCCCCGTTCTTGCATGCTTTCAGCAACCATATATTGAGTGCCCACCATGTGCTAGGCATGAGACAGTGGTACCCCAGAGCTGTCTACAGGTAATCGGATTGTGCAGGGGCTACAAGCACGTAGTGTGTGAATAGGGGAAGAGCAGAGTGAACATGATCAGGGGCCCGGGAAGGCCTCCTTGAAGGAAGGGATGGAGATCTGGGTGGGAATAAGGTTCCGGGGGAGAGTTTCCAGGGTTTGGGGGAGAGAGGGAGGAGACATACCAAGTCAGCACAGCCCAGAGTGGCTCCTGCTCTTCCCTCACAGGACAGGTGCTCTAAAAGTGGGAACAAAAAGGTGCCTTGGTGACTGGCATGTTTCTTTCCGGGTGTCTCTTCAAGACGCGGTGGGGCCATTGCCAAAATGCCCACCCTCTATCTTCTTGACCAGTTGTACCTTCTTGAAGAGGTTTCTCCCATACGTTTAAATATTTTTGCATAGAAGGTACACTTCTTCCTCCACGAGGTCTCTCTGAAGGCCCTGAACGTATTCTTTGCTGCTCTCTTCAGCCCCTCAGCTTCTCCAAGGACCATTCTCTCTGCTGGCTTCCCTCCTGCCCACTCGGCCTGAGAGCGGCCAGTCCCAACAGAGCTGCTTGCCGTGGTGCCTGCCATCCTGCTAGTGTCTGAGCCTCTCATTCTGCTGAACCAGAGTATCTTTCCTCAGAGCCTGAGCATTGCTGGGAGGTTCCGACAGCATCACCGCCGCTGGAAGGAAGTCCACACTCCCTTCTCGCTGCCCCTTCAGCACACGCGCTGGAGTCCTCTGTGCATCCCTTGGACCTCTCTGCCCGCGGCCATTCCCAGCACTTCTGCTTTCTCTCTCTCTAGATGCCCCCATGCCCTGGGTTGAGGCTATCAATGGGTGCTGCTTAGATTCCCATCTCTCCTCCCAAATGGTGTCTAACTCCACCCATCTTCCCTCCTTAATATGTCTCCTCTGTAGTCCAGGCGCCGGCTCCATCAGTTATTTTTGCTCATCAAAGAATCCTTATCTGACAATCAGTTTCTCTGTGCACAAAGATGATCTGATTTCATTTCTTTTACCTACTACCCCACAGTGATAATCACATGATTAATTCTTGTAATTACTCCCTGAGTAATTTCATGAGCGCCTGCTTGACTTTTCTTGTTGCTTTTGCCACCAGATTTTCAGCATGGCGGTCTCTCTCTCTCTCTTCCTCCATTTCTCCAGCAGCTTCCACTCCTTGGTTCCAGCCCAGCCACGACTGAACCTGCTTTCTTGTCACCAAATGAGACATCCTCTTCTCAGCCCTCATGCCTTTTTATTTTTCTGTGGCATTTAACTGTTTAACTTAAACTTGTTTCTTTGACCTCTCTGTCACGGAATTTTCTTCTTGTTGTTAGCCCTCCCCCCGCCCCGCCCCCCAAAAACTTCTTTGTCTTGCTTCCTAAATATGATGTTCTTCAAGGTTTTTCCTTTCTCTTCTCAGCAACTTTATTCATATTTTTATGGTTCTGTGTTATTCTAAATGTTTTCCAAATGTGTGATTCCTCCAAGTTGCCATTTTCAATAGTGTGTGGGCATTTCTACCAGAATTCCTTTGCTTCCCTTTTGTTGATTTTTAAAATTCATATATTTATCACCCATCCCCATTTCTCTAATCTGGCACCTTGACAGACATGGCTAATCAATCTGGATGGTTTTTCTTATGAAGTTCTTCAATGTGGACCCCCCAAACCCAGGCAGCCACTGCTAGCTGGTACATCAGTTGCATATGACATTTATTTGTCATATTAGTACCTGATATTCCTTTAGGTTGCTGGTTCTCCTCACATATTTAAAGATTTGGCCCAGCTTTCTGTTACCCAGGATCAGGTCCCCTGAAGAATTAGTAACCACCAAAAGTTCCAGTTTATAATCCCTGCTCAGTTCCCTAGCACCAGGGGCAGAGTATAAACTTGAGTTATTCAGATTTCTCGCTGTCTGATTTTTTTTTAAAAAAGATCTACATAGAAGAGATAGGTAGGAAACTTGAGTTGTTTTGTATCAAGATTGGTGATATATATATATATATATATATATATATATATATACACACACTAAAAAAAGGTCTTGATTTGCAGTTCATAGAAAGCATTTTCACTCGTCCTTTTGCCTCTTGGGTATATTATAAATATGTGAGAACAACACACTTCAGGAAAAGCATTGGCTTTTACCCACCCCCAGAGGCTAATTGGCTTGGCTTTGTGAGCTGTTAAGGAAGAAGGCCATTCCTGAGACATGGGTCCTCCACTGGGTAGACCCTGCCTGTAGGATCTCAGTGTTACTCCAGACACCCTGGAAGGGTTTTAAGCTATTGGCTTAAATGATGACCTTTAGGACTTGAGTTTGGTGATCCTTGGCACCTTCCCCTCCTCTAGACCAAGAATGCACTTTCTTGCTCTAAGTGTTTTCCTCCCTTGCACAGCAGCTGTGACAGGTCACAGGCTTCCAACTACTGAAAGAAAAGGAAAAGCAGGCTGCAAATCCTTTAAGATTTTGAACTTTGAGTTTTAAATTGGATTGTTAATGGAAGTCAGTTATATGGGAGGTGATAGGGGACCTGGGGTGCATGCTGCTGCTGACCAGCTGTGTGTCTTTGAGCAGTAACTCACATCTCTTGATCTCAGTGTCCACATCTGTATGATGAAGCTGTAGGGCTGGCTGATCTCTAGGGTCCTTCTGCATTCAGCACTCCATATTCTTTGTTTTCCTGCTTATTGCTGTTATTAATTTATCTACTGATACTCTTTTGTTTAGACAGTGAACAAAGTTTTGTGGAAAGATCAGAATTTTAAAGAGTTTTTGGAATTGTTTATATTTGTGGGTCTGCAGGAAAAGGGAGAGTGCCCTGCCCTGGAAGACTCTGAGTGTACCTAGGGGGATGGGGAAGAGGCAGGCTTAAGAACTGCCAATTTGTTGATGGCCCTTAGGTTTATAAAGCAGCCAGGAAACAAAGGTGTATGGTGCAGGCTGGCATCTCATCAAGCCACACAGTGTACGGCCATGATAAGGAGCACAGGTTTTGGGATCAGGCAGAAGACCTGAGGTGCTAGTCCTGATTTCGTCATCCTCTGGCTATGTGATCTTGAATGAGATAACCTCTCCTAAACCTCAGTTTTCATGTTTGTAAGTGGAATAATAATGGTGCTTCCTTCATAGCATTGCTGTGAGGAGTAGATTGGATAATATATAAAAAATCTTAGCCCATGTGATGTATAGTAATTTGTCAATAAACCTAGCCTATTTTTCCTCACATCCAGCTTTTATTTTATTTTGTTTTATTTTTAAATTTATCTTTATTGTTGAAAGTATTACAGATGTACTACTTCCTCCCCCTCCACCCCCACTGACCCCCTCCTCTCCTGCCCCCTCCCAAGGCCTTTACTGTCACTACACTATTGTCTGTCCATGGGTTATGCATATGTGCATACACGTTCTTTGGTTAATCTCTTCCTGTCTCCCACCCCCTTCCCTCTGACATTCATCAGTCTGTTGCATGCTTCAATGTCTCTGGATCTATTTTGCTCAACAGTTTATTTTGTTCATTAGATTTCACATATAAATGAGATCATGTGATACTTGTCTTTCTCTGGCTTATTTTGCTTAGCATAATACTCTCTGCAAGTCCCTCCGTGCTGTATCAAAGGGTAAGAGATCTTTATTTTCTTACAGCTGCATATTATTCTATTGTGTAAATGTACCACATTTTTTTTTATCACTTATCTACTGATGGGTACTTGACTGCCTGTTTTCAGATCTTAGCTATTGTAAATAGCACTGCTATGAACAGAGAGTGCATATATTCTTTCCTATTGGTGTTTCAACATTCTTAGGCTATATTCCACGAATTGGGTCACTGGGTTAGATGGCAGTTCCATTTTTAATTATTTGCGGAAACTCCACACTATTTTCCATAGTGGCTGTCCCAGTCTGATTCCCACCAGCAGTGTACTAGGATTCCCTTCTCTCCACATCCTCTCCAGCACTTGTCATTTGTTGATAGTAGCCATTCTGGCAGGTGTAAAGTGATACCTCATTGTAGTTTTAATTTTATATCTCTGATGATTAGTGACTGAGTATTTTTTCATATGTCTCTTGGCCATCTGTATGTCCTCTTTGGAGAAGTGTCTATTTAGGTCCTTTGCCCATTTTTTTTAATTGGATTGTTTGTCTTCCTTTTGTTAAGTCTTATGAATATTTTATATATTTTGGAAATTAACCCCTTATTAGATGTATCATTGGCAAATATGTTCTCCCATACAGTGGGATCTCTTTTCATTTTGTTGATGGTTTCTTTTGCTGTGCAGAAGCTGTTTATTTTGATGTAGTCCCATTTATTTTTTCCTTTGTTCCCCTTGCCCTAGATGTGTCAGCAAACATATTGCTATGAGAGATGTCTAAGATTTTGCTGCCTATGGTTTCTTCTAGGATTTTTATGGTTTCATGACTTATATTTAAGTATTTTATCCATTTTGAAATTATTTTTGTGTATGGGGTAAGTCAGTGGTCTGGTTTCATTTTTTAGCATGTATCTGTCCAATTTTCCCAGCACCATTTATTGAAGAGACTGTCTTGACTCCACTGTATGCTCTTGCTTCCTTCGTGAAATATTAATTGAGCATAATGGCTTGGGTCGATTTCTGTGTTCTGTTCCATTGTTCTCTGAGCTTCAGACTTTTTATCTGCATAGTGGGACATTGGATCAAATATTCTTCTGGATCCTTAGTTTTAAAATTCTGTGATTCTAGTTTGGAGTCAACTACTCTTTTACTTTTCTGGGTTCCATTGAAAGGTCTCTGCTACTCCCTTTATCATATATCAGAAAACATCAAGATTATTTCCTTTTACTTCTGGTTCTATATCCTGGAGTGAAAAGACTTGAGAGAGTTCTGAGAGATTAAAGCACCTTCTTCTCTTCTTCTTTGTTGCCCATTGGCCCATCTAGGTTTGTGTCATTGTCCTCCTGAGCAAGGAGGCCAACGCAGCTCCTAAAATGACACACGTGTCAGAGAGCTGGAGAGGCCTCATTTCTTTGGTTCATGACTGTCAAGACTACTTTTAAATACCCCAAGTATGGTGGTTCCATAGACTTCCCTTCGGCACTATCTAGGTCCATAGAAACTGAGAATCAGCCTTTCCTCTTTTTGCTCTACTAATGTTAGAACAATTAATTTTCTTTGTAAATATCTTTCTTTCAGTAGTTTGTCTTCCTGTACACTACCCAACTGTTCATCTGTCTGTTAAATAAATATGTCAGGCATTGGGCTAACCTCCAGAACACAGATGTCAGACTTGGTCTTTATCCTTGAGCAACTCCTGGATAAAGACCAACAAGGAGATACCATGGTGTTTGGTGGCTTGAGAGGGATGTTCAGGGTGTGTGTGTACAGGTAAGGAAAGGAGGTGACCCCTTGAGCGAACTCAGGCAATGACATATTTACTTTGAAATAGGAGTTTTGATATTTCAAAGTAAGACAAGGTTTTAGTTAACTAGCAACAAGTTAAATAAATAAAATCTGCCCTATAAATATATATTAGACATAATTCCATTTAATGGAACATCAATGTCTGGATGCAAGCATTTTCTATACTAAAATCCCCTCTCATGATACCAATCACAATGTAGTATTTTGCCATTAAATTTATTTTTCTGTTGGAATAAGCCTTTACAGTATATTACAGTTTTAAAAAGTAACAATATAGAAAAGGGGTTATTATATAAAAGCAAAGTTTTTATTGATTTAAAAAACAAGGGCACTGGAGAGGAAAAATATTGCTATGTCTGTAGAGTCTGTTTCATTGCAAGTGCCTGAATCTGTTATCCTTAATAAAATCTTGACTTTTCTGTCAGAGTGTGGGTGAATAAAATATATCTGCAGAGATATTTTTGGTAGTAAACACAATTCTTGCCTTTTGATTTGAGGTTTGTAAGAATCCTAAAATAATAGGGCACTAATTGGCTCGGATTGAAATCTCAGATAATTGGATGGATTATGAGCACAGAAATGGTAATAGTAGCTAATGTTTTTATCATGTAGGAGATGGTTATTTGTTTACTGTGAAACACAACAATTTATCTCAAGTGGACAGAAGATTAAAGCACTCAACTTATGTCCCTATAATTGGGAGCTATTTATTAAATATATATGATATAAATACATGTTCATCTTTGAATATTAAATGCCAACAATGTGCATTTTGAGAAAGGAAAACTAAATTTTATTGAGCGTATTTAATGCTGTGAAATTCAGATATTGATACTATAAGGACAAAATATTTATGAAAGATTTCCTAGTAAGTAATTAGGAAAACCTAAAATATTCGTCATGAATTTACTTTTATGGTCACAAAAGTAAAATGTAAATGTGTCAAGTTTATGTCTTAGGCTTTTCAAGGTAGATATCTATAAATGAAAATAGAGATATCTGTAAAGGAACTTGTTCATATGCAGTTGTATTCATGTGAACAATACAGGTGTCGATCGTTTTCCTTTGGGGGTTGGAGAGTTGAAGAGAGGTAACCCAGTAACAACACCAGCGGCAGAAACATTTACATAGATGGCTGAACTTATTAACTAATTGTTGCCTTGAAAATAGCTTTAGGGTAGAGGGTGATGAATTCTCTGTATGTTTGTTTCTCTCCCTCTTTCTTTCCTTCTCTCCTCCCCTATGCACGGCCCCAGAGTGCCGTGTATTTCAGTTTCTGTAATTAAAATCAGTTCAGTGTAAAAACTTTTACAATAATTCCATGCCATTCCTTCATATATCTAAGCTGGAAATCACTCATGGAGTTGTGTCAATGTGCTAGTGTTTGATGACTAGAGGTGCCTCACTGGTTTGTAAGGATTGTATATGGGTACACAAATAATTGATACACTCCTTAGTCTTTGAGAGCTCAAATAGTTGCCCATTGTCCAGCAATTAGTAGAATAATAAGGTTCATTTATTACTAACATGTAAAATGAAAAGCTCACTATAAGTATAATGGCAAATTATTATTTATCACCTGCATAATGAGACATAGAGTTTATTTAATCAGTCATTTATATACTCAGTCATTCATTCAATAAATGTTTATTGAGTCCGTACTGTGTGCCAGGCAGGATATAGGTACTAGGGATGTAGCAGTGAACAAGGCAGAGAAGGTCGTGAACTTGATAGATGAGATAGACAATAAACAAACATGCCAACTACAGATAACGGTAAGTAATGAGAAGGGCATATGGGGTGGTGAGAGAAACAGAGAAAGAGAGGATAGGGGAACGGGGTGTATTTTAGATATAAATGATCAGCAGAAGTCTTTCTAAAGGCAGCAATTGAGGCGAGACCTTTCAGAATAAAGGAGCCAGATGTAAAATGTGAATATGGTTTCACGGAGTCGATGGCATTTAGTATACCACTTGTGTGCAAAAATGATATTCAGAATTGACCCAGGAACCAATGAGGAAAGACAGTAGCCTGCCCCAGAGCACAGACTTGGAGTACCCTGTTAGGTCAGATGTTGAGCCCTAATTGCTGGGTGATTGGGAGGCCTCAGGGGAGGGCCTGAGCCAGTCGAGTTGGTACTCAGAGGACTCAGGGGCCACAACCATTTAACTATTAATGCAGGGAAGTATTTAAACAAGCAATAGGGTACATGTAACGGCTGAACATCAGCCATGCTTGTATGTAATGTGTTTTTATTGATTTCAGAAAGGAAGGAAGAGGAAGAGAGAGAGAGAAACATCAATGATGAGAGAGAATCATTGATAGGCTGCCTTCTGCATGCCCACAATAGGTATTAAGCCTGCAACCTGTCATGTGCCCTGACCAGGAATTGAACCGTGACCTCCTATTTCATAGGTCGATGCTCAACCACTGAGCTTTGCTGGCTGGGTGCTTATGTGTAATTTTATGATCCAAGGAATTTTGACAACTAACCAATTGCAATTACAGATCATTAAAAAAATTTGACGACTTGACCTAGTGCAGTAGAAAAAAAGGAAGGGTTAAATTTCTGTCTTCAATGATAGCAGTCATGGATTCATAGTCTGGGTCACATTTTGAGAAGGTAGCATTATTAAACTGGATATAATCTTCTCAAGAAGGTAACCAACCTAATTTCATGTGTTTTTATAGGCGGCATCATTGTCCACATCTCCCTACCAAGATTTATGATAAAACAGAGAAACCATGTCTTCTCTCCGAATACACCGAGAACTACCCTATCTATCACTCGTACCTGCCCAGAGAGTCCTTCAAGCCCAGGATGGAGTACCAGAAAGGGTCCATACCAATGGAAGGCCTGAGCACATCGAGGTGAGGGCAGTGGTATGCATGTGTGAACATATAATTAATGGGGTAATGCATGATACTAATGTACAATTGAATGTAATAATGTTCAATACTGCATTAATGTGCACTATCGACCTATGCTATTACTGTCTTAATGTTAATTTGCTGCATCTCTGAAAATCCTGCATGGGTTAATCTGTTCAGTTTTCCCAATATCCTCTTAAAGAGAAAGGATTCTAGGGTTGAGGGCAGGGAAACAGGGGAGGGGAAAGACTAAATTGATTTACATAAAAGAGGTTGGAGGTTAAGTAAAGTAATAAAGGGATGGAGAGAGGGGGCAGCTGCTGAAAAAGGAGTTTTGGGCTTTGTCAGCTAAGCTCCAGGTCAGCTTAGGTCCGTGGTCGGCAAATTGCGGCTCTCGAGCCACATGCGGCTCTTTGGCCCCTTGTGTGTGGCTCTTCCACAAAATACCACGGCCTGGGCGAGTCTATTTTGAAGAAGTGGCGTTAGAAGAAGTTTAAGTTTAAAAAATTGGGCTCTCAAAAGAAATTTCAATCGTTGTACTTACTGTTGATATTTGGCTCTGTTGACTAATGAGTTTGCCGACCACTGGCTTAGGTGGATGGTGATGGTGATGTTGGTTGTGGTGAAGGAGAACTTGATCATAGAGGAAGAGTGGGCTTCTTTGAAATTATGCTATAGACTTTAAATTGGGGCTCCCCTCGAATTTTCTTCAAGGAGGAATATTTCCTTTTAAATTACTCTTGCTTAATGAACTCTGATTCTTTAGCTCCAGCGCTGTGCAGAGACCGAACCATTGGGCTCAGTGTATTTGGGTTGCAGAGGTGTCTGTATTGAGGGGGTGGGGGGAGATCAATCTCAGGATTGTCCTACATGTCGCAGGACTCGAACAGAATCTGCCCTCCATGCCTCAGTTACCGCCAGGTGGTAACTTGCGGCTGGCGACTCCGTGGAGTAGAAACATCATTGAGTGCCGTTGGGCAGCGTTTCAGATGGCGTAGGTCAGCCTCAGATGAGGCCTGAAAGATGGACATACTCACTGCCTGTGCCGCCCCTCGTGGCGGCAGGATTGCTGCGAGGTGGAGGCGAAATGGTCCAGCGCAGCGCCTGCGCGTTCCAGGTGCTCAAGACCTGGTGAGATCCCTCCCTGTGCCTCGGAACTGTGCTTTTGTGGTGAAGGCCCCAGAGGATGCAGGCGAAGCAGAAGAGCTCGAATTCATTCTGCCCCCAGGGCACCCCCAGGATGGGCCTGGGAACATCCTCTGCTTAGAATGGCGGGTTGGAGGCAGAGGGTTCCTACTAAAAGCTGCTGTCTTGTACATTTAGAGGAAGAAGCCCAGGTTTGGGTTATGGGGCAGAAAAGACGCAGGAGGGGAGACAGGGGAGAAAGGATGTGAAGAGTTCCTGAGCTTGGTGGGAACCACGGGATGGAGCAGCTTGACAAAGGGAGGGACTCGAGTGCCGCGTCTGACACTCGCCTTGAATCAGGTCACTTTCATGCAGAGCAGTTTCTTAAATGATGTGGTTTAAGCATAAGGTTTCCGGGTCCCTCTTGAAAAAAAAAAAAATTGTAATTTATGCAACCTGCTTTTCAGCCTATGACCTTTTAAACAATATGAACCTTAAAGTTTGGCCTCACTTTACGAAGAAAATACAGCATTCTTAGTTTCTAAGAGTCTAAAGACCACAACCAGAGCTGTGGACCCTTTCAGAACATTGCTTTTCCTTTTAAGAAACCTTGATCAACATGAATGAAAAGTCCTTGGCATAGCATGAGAGACATGTGATTGGTAGTAAAGGATGAGAGCTGTGTTGAGAAAGGGCTTGCAGACACCACATGCAGCCTCTAGATACTGGTTTTCTCACCTGTTTATGCCCAGTTTGCGGGAAATGAAGAGCGCCCTGCGAATGCAGAGTACAGCGCAGCTTCAGATGATCTTATAGCAGGGATCTGCTTCATGTCCTGGAAATGCAGGGAAGGGTGTCTGAGGGTTGCGTGTTGAGGAATGATTTCTGTTGGTTGCCCACAAGTGTAGGAGAAGAGGATAAACACTTTCTCTGGGGCAGGAGCCGTGCTCCGTCACCTGGCTGAGCCCCCAGATGGAGCCCCACAGGCCCTCTGGCCTCCCGATGGCGCTTTGCAAAACAAAAACTTCCCCTCTGACCTGTCCTAAATCACCCTTGCCTCACGTCACTTACAACAATAAACACATCACCCAGAAGGCCCCTCTGTTCTTGTCAGAGCCAGAGGAATAATATCATTCCTGTCAAGACGTGGCCCAAGTGGAGGAATGCAGAAACGGAAAGAATTTCCAAAACAAGTTGTTCGTGCTCCTAGGGGCCTTAAAAAGAAAAAGGGGTAGGAGCAAGGTTCCCAGGGGACAGGAAAGAGCGGAACTGCTTCTCCCGTCCTTTGTTTTCTTCCCCAGAAAGAGAACTAAGGGAGAAATAAGCAGAGGACATCTCTTCTCTCTCCTTCACATCACTTTAATCATTTCTCAGCCCTGTGTCTTCCATGCTGGCCGCTAGTGATCATAGACCAACAAAACTATGTCCCTATCAGGATGCTTTCTTTTTTGAGTTCCAATTGAGATAAATGAACGGAAATCACGATTTTCAACCATTTTTTCTGAGCCTTACAAACTCAGCAGAGACTCTGATTCACGTATCTGCACATACAACAAAATGATTTCCTGTCAAGGAATGCAGAGAAACTGTCTTCTGGGTGCTCCCCTAGAGGCCTCTGGGGGATGGGATGGGTCAGCCCTATGTCTGCACACCCCGGTGTCTGCATGGATTGTCATCCCTCTGCCCTCGGGACCCTTATTACCAGAATGTCCCACCCACGTCGCTATCTAAAGGCTGACCTGGCTTGGTTTCCGAGATTGGCCGTGGGGCTGCCACCTGCTGCATAATAAAGTCATGTGACCCAGGGCTTGGCTGGGTTTGGTGATTAAGCCCAGACACAAAAAACACCTGGTTTCTGGAAAGGTTATCATCCCAGCATGAGGCGTGAGTACAGCTGCACACAACTCTTGCTGACTGTAAATCTCGGGGATTTACAGCAGGTGCCGTAAGGAGAGGGTTTGTGATTTTCAGCCCCCCTTACTATGATGCTTTCTCACAGCCCTTGGTAATTCTTCCACAAAGGATCAGCCTTCGGTTCCGATAGACCTGAGACCAATTTATGAAGAAGAGGTTTGTACTTCAAGCCTCATTTCCCCTGAGGCGTGTCATTCTGTAAAAACACTCGGACTCCGTTTTGTGACATTACTTCTGTTAGGTAAGCCAGATCCTGGAAGATGGGCAAAGTGGATAATGTCATAGGAAAGAAGTGAGTCCTCAAGATGGTGTGAGACCTTTATCTGAAAGGGAGACCATGGTCAGGGCGAATTGGAGATGCACATGTGTGTGGGAAGATTGCAGGTTCAGACTTGATGGGGTTGGCTGCAGGGTGGAGGGCAGGAAGTTGGCAGTGCACATTTCTCCCTTTATTGACAAGACTTTGGGTAAACTGAGGAGAGACAGGGGGGCAAGAGCTAAAAGAGCAAGGGCATTTGGTCCCCTCTTCAAAAGCCAGGAAAGAAGCAATAAAGTTGCTAGTAGGCTTGCGTCCTTCCCCACCCATGGAATTTTACACATTTTCTGTTCAAATGCATACTTGGCTTTCTACTCAGACCTACACCCCAAGGGATATACTTACCCCCCTCTGTACACTGGCCTGAGAATTAATGAAGACATGCAGAAATAGGTCTCAGCACTAGACTTGCCTGAGCAATTTCACAGCCTTTGATGCTGTGTGTCTTGGATTAAATTTGGGGACAATTTGCTCATTATTTCTTCAAGTATTTATTTTTTTTTCTGTCCCTGTTCATTCCCCGCCCCCTCCCCCCCGCAATCTCTTTTCTCTTTGTTCTTTAGTATGGATAGTTTCTATTCATCTGTTTTCAAGTTTACTGAATCTTTCCTCCACCTCCATTCTAATATTAAGCCCATCCAGTGGATGTTTTATTTCAGATACTGTATTTCTCAGTTTTAGGGTATACATTTGGTTCTTTTTATTCCGTTACTGTTTGCCTCCTGTGGTTTCCTTTTAATTCATTATGACCTCATTTTGCCTTTTGTAATTGAGCATAGTTAAATAGCTGCTTTGGTCCTAACATCTGGGTCTGCTTGGGTTGGTCCTCATGATTTATCTTTTTCTTTCTTGAGAGTGGGTCACATTTGTATGTATGCCAGGTAATTTTGGATTGATCCTGTGCATTGTTAATGTCATATAGTGGAGACTAGATTTTTCTATATTCCCTTCTGAAGATGTTTTTTTCTTCTTTTTAGAGCAGATAGGCGGTGACTTGATTGGACTGAGTGAAAATGCAAACTCTGTCTTGGGTGGCACCTTAAATCTCAGTTCAGTTTTTTTTTTTTTTAGTCTTTTAAAAAATATATATTGTTTATTGATTTCAGAGAGGAAAGGAGAGGGAGAGAGAGAATCATTGATCGGCTGCTTTCTGAACACCCCCCACTGGGGATGGAGCCTGCAACCCGGGCATATGCCCCGACTGGGAATTGAACTGTGACTTCCTGGTTCATAGGTTGACGCTCAACCCCTGAGCCACACCAGCTGGGCCTCAGTTCAGTTCTTTTTTTTTTTTTTTTTTAATTTCTTTATTGATTAAGGTGTCACATATTTGTCCTCATCCCCCCATTACCATCCCACCCCTCACCCCACGCATGCCCCAATCCCCTGTTGAACTTAACCGTTGGATAGGCTTATATGCATGCATACAGGTCCTTTGGTTGAACTCTCCCCCTCCCCCCACCCTCCCCCTACCCTCCCGTATCCTCCCTCTGAGGCCCGATAGTCCGATCGATGCCTCCTTGCTTCTGGTTCTGTTCTTGTTCCTCAGTCTATGTTGTTCATCATTTCCTCTAGATGAACGAGATCAAATGTCACTAGATATATACTAATAAGAACTGAATGTGAGACGAGCAATAATATTTATGCTGACAGGCAAATGAATCAATCTGTAGCGAGCTTCCCCCTGGACCAACAGTTCTTTTGAGACCCAATTTCGATGTCCAGTAGTTCCTTATGTGTACATGTCGGCACTGACCCCTCAGCTCTGGATGGTGGACAAATGGTGGTAATGGAGGTCTGACTCCCTCTGGTTTGGTCTCGGCCGATCCCAGGGGCACGGCGTCACCTGGACTAAGGGGCACGTGGCCTTACCCATATCCAAGGGGCGCGTGGTCTCACCCGGGCCTGGGACCCAGCCTCACCCGGATGGATCCAGGGGCGCACGGCCTCACCCGGACCCAGGATATGGCTTCACCCGTACCCAAGGACACTTGGCCTCTCCCAGACCCAGGGGCACGTGGCCTCACCCGGGCTTAGTTGCACAAGGCCTCACCTGGATCCAGGGACACATGGTCTCTCCCGGACCCAGGGACGCTTGGCCTCTCCCAGACCCAGGGCCACTTGGGCTCACCCGGGCCTAGGTGCACGAGGCCTCATCCGGATCCAGGGACGCATGGTCTCACCCGGACCCAGGGACGCTTGGCCTCTCCCAGACCCAGGGGCACGTGGCCTCACCCAGGCCTAGGTTCACGAGGCCTCACTCGGATCCAGGGACACATGGTCACACCCAGACCCAGGAACGTTTGGCCACTCCCAGACCCAGGGCCACTTGGGCTCACCCGGGCCTAGGTGCACGAGGCCTCATCCGGATCCAGGGACACATGGTCTCACCCGGACCCAGGGACGCTTGGCCTCTCCCAGACCCAGGGCCTCTTGGGCTCACCCGGGCCTAGGTGCACGAGGCCTCACCCGGATCCAGGGACACATGGTCTCACCCGGACCCAGGGACGCTTGGCCTCTCCCAGACCCAGGGCCACTTGGGCTCACCCGGGCCTAGGTGCACGAGGCCTCACCCGGATCCAGGGACACATGGTCTCACCCGGACCCAGGGACGCTTGGCCTCTCCCAGACCCAGGGCCACTTGGGCTCACCCAGGCCTAGGTGCACGAGGCCTCACCCGGATCCAGGGACACATGGTCTCACCCGGACCCAGGGACGCTTGGCCTCTCCCCGACCCAGGGCCACTTGGGCTCACCCGGGCCTAGGTGCACGAGGCCTCACCCGGATCCAGGGACACATGGTCTCACCCGGACCCAGGGACGCTTGGCCTCTCCCCGACCCAGGGCCACTTGGGCTCCCCCGGGCCTAGGTGCACTAGGCCTCATCCGGATCCAGGGACGCATGGTCTCACCCGGACCCAGGGACGCTTGGCCTCTCCCAGACCCAGGGCCACTTGGGCTCACCCGGGCCTAGGTGCACGAGGCCTCATCCGGATCCAGGGACACATGGTCTCACCCGGACCCAGGGACGCTTGGCCTCTCCCAGACCCAGGGCCACTTGGGCTCATCCGGGCCTAGGTGCACGAGGCCTCATCTGGATCCAGGGACGCATGGTCTCGCCCGGACCCAGGGACGCTTGGCCTCTCCCAGACCCAGGGGCACGTGGCCTCACCCGGGCCTAGGTGCACGAGGCCTCACCCGGATCCAGGGACACATGGTCTCACCCGCACCCAGGGACGCTTGGCCTCTCCCAGACCCAGGGCCACTTGGGCTCACCCGGGCCTAGGTGCACGCAGCCTCACCCGGATCCAGGGACACATGGTCTCGCCTGGACCCAGGGGTGTGTGGGCTCTCCCAGACCCAGGGGCGCTTGGCCTCGCCCGGGCATGGGGTCCAGCGTCATCCGGGTCCAGGGGCACTTGGCCTCACCCGGACCCGGAGTCCGGCCTCACCTGGACCCAGGGGCATGTGGCCTCACCTAGACCCAGGGACGTGAGGCCTCACTTATACCCAGAGGCGTGTGACCACACCCGAGTCCAGAGGCGCGCAACCCCGCCCGCACCCGGGTCTCAGCGGGGCCCCGTCTTCCCGATCCCAATTCCTGCCGGTCAATCCCCCCTCAGCAATTCCCCTGGCCATCCTTCCAGAGCTCCAGTATGGCTGCTGCAGAACTCGTCGGGCGGCGGCTCGGCGAAGTTCCGGTGCACCCGGTGCATGGCGGTGGGCCAGTCTGGCGTCTCTGCGTCGGCCCTTGGGTCTGCATAGGTGGCCGGTCGCCGAGCATGCGCACCTGGCCGCTTCCGGGGCGTTGAGATTCTTGACGGACTCAGAGGTCAGCAAGCGCGGAGTCTCCCACCCCATGTCTCATAGGGGCTCGTCTGTCCGTGCTTGGCTGCCAGTGGAGCCGTCCCCTCAGCCGGAGACCGCCGGGGGAACTGCGCCGAGCACGTTCCAGGCCGCTGTTGTATCGCCTGAGCCATAGTTCTTTTGTGTCGCCTGAGCTGTAGTTCTTAAAGTGTGGTCTTTGGGTCACCGGCATCAGCATCATCCCACATACCCCTCTTTTATTCTAGTTGTAGAGCATCTACTCAGCCAGCCCTATGGTGGTCTTGGATGGTGTCTGCTCTGCTCTCTTGTCGTAGTCTCAAAGTTGTTGTGGTAGGCAACAATCAGGCTTCCGCCCTATGCCTCCATCTTGGTCCTCCTTTGTATAGTTAAGTCTTGATTGTTGTTGGTGTCACTGGGGGGGCTCTCTTTGTCTATAAAGGAAGAGTTGCTGTGCAGGAGACACGTTTATGGGCCGGGTCTTGGTGCAGCAAAGCTTTGGCGCTCACTGAATATTCCCGTTGAATGTGTCCCTTATGCACGTGGTTGAAATCTGGTGTCATCTCCCACAGACCACCAGATGCCCTCGTTTCTGGGTCTCCAATGGGGTGTAGATCAGCTACTGCCTTAGGCACTCAGCAAGGATTACAGCAAAAACTGTAGTTTCTTCCTCCTGTCTGAGTGGCCCTGGAGCAGTTCGACTAGAACAGCAGATCATCTGGTCCACTGCCAGAGGGCAGGCCACCCACATGCATAAGCCGTTGCTTGGGGCGCAGGTGTGCCTGCAAGACTTGCGGGGCAGGTCTTCAAAACATGCGGGGCGGGTCCCAGGGCGGGGCGGGGTCTCAGGGCGCCAACAGGCCATGGTGCGGCGAGCCTCGATGGCTGTGAGTCTGGTCCTTCTGCCTTCCATGTATCTAAGTCCCCTCGTTCCGCACTCCAGCGCAGCAAACACTGATTGCTGGGCGCACCTCTGCAAGAGTCCCGCCTCTCCCCGCAGGCATCTGGGTCTCCCGGGGTTCGCCAGAAGATGGGTTTCAGGGTGATGGAGAGCTAATCTCCCTTAGGTTTGGAACAAAAGCCCCTTTCCCCCGCCACCAGCCAGACCCACGCACCTCCACACCTCATCCCCTCCGATTTCGCTGGGTGCGAGGCAACAGAACAGCCTTTAACCTCTGCCGCCATCTTTTTCAAACTTCTCAATTTGTACTTCTTAATCCCTTCATTTCAGTCAACTCTACTGAAGTCTAGCGCCGCCGGGAGGTGCAGGGAAAGGGCGCCCGGGCCTCCGTCCGGTGCGCGGTGCGCGCGTCCCGCGGAACCAGGCGCGCGAGGGCTGCGCGGCTGGGACGGGCGCTGGGCGGCCGCCGAGCTCCAGGCACCGCCATCACCGTGTTCCGGCTCAGTTCAGTTCTTTACCTTTAGCCTGTTGCTTGAAGGCTGACATGCAGGTGAGGTCAGCTAAGAGATTTGGGCCCAGGGATAGATAAAATTTGAGCTTCCTGTCTCTGGTTCTCTCCTTTCCAGGATTCCTTCTTCACTTTCTGGTGGTACCTGTGGTTGCCTCATAATTTGGTCCTCTGGTTCTTCAGTCAAGAGAGATGGAAGGTGTTCTATTCCCATTTTAGCGGCCTTACCTAGCACAGACGGGAGCCCGTCTTCAGACGGAAGCCTTGAAACAAAGTGGGAACTCCCACAGAGGCTCACCCAGAGCCATTTCCTTCTTTCACCTGTTGATTCTGCTCCAGAATCTTCCTATCTTGGTTGCTCTTTAGTGCTTACAGGTAGTTGTTTTTATGTTTTGTCCAGCGCTTATATGAAGCAGTGACAGATGTTAGCCTCAGCTTTAGTGGGGGTCAAGGTGATGAGAGAAAAGATCAGGAGACGGGAACTGTGTAGCCTGAATCCTGGAGGCAGGTGCTCGGAACCCCGTCTTTCATTGTGAAGACGAGGAGGGCTGTTTGTTCTTATCAGGATCAGCGACAAGAATCAAGCCCTTTGACTCAGCCTTGGGCCAGTGCACTGGGATGGGCTCCCCAACCTTCCCGGGATGACGTCATGGTTTTCTTAGAGGGTGCTTTTTAACTCTGGGAAATTTTAGAATCCTGCACGGAAGTAATGAAATCAAATCAATTGATTGACAAAGAGCAAAACCCCATATTGAGAGAGAGAGGACAAATCATGAGGAGTATCTCAGAAGTCAAGGGAAAGAGCGTTTACAAAATGAGAGAGAGGATGGATAATATGAAGATGGTGCAGGAGGATAAAGGCCTGCAGAGCAGTGACTAGATCTGGAAACAAGGTGATACTTTCAGGCCTCACCTAGAGCAAGGAAGGAGTAGAATCAGAGTTGATGGGTGGAGCGTGATGGGAGGTGAGGAAGGCAAGTCTGTATCTGTAGACAACCCTTTTTTGGAGAGAGAGGAAGGGAGAGAGGACTGGAGGGGAGTGGACTCCAGTAAGGCTTGTGTCTTATTTTATTTTTCCCCCTTAAAGTTTAGAAAGGATGGAGCATGTTTAAATACTGACAGAAAGGAGGCAGTAAAGGAAAGGGTTTAAGCACAGACCAGGAGATGGTCCGTAGATGAGGTTTCCATGAAAGAGGGAGGGGTTTTAGGGTAGGGGTGAAGAGCAAGAGGAGAAACCCTTTTTTTAATCCTCACTGGAGGAGTGATGATATTTTTTCCATTGATTTTTAGAGAGAGTGGAAGGGAGGGGCAAAGGGGGGAGAGAGAGAAACATCGATGTGAGAGAGATACATCAATTGGTTGCTTCCCACATACCCCCTGACTGAGGGCGGGGATGGAACTGCAACCCAGGTACCTGCCCTTGACTGGGAATCGAACCTGAGACCCTCTGGTGTGCAGGCTGACGCTCTAACCACTGAGCACACCAGCCAGGGCGAGGAGGAACTCTTTTATTTTATTTTTTATTTTTTTAAATATATTTTATTGATTCTTTACAGAGAGGAAGAGAGAGGGATAGAGAGTTAGAAACATCGATGAGAGAGAAACATCGATCAGCTGCCTCTTGCACACCCCCTACTGGGGATGTGCCCGCAACCAAGGTTCATGCCCTTGACCGGAATCGAACCTGGGACCTTTGAGTCCGAAGGCCGACGCTCTATCCACTGAGCCAAACCGGTTTCGGCAAAAAACAGTATTTCATGGCCCTTTTATCGCTGTGAAAATCTTCTTTGCCCTATTTCCAGGCTCCCGAGCTGTTGGCTTTGTTACTTCTTCTTTCCTTTTGTCAGACTCCTGTCAAACACCTTCCTGTGATTGGGAGTCAGTTGCTACGACCTTCCCAGCAGGACACTTTAACCTTGACTTAACTCGGACTCTCTCTCTCCGCCCTCCATACTATATAACTTTTATGGCTCCGCACCTGAAAGAAACCTAACATCTTTGACCAATTTTTTTTCTTGGTTCTTAGTCACAATGGGCACAGGGACTAGGAAATGCAACACAGGAAGAGAGGGGAGTGTTCTTAAAAAAAACAAAACGCTACTAAATGTGAGCAATTTCTGGGAAGGATAAAATAGACTTTTCTCTTACGTGACTTTAAAGGATGTTGGATTATGTGAGATTGGGGACATGCAGTTGCGTTGTGGTTACTGATAGGTTTCAGTGAATGTCCTCAACATAAAAACATAATGAGGGACATAAATTCAGATTAAATTCACTCTTAGGCCACAGCAAGTATTTTCGGGTGGGGTATAAATGAGCTCAACTGAAAACCTTTCTGCTCTTCAGAAATAGATCATTTCCCCCTCAAGATCGTTTTTCTTAGTTATAGCTGACTAGTATAGTCAATCATAGATGTGCTTTCACAGGGACTTACATTTTGTACTGGAGAAGGAGGCTCGGGGAACAATTTCTTTCCCTCAACACAGTGAGCGAGGACTGTGCTGAATCAGCTTTTGCCTTTGAGCCACCAGCTTCAGGGCAGTCCATGAACCGGAGTTTGATTCTGGGCATTTTTCTGCTCTTTTTCTGTAGAAACAGCAGGAAGTAGGGTGTTAAGCACACTGAAGGAAGCTCTTGAAGGAAGGTTCTCACAGTATCTCGAAGGAGAAGCTGGCTCCCTCGGGGGAATAACGGCAAAGGAGGATGTCATGATCTGTGTGCAGGGTCCTGTGACTGGAAAGCACTCCTGGATGCTCTGGGGTTGGGAGGGGCACAGCTTGGGCCTTGGGCCTTGTTTCTTACCACTTGCCCTTGGCATCTCCTGATCCTCCTCCTTGGAACAGGGCTGAACCCTGGGGTAGCCATCGATGAACATGGGTTTATGCAGGCAGGTGTGTGTGTGTGCGTGTGTGTGCGTGTGTGTGTGTGTGTGTGTGTGTGTGTGGTCTCCGCTGCCTCCAAACTTCTCCCCACCCCTTTTGTTTGTTTGTTAATCCTCACCCAAGGATATTTTCCATTGATTTTTAGAGAAGGGAGGGGGAGAGACACAGAGAGAGAAACATCGATGTGAGAGAGACACATCAGTTGGTTGCCTCCCACACGAGCCCTGACCAGGGTCAGGGATGGAGCCTGCAACCAAGGTACATGACCTTGACCGGAATCAGACCCTTGACCCTTCAGTCCAAGGGCCGACACTCTATCCACTGAGCCAAACTGGCTAGGGCCTTCCCATCCCTTTTGGGAAGGAGGAGTGCTCACCTGTACCTTGGGAGCCCTCCCCTGAGAACACAAACTCTCTGATAAAAGCTGCTTTGCAGTCTTCACTATTCACACAGGGCTTTCTGGAAACTGCCATTTCTCTGTGCGGCCTAGGCCCTCCCTCCGAGCCCCCGGCTGCAGTTGGCTGAGTATTAAGCAGACCCTGGCATGAGCTACACTAAGAAGGATGCCAGTGTGGACTGACCCTTGGGTTCTCATTGAGCTGCTCCTTCTGAAGCCCCAGTTGTACACAGTCGGCTGCCAGCGGCCTCAGGTCACTCAGCTTCCTCTTGCTGTTTACCCACATGGGCTCGGGGGGAAGGGAGCCCAGGCTGAAGACCTGGAACTGCTGCCCAGAGATATTTTTAAATCTACCCAGAGGGTGTTACTGGGAGTTCAACTGAAGCATCTCCCATTTCCTCCGCGGAGCCCTAGGGAGACTAGCTCTCCTGCTTCCTCGCTCGCTGCCCCCATCCCACCAAGCATTTTGAGGCCCGGGTTTGGGTTCATGGACAGCCATGTATATAATTCATGCAAGACAGGTTACAGTGGAGCGTGTTACCTTTGCTAGTCAAGCGTGGCCCGGTAATGCTGCTCCAGATTTCGGCCGGGAAGTAGATTTTATTGGTGTTTGGGCCTGATGTTTTCCTGTCCGGAAACCTCCCCCCTCCCTTGGCGAGGCTGCTTTGGCAAGCACCATCAGGGCCAATCTACCTCCCCCTTGTCCAGGTTAATAAATGGGTTCCAGGCAAAACCAGGCTGTCCTGTAAAGCAGAGCCCTTGAGGGGGAATATTTGCTTAGGAGAGTTTGCATGAGAATTGGAAGTCAGGATTGCCCTGGTGGGGACTGGAAGCCCCAGCCCAGCCCTGGTGTCGCCAGGGGATCCAGGTACAGTGAGTGAGCTTTTGGTCTCTCTGGAGCTGTGGGATGCTTAGGGAAGGGAGCGCTTCCTATTTAGTGAAGGCCATCATGCTTTTTGATCCCACTGTTTCATGCTCCCTGCCATGATGAGGGCACTGGAGGCAGGGAGCAGGGAATTGAAAGGCTCCCTGTCTCCCTTTATTGTACTGTTCAGCTCTTTTGGGTTTTCTGTAAGGTCAAGTAGAGGAAGGGAATAAATATTAGCAGGAGAAGCTATAGGAGCACAGAGAAGGAAGTGGTGGTGTCTGAAAAAATAGAAGTTAGCTCCACAGTAAGGGGGCTTGGCGGGGGGGAAGGAATGAGGGAAGAGAAGGCACAGAGGAGAGGCCTTCTCAGTGGCTCAGGGTGGTTGGAGTGGAATATGGGCCGGGGGAGGTGGGAGATGCGGTTGGGGAGTAAGGCAGGGCCAGGGCCAGCAAAGCTTACAAACCATGCTAGAAGGTTGGGCTTTATCTGGAAGGGTTTTAAGGTTAGATCTGATTTTCAGGTTAGAGGCCTTATTCTGGCCAACTCAGGGGATTGAAGCAGAAGTGGCCATAAGGAAGCAGGAAAGCCAGGTAGTAAGCTGCCACCTGATCAAGTGAGGAATGGTCAGGGTCTGAGCCTTGGAGGGAAGACAGACTGATGGGGTAGAGGGGTCGTCGCTGGTGAGTGACTGGAGCTGTGAGGGGTGGATCCAGATGGTGTCCAGGAGCCTGGCGTGGGTGAGAAAGGAATGGGGGTGTCTTTCTTGAAAGTGGGAAACAGAGGAGGAAGAGTAGTCAGGGGATGGAGTAGATCATTCTTAGCTGACATTTGTGGAATTGGGTTGAGTGGAAACCAAGAGCCGTATCTGAGCCAGGGGCCCATGCATGTGCTTGTTTTCATTCCAGGAGAGATTTTGGGCCCCACAAAGTGTTACCAGTGAAGCTCTACCAGCATGAACAGTTCGTCCCAAGTGAAGAGAATATGGATCTGCTCACGACGTATAAGCAAGATTACAACCCCTATTCTATCTGTCGAGTGGAGCCCATCAGACCTCGGGACAGTAAATACCCATGTGGTGACAGAATGGAGTGTCTGCCCACTTACAAAGGTGGGAGATGCTGGAGGGGCAGCTTGGGGGAGGGACAAGGGACTGGCTGAGCCGGACGCAGGCCAGGAGATGTGTTTTACATGCACACCTCCTTAGTGCCAGGGTTGGGCAAACACTTCCTGTGGGCCACAGCGGGCCTGCAGCCCGTTCTTGTACAGCTGGAGAGCTAGGAATGGTTTTTAAAATTTGAATGCTTAAAAAATCTCAAGACTGGTTCAGGATGTGTGAAAATGACCCAAAATTCGAAGGTCAGTGTTCATAAGGACGTGGTGTTGGAACACAGCCACACGTGCTCATTTCCACATTATCTGTGGCTCCTTTGTGCTACAGCACAAGCCGAGTAGTTGTGACAGAGACTGTGGGGCGTGCAAGGCCTAAGACATTTCATGTCTTCCTTTTATAGAACATCTTTGCCAGTGCCTGTTTTAGCTTATTGTTGAAATCCTACATTGTGGAAGCATTTCAGTGGAGTGATTGACTTACTTATCATTTAAAAAATTATGGAAACATAACATATAGACAGAAAAAATGTACAAATCATAATTATAAAGACTAATGAATTTTTAAACTCCATTTAACAAGTATTTATTTTTTTGTTTTCCTAGTTATCATTTATTTATTTTTAAAATTCTCATCTGAGGATATGTTTTTATTGATTTTAGAGAGAGAGGGAAGGGGAGAGAGAGAAATGTTAATCAGTTTGGTTGCCTCCCATAGGCACCTGGGTGGGATCGAACTCACAACCTAAGTGTGGGCCCTGATCAGGAATTTTGGTGTTTGGGTTGATGCTCCAACCAACAGAACTGCCAGGCCAGGGCCATTTATTTCTTTTTTATTTGTTTAATTTATTTTTTAATTACAGTTTACATTCAGTATTATTTGTATTAGTTTCAGGTGTACACCATATTGGTTAGACAATCATATAGTTACTTTACAAAGTGTTCCCGCCAACATTTTTAGTACCCACCTGGACCATACATTGGTATTACAGTATTATTGAATGTATATTCTATACTGTACTTTACCTCCCATGACTATTTTGTAACTACCAATTTGTACTTCTTAATCTCTTCACCTTTCTCACCCAGTCCCCCCACCCCCATTCCCTCTGGCAATCATTAGTCTGCTCTCTGGTCTAAAAGTCTGTTTCAATTTTGTTTGTTTATTTATTTTGTTCTTTAGATTGCATATATAAGTGAAATCAGATTATTTGTCTTTCTCTGACTGACTTATTTCACAGCATAATATGTTCTAGGTCCATCCATTCTGTCGCAAATGATAAGATTTCATCCTTTTTTATGGCCGAGTAATGTTCAATTAATTTTTGTTCCACAAGTTTTTATTTTTGCTCTGTACAACCCCCTTCAGTGCTCACAGCCCACGGTGAGGTGTTCCACAACAATTTTATTTACTTGGGTTGATGGGCACTTGGGTTGCTTCCCTATCTTGGCTATTGTAAATTATGCTGCAATGAACATAGGGGTGCATATATTCGATCAAATTAGTGTTTTGGGTTTTGTCAGATCTATACCCAGAGGTGGGATCACTGGGTCTTAAAGCAGTCCCATTTTTAATTGTTTGAGGACCCTCCTTACTGATTTTCCACCAACAGTACACGAGTGTACCCTTTTCTTCACATGCTCTTATTGATGATAGCCATTCTGACAGGTATGAGGTGATATTTCATTGTGGTTTAATTTGTACTTTTCTGACAATTAGTGATGCTGAGCATCTTTTCATGTTATTGTCCATCTGCATGTCATTTTTATAGAAAGTGTCTATTCAGGTCCTCTGCCCATTTCTTAATTGAATTGTTGGTTTTTTTTGGTGTTGAGTTGTGTGAGTTTTTTATAAATTTTGGATATTAACTCCTTATCAGATGAATCATTGCCAAATATATTCTCCCACTCAGCAGGTTGTCTTTTTTCTTATTGATGGTTTTCTTTTCTGTGCATAGAAAATGAATTTTGACTGAACACATCCATATAAACAGCACCCAAATCAAGAAATATAACATTGGTACTCCCATCCAGTTACCTTCCCCACCCAGGATAGAACCATTATGCTGAATTTTAACAATATAAATTAGTTTTGACAGTTTTGAATTTTATATAAATGGGATTGATTCTTTCTTTATTGAGCCTCTACTACATACATCTTAGACATGGCATTAGGGACTGTGAAGGAAGCACAGTGACCTTATGTGACTTTTGAGTCTGGTAGGGACACAGGACATGGCGTCGTATGTGTGGTGTAAGCAGTGTAGCAGTCCCTCTACGGAGCACAAGCCATAGGCTGAGGCCATGGGAATGGAGGCCAAGTTTATCAGTAACTTTTCTGCTTATGATGCACATAGATTTCCTAGGAATACATGCTGAACCGTACATGTAACATGTTTGTGAATCTCTAAACAACTGTGCTAATAGTTGCTTTTATGTAGTCAAGCCAAACACTTAGGCAAAAGGAGTCGGGAGGCTTGGGGGCTGGGGTTTGGAGGGAGTGTAGAATGTTCTTGAAGCCCTTCCAGGAGCTCTAAATCTATATTTTAGAAGACTTCACCTGTGGCTGAGCTTCCCTGCTTCTCCTAGGAGCTGGGACTCAGTGCCTCTTCAGCAATGTGGTCTTTGTTTTTCTACCTTCTTATCATTGCTATCATTCTCGTCCACTTTTCCATAACCACCTTCTGCCAAGCCACATTCTGGACACTGTAATACCCAGAAATGGTTCCACCTTCGTGCACCCCAACATCGTCCTTCCACTTGCTCTCTTACCCACTCCCACCGGCAGGCCTTGGCCTCATTGGGACCTCCAGTCCACTGATCACAGTTCAACTCCTGGTTGCGGGCTCAATACCCAGTGGGGGCGCGTGCAATAGGCAGCAGATCCATGTTTCGCTCTCATCGATGTTTCTATTTCTCTCTCCCTTCCTCTCTCTAAAAATTAATAAAAACATTTTTTTGAAAAAGGTGATACTCCAAGAGATAAGGCAAGGGCCCCTCACAAATACAAGAGGTTGTGCAGGACTTATGCAAGGCCAGAGTAAATGCCATGGGTCTTCCCCAAGCCTACACTCCAGCTCTTGGTCAGGACCCACCGAGTAATCGGCTGGGTGAGGATTTGTGCAAATCCAATGCCACGCTGTGTCACCAGAGCCCTTATAAACAAGGGTCCAGAACTGCTCATTAATGCACTTCCTCGCTAAGCACACCTTGGTAACGTCATCCCCTTTGTAATGTGCTAAATGCTGGGAAAACATATGCTGGCCTTTCAAGGCCCAGTTTTGGAAGGCATTATATATGATAGGGGAGTGAGGGAGCAAAGCAACCATTTATATTAATAGAATATGTTAAGTATATATTATTCCAAAAAACTACTAAGACACATAGGTTGCTAACAGGCACCTATGGATCAAATCTAACTGTAAGTACATTTCATTGGCTACATACTGATTTGTTTGCTTTTACATCTGCATTTCAAGGGGGAAAAAGGAGAATATAGGGGTTTCTCAGTTTTAACTTTGTCAGTAGGGAAAAGCCAGCCACGGTTTCATTTTAGCAGTGGAACACTATTCTCTGGTTTGCAGAGGGAAATTTTAGATGTAGCTGTTTGGAGAAGGTGAGGAATATGGGAGAGCTGGAGGGGCAGAGATTAAAGCATATGTATTAGGTTGTTTTTTTCTGTGTGTTTGTTTTGAGTATTTTGCTGGAATAAAGAGGGAGGACTGTCTTCAAATAACAACAATGGCCTGCTGTGCCCTTGCCAACCCCTAAGACAAGCAAGGAGCATTTCTCACTCCCAGACCTGTCCTTGCACCTAGGGAAGGGTGGGGAGGGGAACTGGGCTGCTCAAGCAGTTGCTCTAATAAGCCTCTAACTAAGCCAAGATTCACAAATCCAGGAGGGCCATAGAAAGGGTGTGGAGGAAAGGAGAGTTTGTAGCTAAAAGTGCCTGCTCCCTCCCCCATCAGAAGGAAGGGCTCCTTCCTGCCTGCTCAGTGTCCATGGTGTCCATTTTTTTGCCTTCCGTAAATACCGAATGAAAAGGAATCGGGAGGCAAGAGTGCCATGACCATGTACCTGGTACTACTGACTCCCTTGTAAACCATCTACTACAGTGCCTGCCTTGTTGGGTGTAACTGGCAAAGAGAAAGATAGATCCTTGCTCTCTTGGAGCTTACAGTCCGGCCAAGGAGACAAATGTTAAGGGGGACGGGGGTGAAGAAAATTATGCAATGAATTACAAAACAGGGGAGTACAGGGCACTCTTAGAGCATCTAACAGGATGTGTCTAGTCTGGCAAGGGGTCAGGGGTAGGTCTGGAAAGGCCTTGAAGGGTGTGACATTTCCGCTACTCACCGAAGAGCAAGTGCTAGACAGGGCAAGGGAGGAGGGCTCTGTAGAGAGGAAATAGCATGTGGGACATGTCCTGAGAAAGAAAAGAGATGGCGGAAAGGAACTGAAAGAAGGTCCTGGGGCAGAGCAGAGGACGCTGGCAGGAGGCGCCAGAATCTGCAAGGCATCAGAGGAGTTGGTAAAGGGTTAGGGTTTTATCCTAAGAACCATGATAATTATGTGAGGACTTTTAAGTGGAGAAGAAATCAATGAGATGGCCATTTTTAAGAGCCCCCCTGGTTCCTTTCTGAGGAAAATGAGTAACTGCTGACAAGACCGCTGACAGGAGCTCTGCTCAGGTGTATGCCCAGAGAAGGCAGGCCTGGGGCTCTGCTAGGAAGAAGCAACTAAAAAACAGCAGAGAGAGGGTATAAAAGGACAGGCCACAAAAATACAACCTGGAATAGGCCACATGGGGGACAGACACAGGCAGGGCTGATGATGAGAAGCTCCTGGTTCATAGATTGATGCTCAACCACTGAGCCACGCTGGCCAGGCTGGAGTATCACCTTTTGATGACTTGTTTGTCTCTTGTGGAAATTTGCTGCTTTAGTAAGTTTTTTCCATAGCAACCTTATGGTTTTATGGCCATATATTGATTTTCCTTCCAAAGAGGGGGAAGAAAAAACAACCAAAGACCAAGCTCATTAAATATGTGTATTTCAATGGGTTCCATCTATATTATATCTATATGCTCCACTTACTATGGTTCTACAGGGAAAATATGCAAACTTTCCCCTTTCCACTCGTATGGCCAGCACCTCTACTAGAAAACCACCAGTAAAATATGCTCCAGCAGCATTTGGTTGTAATTTTGACATTTTCAAAACACTGTGCAATTGGAAAGATTGAGAGTGTAATTACTTGATGCTCAGCTTTAGGTTTAGCTAAGTTTTTTTTTTTTTTTTGAGACACATTATTGAATGGAATCCCTTTTAAAGAGGTTCTTGCCAATTACCCACATGACACCCTGGCCCTGAAGGGCTTTACTGATGGTTTTCATGCTTATGAACAGTTTGTCATGTGGAATTCTGAGGTTTTCAGGGTCTTGTGGAGGTTTTTTTTGTAATATATGCTGGGTGGAGGAAGTTAGAAGGTTGGATAATAATGTGGTTTAAACTGTATTGTTGGGTATCAGAAATTACATGAGGCAACTTTCAGCTTAGGAACCTGTTTTCTTATCACTTCATCCATCATGGAAGAGGGCCAGAAAAACCCTGTCCTTCCCACCCCCACGGACCCTGAGGCAGTGTGGAGGCATCTACAGGTAGATATCCCCATATCAGGGAGGCCTGAAGTCTGACGGGGAAACATGTGGTTTATATTCAGCAAGATGGTTCTCTCTGAGGCCCCCTAATGCTTTCAAGATGCTGATAGAGCCATTAATGGCTCTTGGAGAAAGATTAGATTTTCAATTAAAATGAAGCCAATTTAAAATAAATAGTTGGTAGTATTATTAGCCTAAAATAAACTTAAGAGTGTGTCTGGTGGGGGTGGGGGGGGGGGCGGGAAGGGGATGTCAGGACTTCCAAAGTGGTGGAGTGAGGAACTTGGCAAATGCTCTGCCCCAAAAGCAACAATAAAACTGGACAAAACAGTAAAAAAATCAACCATTTTAGGGCTCAGGAAACCAAAGGCATACAGAAAATTGAGAAGTATTTATTTAAGAAACACTACTAAACCATTGTTACGAACAATGGGAGTTTGTGGTGTTTTATCCTGGGGCTTCCATCCCGCCCCCCACATCCCCCGAGCTCCCCATGCCTGATCCATCTGGGCAGACTAGGCTGTGGGCAAGTTTCTTAGTCTCTTTGTATTTGTAACATGAGCATATTGATGGTACCCACCTCATTAGGGAAGTCTGAATATTAAAAGAGTTAACACAGAAAGCATTTAGAATACTGTCTGTTATATAATGAGCTCTATATAAGAGGCAGTTGCTATTATTCTCTCACCAGCCAATACAATGCCCTATTCCCTTGGATTTGTGTGGATTTGATGTATGGGTTGAGGGACACAATGGCAGTTTTCCCATGCACACAAGGCGGGCCTGGTTGGTCTGGCTGGCAGCCCATTAGTTGTGGGAGGTGACTCACCTGTCTCACTGTATCACATGCATCTTCCCAGTCATTCTGTGCTGATTCAGAGAGGGCACCTTCCCCATAGAGGGATGGAACTGTTCTTGGACTAGGGTAAGTCAGTGGTGTGACAACTCTGCTAGAATCGGTTCCCTGATCTTCCCACGGCCATGGACCCTCTAAAATACCTGTGTACAGCATTGTAGGGTGTGATATAAATTTTTCTCTTCTGCACAGTAACTCTCAGATACCATAAAGTTGAAATATCAAGTCCTTGAGTGAAATGGTGGTAGAGATCCACTCTGTTCTTTTGTCACAAAGAACATCTCACTGAAGACTGGTGTATGGCTTTGAAGACCCCTTGGAATACATGCAGGTTGAGTGAGTTGAATTGTGAATAATTACCACTTCTGCTTTATTTTCAGCTGATTATTTACCCTGGAACCAACCAAGACGAGAGCTAATTCGTCCAGTACACAACTACCGGCCAGAATCGACTAGGTTTGATAACAGAACCACAAACCAGGATGATTACTCTCTAAAGGGTCTGGTGAACACCATGAGCTGTAAGCCTCCAGCCATGCCCAAGGTCTGCAACATCCCCCTGGAGGATCTGACTAACTACAAGATGAGCTACGTGGCCCACCCTATAGAGAAGCGCTTTGTGTATGAGGCAGAGAAGTTCAAACCCTGTGAAATCCCCTTTGAAAGCCTCACCACCCACAAACAGTCCTTCCGGGGCTTGATGGGGGAGGCAGCCAAGAGCTTGAAACCTCCAGTCAGGTCCTGCAGATTAGACGCACCTTTCTGTAACACCACGGAGTTTCGAGATAAGTACCAAGCATGGCCAACGCCCCAGTTGTTCTCCAAACCTCTTGTCCCCTACGTTCCTCCTGAAGAAAAGATGGACCTTCTGACAACAGCGCAATCCCATTACACATACCCTAAGGGGGTTCCAGCTCAGTCCTGCCGACCAGTGGTTTGCATCAAGAAAGGTGCCCGCTTCGAAAACTCCACAACCAACAGGGATGACTACAAGCAGTGGGCCAGCGTGCGCATGGAGCCAGTCAAGCCCGTTCCCCAGCTGAACCGTCCCACCGAGCCCTTGGACTGCCTGACCACCACCAGGGCCCACTATGTGCCCCACCCACCCACCAATACCAAAAGCTGTAAGCCCCTCTGGTCTAGTCTCCGAGCAAACGTCCCTGTGGAGGGCCAGACCACATACACCATCAGCTTTACCCCCAAGGATTTGGGCAGGTGCTTGGCTTCATACCCTGAGCCCCCTGGCTACATCTTTGAAGAAACAGATGCTTCGGGGCACAGGATATACAGGCCAGTTTCCCACACAGGCTCTCGGCGGAACAGCCCTCTTTCTGTAGGTGATTCCGAAAACCCCAACCATCAGGAGTTGGCAGTGTCAGCCTGATTTTTAAAAAAAATTATTTAGAAATTGGAAAATACTTTTGAAAGCAGACGATTGAAAGTTATTTGTTGGACAGAAAAGAAATTCCCCAAAATGAAAAAAAAAAAAATCTTCATCATCGTTTCCAGGACACTTGAATAAAATGAGAATCACTTGACTCAAGGAAAATGACATTTAGTCACTGGTAATTACTCCTCGAGCTCTCCCTCTGCAGTGTTCCCTCCTGGGTCCCTTACCTTGTGCTCATGGAATCCAAGCTGGTCTCTATGAGGTTTCCTCTGAACCAGGGGTATTTTATTAATTTAATCATTGCATTAATTGACATTGTGATTAACCCTTGCCAAGTATGAAGTGCCAAAGAATAAACTTAATTTTTTGTGTGGGGGAGGGTGAATCTGCAGGCCCGTATCATCAGCCCCCACCTGCTGCCTATGCAAAGAGCAGGCTGTGTTCCCAGGACCTTGGAGAGATTTTAGACTTCAGTCCCCATTTTATCCCTGTCCTGGTGGGAGTGCCTTGGGCCTAGACTGGAGTCTTGTTTCGGGTTCTTTTTCCCCAGGGTGTCTTCCTACCTCTTCACATTGTGACATACCAGCAAGAACAGTGCTGTCTGATGGTGCGTGGGTCTGTCTGATAACAGGAGGTAGCTGACCCGTGGGAGTATGGACCTGCCAGACCTCTCCCACCCCTAACCCATGCAGGCTGTGATTCCAGTTGGAGGCGGGGAAAAAGGGACCAGGCATTCAGCAGCCACCCCTTGGGCTGTGAGTTCTCAATGCTCAGAGCCTGGAAAAAATGGCTCCATGCTGGGCTACTTCCTGGGAAGCTGGACCTTCTTGTCCTAAAATGGTAACTGGGACCAGATCTGTGACAAAGCTTGACTTAGTGGTGAGCTGGACCCTGCCCTGGAGAAAGGGCTGGAGATTTCTCTTTTGGGTCTAAGGTTTCACTAAGTATGATTCTAAGGCTAAGCGATTTGGAGATTATTTTAAGTTTGAAGACTCAAGGGAGAACTTTGTTCAAGAGTCCCCATGCTGAGTCAGATGGGCTCATGATATGGGTGAGCCTCTCACAGAGGAATGCAGATGGACACCTGGGTTACCACCTCTCTCTTGAATCCACAGAACTTAAAACATACTTCATGTTCTCAGAGAACTTGGTAACAATGGTGGTGGGGGGAGAACATTTCAGCTCAAGTCCAGAGACTTGAGCTTGGGCTCAATGCCTGGTTCATGGGTGAGCAACCTGCATCTCTTATCTAGGGCTCAGTCCTCCCACAGCTCTGACCTACCTGGCCCAGACTGCTCAGGTCCCTACCCCTTGTAGCCTCACCATGAGGTTAGTTTGCATCATTGGGTTGGGATTTAGATCATTTAATCCTCTTTTTGGTTACATGGGGTCTGGATGCCTGCCCTTATGGGGTAGAGAAGCTCAGAGATGTTACGCATATTGCCCAAGGCCACAGAGCGTGGAGCACCAAGGTCAAGATTGGAACCTAGGTCTTTTGATTCAAGATCCAGTGCTCTTCCCCAAACACCAGGCACCTCCCGTCTGCTGTGTCTCAGATCTCAAGGCTCCACAAGCCACATCAAACCACATTCTCTCTGTCTGAAGTCTTTCCTGGAGTCCATTAAGCTAAAGGAGATTACTAAGGAGGGTAGGTTTTATTATTTTGTTTTGTCATTTTTTACAAATCAAATAAATATTTGCACTTGATTTGAAAAGCCAAGTAGTGCTAAAATGCTTATAAAAAATTCAGCAATCTCTCATTCCCCAGCCTCTTGGCCTCCTCCATTGTCCCTTCCCCAGAGAACAGTTTAATTGGATCTGTTTCTGCTAATATTTTCCTTCATATTCCTAAATAATGCTGCTGTCTGTTGACTCATCGACTTTAGTCATGGTCCGTTTTGGTTAATTAGGAGTTTTAGTCCTCTTATACTTCCCCTTCCCTCTCCCTTCTTTTCAGAATGGTTATCTGACAATACTTGATTATATCAAGACTAATATGTTTTTCTAACATTTCTGATGAGTAGGAAGGGAAGAAGATGATGAAGAAGGATGAACCTGCCTGGTTAAGCTGAGCCTTTTTGGGGTGAGGAATGTCCTCTGAGCCCTTCCTTTGTGACATGTAGGGTCACCTCCAAGGTGACCCCAGCTAGATGAGTTATCCAGGGCATCCCTGCCCTGCCCACTTCTGGACTTAAGGGGCAGGGTCTCCCCTCACCCCCCACTCTCTGTCCTGTTTTGGTCTCTAATGAAAATATCTTTATTATTATAGAAGTGGTTAACTCAAGTAAAAAATTAAGAAAATATATAAAGAAGGACACAAGTACCTATTATGGGGACTAGTACAACACAGTGGCCAAGAGCATGCTAGAAGACTGTCCAGCAGATCTGGCCTTGCATCTTGACCCCTCTTACCCAGTAGCTAGAAGACCTTGGTCAAGTTCTTTAACATGTGGACACTAGCAATACTGGCTGCATGATTTTGTTGTTTGAATTGAGTGATAGAATATATGTCAATCACTTATCCTTGACTCATGGTTAACTCTCATTAAATGTAGGTGAAGATGATGGTGGTGGTGATGAAGATGGTTGCTGAGTTCTGCCTGGTTGAATCTACTTATGATTTTTATTGGTATTTACAAGCATGCAGGTAAGGATAACTGCTCGTATTTTACATTGTACATATTTTACAAAGTAACATATTTACCTTTTTTTCATATAGTTAACGTACTTTTTAGTTGTTCTGAGTTGGGATTGCTAACTGCTCTCCCTGGAAATGTCATTTTAGGAGGTAACCTGGGTCATGAGGAGGGCAAGAGAAGCTGAGCTGAGTGGACGGGGCTCTGGTTTCCCCGCTCCCCACTTGCTCTGTCATAAGCAGCAGCTTGTTAATCAATTCTGGGTATTGAGCTTCCATATAAGAGTCTGTTGGAAAAAGGATCTATTCTATTAAAATGCATATACTTACTGCTGTAACACCTGATATGATCCCGTTCCATAAACCCTGACGATGAAAGGCTCCAAACAAATTGCCTTCTCTTGAAATGTTGCACGTGATTGATATCCTAGTTTCCAATTGCGAGACTGAAGTGGGAGCTTAATCACCTGCCACAGCCCAGGGTTCTCAAGGCTTGAGGCATGTATAAAAGGAAGTTAGCAGAGACCAAGAATACAACACCAAGGGAAAGGTTGTATGTCAAAGCAGGGAACCTGCTCCAGTGCAGAATGCCGTCTGTTCTGTGGATGAGGTTCTGCAGAAGAAAACAGAGAAGGCTTCCAAAGCCCCCAAATGGCACAGCATCCTGTGAGAGGGAAGCCGAGTTTCCAGTGAGGCCGATGGGCTGCAGCTGCTGGGGTTACTTGGCCTGGAAGCTCTGGGCTGGGTGGATGTGGTCTGCTGGCCTATGATGTGTTGCCAAGGGGCATCTTTTGGGGTGAAGTCCCACTCCCAATGATCGTGTCCCCCTGCCTGTCCCGTGCATAGGGCAGCCCCCGTGTCAGCAGGGTAGGTGACCAGGGAAGGTCTTGTTCCTCGATTCCCTGACAGTGGGGCCACCTGCCTGGGTGAAGATCCTGGCACATCACTCTCTTCCTGGTGATCAGGAGCCATCTCTATTTTGTCCTCCAGCTGAGGTATAATTACAGCATCAAGAACAGCGGGAAGGCTTCTCCATTCTACTGCTATTGTATTTTCACAAGTGTCAACGTCTTTAAAGATGAGCCCTTCCTTTTGGGCTTGGCTCTAAGATCTTCTGCCAGGTAATGGCTGGAGGGTGGAGAAGGTGGGGCCCACTGTTAGTGATTCTCTTAGCAACCCCCAGTTTTAGCATCAGTTGTCAGTCTGCTTTCTATGGTATCTGCATTTCAAACCTGGAAAGCCTTCTGGGTTCTGCCTGGCTGTACTGCTCCCTACCAGTTCCAGAATTCTGGCTGTATTTTTATTCTAGGCTGTGGCTTCACTTCTATACTTGTCAGTCATCATTCCACCATCTACCCCCTGCCTTCTTCAAGTTTCTTGAAAACCCTTGTCCATTGATGACCCTCCTTCTATTTCACTATGACATTTTATCATTTATTAGAGCTTAATGGTGTACTAGGTGTACCAGTTAATAATGGAGGATTTTGTAATCAAAGAAAACATGATAATTTCAGGAGAAACATCAAAAGTGCTTTATTCAAAGTAATGTCCATCACTAGCTACACATTTCCTCCATCTTTCAGGTAATTTGTGGATACTGTCTCTATAGAACTTTTCTTGTTTTGAGGCAAACCATTCAGAGACCCTATTTTCCACTTCTTCACATGTTTTGAAGCGCTGCTCAGAAAGTGCGTGTGCCATCTATCGGAACAAGTGGTAATCTGAAGGAGCAAGGTCTGGTGAATATGGCGGGTGGGTTAATACTTCCCAGGCAAGATCTTTTAACGTGTCTTTAAATGGTTTTGAAGTGTGTGATGGTGCGTTATCATGAAGCAAAATTACTTTGCCGTGTTTTCTGGGGCCTGTGCTGGGGCGGCTGGGGAGCAAGCACTCCCTGCTCTGTGTCATGGGGTTGCTTTCACGTGGTGTCCTCCAAATACCTTTTCACGGTAGTCTCATTGCTCTGCATGAGCTTGCAGTAATGTACAGAGTTAGAACAACTGTCTGCCCCAGCCCTGCCTCTAAAGCAGGAGTGAAGCAAACTGCTCAAGGCAATGGGCCCGGCACAACAAAGTCTTTCCAAAGTGATGCGCCTTTTTGGGATTTTGTGATTCAGGGCATGGAGAGATCCATTTCCTCTAAAAGTACTTTTTATATGTGCAGTTGTCAAGGAGGAGTAGGTGGGCAGGTGGGGTGTGCACAGGGCCCAATTGCAGATTAAATGGCCCCCTGACTCCTTGGGCCAGCCTGCCATCACCCAGGCCCACATCTGGTCGGCAGGCCTCGACGTGGGAAGACAGAGGCCCTTCTGAGCATAAGGACTGGGGTGAAGGGCAGGCAGGGGTGTTTTCTTTGGCAGGGCAGGCTCAGAGTTTCCACATGGCTGGCTGGGCAGGTGCGGGGCCCCTCCCCATTCTGGGGGGTGCAAAGGGTCATAGAAGCCTATGACCCTTCCAGAACATGTGCTCTGGATTCTGGAAAAGGCATCAGGGCAATGCTAGGCTGAGCTCCTGTTTAAGCCACTTCTGGGCCACAGGTGCCCCAGACCCTGCCTTTGCATCCTTGGACACAACATGATGGCTTTTCCTTGTCCAACTTCTAAGTGTGGCAACAAACTCGCTTGGTGCTAATCAAAAGGATCCTGGAACATTTCACTCCAGGAATTGAATCTAACACTGATTTTCTTGGGCTTTTCGTGCCCAGAGCAGTCAGCCTGCCTACCTGCGTGCTGCCTATCTACTCGGAAGCAAGGCTGTTCCTTCAGTGACAAGGGGGAAGCTTGGTTACTTCACCATTTCCCAAATCCCCATCCGTTTCATGTCACAGGATCATACAACAGGGGAGCCCGCACGTACCCTTTAAACAGGCAAGCAGCTACTTGAGGGTTACAGGCAGACAGAATGCCTGAAAAATGACTGCAATTTGACATGGATGCCAGGGAATGACTTATAAACTAAGAAATTGAGTTTTTTGGACTGTAGGCTCTCCTGGGCTTAAAAAAACACCACCACAAAAAACCAACAACGAAACTTTTCATTTAAGTTTCTAAGCAGAGCTCAGTGCTTACTATCAACTTGGAGTGGCTCTTTTCTTGGCTAAGTAACACAACACCTCCCATATTCGAAGGTCAGTTATTTGGAAACTTCAGCCGTCCAAAACCGAGGCAAGAACCTGGAAATCAGCAGGCTTTAAGTTGCCAGAATCATTGACATGCATTTCATGTACAGAAACTTAGGTACTTTACTCAGTGCACACCCCCTACCCTGGCGCTGTCTCTCAGCACATTGGCCCCTCTCCTCCACATTTTTTTTTTAAACACACAGTTCCAATGAACTTCTATTATCTGGTTTATTAGCCACAGAAGAGTAGGAGGGGCTGTTGCTAGAGGCAGACACATTCAGAACAGAAAGGAGTGACAGCCGATAGCTTCTCGGTGGGACTAGAGGCCCCCAAATGAAAACAAATGCAGAACTAAAAAGCATGGCAGCTCAGGAATTATGACCCCAACAGAATAAAACAGTACGAATACGTACACATACACACTTGTGTGCACATGCACACACATACATTTTTTATTAAGACTGGAAAAATATACCATGGTTTGCGCTTCTGACCTCAATTTAGTAAAGAGAATAAAAAATTATACACACATTTATAAAGCCTGGACAAATGCATCAACAGTGTTGGATAAATGAATTCCCACTTGTCTCATTTATCTGGAATAATAAGAGAATGGGGATTTGGAGTATTTTAATAGGAAGTTAACGTGTAGGTAACATGTATCAGTCTTTCCCCAGTTGTTCCCTGTGCTAAACCAGCCCTGTGAAAGGGTCTTCAAAAAAAGTTCACTGGACACATCAGTTTGGGAAAGGCTGGCTGTTCTATCCCCCTGTTGGCGTTTCATGATGCACGCTAATATTTTGAAGGCTCTATAGTAAAGGAACTTTGTTGACCTTTCTATAACCCATTGTATGAATCAGCAGTTAGGCACGGCTGGACCTAGGGGCTTGAATGCTGGGATAAGGGCTTGATCTTTGATATTCTGGCTTTATTTTCTTCAGCATTGCCTTCTTAGGTAGTTACTAGAAATTCTTTTTGATTTTAGACAGAGAGGAAGGGGAGAGAGGGAAGGAGAGAGGAAGGGAGACAGGTAAGGGGAAGGGAGGGAAGGGGAAAAAGAGAGAGAGAGAGAGAGAGAGAGAGAGAGAGAGAGAGAGAGAGAGAGAGAGAGAGAAACACTGATGTGAGAGAAATATACATCAGCTGCCTCCTGCATACCTCCTACTGAGGATCAAGCCTGCAACCCAGACATGTGCCCTGACTGAGAATGGAATCAGCAACTTTTCAGTGCAGGGAAGACACCCAACCAATGGAGCCATACTGGCCAGGGCTCTAGCAATTTTGAGCTTATAACATCCTTTTAACTAAAGGGCTTCTCCTTTCTAGTGGTTCTAGTAAAATCCCCTTAATTGTGTCTCTTTTGCCTGGACTGATCCCTGCACTGATTACCATGGCCAGGGTGATAGAAAATATGCAACATCCAGGCCTGAATTGGGGCTCCCCCTGGCCAGATCAGTGTGTGTGTGTGTGTGTGTGTGTGTGTGTGTGTGTGTGTGGTCAATCCCGTGTGAGCTACATGAACTGTAGGGGCTGGGGGTGGGGAGAGTCCCTAAAAGAAAACTGAGGTATAGTTTCCAGGGTAGGGAGGGATGAATGCTGAGCAGGCAGAAACAACAGTTTCCAACTCTGACAATACAGCCCTTTTATTGTGTAAAACCTATTGGAACACACATAGAGAAACACTGCCAAGTGCTCGTCATACATTTTTTCAAATAAGTTCAGAATACAATAAAATACACATGCATGCAAACATGTGGTTGGCCCTTTCTTTGATGATTTAGAAACCTCGGTGGATCCTGCAGTGCCTCGGTGTCGACTCCGTTGAAATATCCTGGTCACTGGTGGCTGAGATTGTTTGGCTGCTTGATAAATGGGGGGTTAGGACCCAGCCAGAGTGCAGGGCCCGGGGAGCCTGGGGAAGCTCCCTGGCCGGACAGTTAGATGCCGTGTATGGTGTAGTGTTCTCTCAAGTTCCGACCACCCCAGCATATATCACCTCACTTTATCCACACACAACCCTTTTTCTGTGTTACCTTCCCATCCGGGTGGGGAATTGAGGCTCAGAGAGGTTAAGCAACTTGGCAAATTCTCCACAGGCTTGCTCAAGGCCTGCTGCTCTCAGGGAGTTACCTTGAGTATCTTCAGTTCAGCTCAGGAGCGAATGGTCCGTGGCCCTGGCACCTGCTTTGCGCCCTGGCGCTGTGACTGCTGAGCTCCTGCTATGGGACAGAGCTACCTGGACAACTGGAAAACATCATTCTTCAGCGGACCTCAGCTAAGTCATTGCCTAGCCCTTTCATTGTAATTTAAAAAATGATGGTGGATTGGAGGGCGGGGGAGGGGGAGGCGGGAAGAAAACCAAGCCCATGACACACTTCACCACCCCACTCCTTGCCTTTGATCATGAAACATTTCCTAGAGTTGCTCTCCCCCGGTAACTAAGTTGTTCACAGCTTGTCTACTATTCTTCCTGGGATTTGTAACGAGGTCACCCCTGGCCATCACGCAGACCTGGAGGAGGGCTGTTTATGTCATCTTAAAGAAGGAGGCACGTTTCCCAGGCATGCTTTCTGGTCTAAATGATGACTGTTCAACCTCCCAGACCCTCCGAAGCTTTCTGTTCAAACAAACATTATTTATGTTCGGCAGGAGAACCGTTCCCCACTGTCTGCTTGCTCTACACTTTCCTAAAACTTCACATTTAATTTCTGTTTACACGTATATAAACCATGTCTTGAGGAGCAGCCTGGGAAATCCTTAGTTGAAGATGGATTTCGCCTTTGGAAAACACAGAGGTGAGTGACATCTGTATATTGTGTTATCAGAAGCGTGACACGTGGCTGATTGGGACCAGGTGCTTCACAGAATCCATCGGAGTGAAGTGGTAAATCTCTAGTTGACAGGCAAGGTGACAGCCCAGTTCTTGTTAGCAAAGGCTTGGTTAGCAATATCTGCCCTCCCCTTTAGGGGTGGCAAAGAGCAGTTGAGGACCTTGGGGTGCTATGAACACGAAGCTGAGGTTTGGCCAAAGATAACACTCACTGGTCCACCCATATACATTTGACCTGTAAAAGCAGCTCCAACGTGACAGGATGGATGTGTGTGGGAAAGACAGCAATTTTAGGTGAAGCTTAGAAGATTGGTGGAATTCATTGGGTATTTAGTTTTCTACTGTTTACTTCAAGGTTTGCATTAACACCAATGTTTTCCTAGTTGGCAGTCTGTGACTTGGGTAGGGAAGCTTCCTTGATTTAACTCACATTCAATGCATTCTGAGTCTGAATCCTGAGGTCTTTAAATTATAGCTGACTCAGTAAATGAGGGACAGAGAGAGACAAAAGCAAGGAGGTGTCACCTTATTTAGTTTCCTAATTTATCCTTTCTTGGATCAATTCACCAACAAATCAATTTTCACTGGGTTATTCTCCAAGAGGGTCATCCTTCTCTCTACCCCACCCCAACCCTAACTTTTACCCTGTGGGGATGAATTTACCTATTTTGGAGAGCCCCACAGATAGATTAGTGAGATCTAACTTGTCTAATTTTAGCTGAGAACCATTAATAAAATTGGATTACTTCCTTTGGGTTTATCTGCAGGATAATCCCTGAGATGAGTGGACAATAGCTTGCTGCCTATGAGAAAATCTACCATGTGGTAAGTGAAATATCCTTAATTTTAGCTTTTACTTTACTTGTTTATTCATGAATGGACATTTCTTCATTTTAAAAAGTAACTTAAAGGAAATAGCCCTTATGTGCAGATTTGGGTATCTTTTAAAAACATTTTTATTAATTTCAGAGAGGAAGGGAGAGGGATAGAGAGAGAGAAACATCAACGATGAGAGAGAATCATTGATTGGCTGCTTCCTGCTGACTGGGGAATTAAGCCCACAACCCAGGCATGTGCCCTGACCAGGAATCAAACTGTGACCTCCTGGTTCATAGGTTGATGCTCAACCACTAAGCCACATCTGCCGGGCCATTTGGGTCTTTTGAATTGAGACTGGGCTGCACATTTGGACCATAGGATAACGTCTTGGGAGGTATTTCTGAAAGTTTGTCAGTATTTTGGCGAGTCTTTGATTTAGCTACATGGGCTGACCTGTTTTCTTCCAAGACACAGAGCTTGGTTTACTAACTAATACCTCTGGTGTTTACCTATTGTGCAGTAGTGAACTCTGAATGAATGACTGATGTTCTTCTCAATCAAGAATGAAAACACAGGGGAATCCAGTGTTGACCATGGGAAGTAATGTGAGACTTCTGCCGGCCTGTCCTTCATCTCCCCATCTCTCTGAGTAACTTGGATGGTGATAATAGCAGTTAGCATTCAGTGAGTGTGTCAATGATATGCCAGGCATATCACTGAATATATTTCCTCAACATGAAGTAACTAATCATTTTCTCACCACAATCCTGTCCCATGGGGTATCCTCTTTTGAAAGGTGAAGAAGTTGAGGCATAAATGAGCTTGGGTGATTGTTGACCATTCTGGTCTCGGTGGACTCACAGATTTCTTGGTTTCATCTTGCCAAAGTCCTGGACACATCTGAGGCCAAGCAGGAGACTCTAGTGTGAGGAGTTACAATCCCAAGGCTGGCCTGTGGTTAACATCCCAAACTTTTACACTGTGTTTGTGGTATCTTGGAAAGGATGTCTCTTTTACTCCCTGCTGTGCTCTGTGATTTTGGCTGGAAAATTTTCCATATCCTCTATTCAAGCCCTTTCCATGGTTTAGCCTTCCTGGGTTTTTGCTCTGGCATCTGACTCATGCCCCCTCTCCTGGAGTTTCTGTAGCACATTGTTTGGTTGCTGGTATGTATTTATAGTTCTAGCATTGGCAAAATCTAAAATGCCTTAGGAAATGATTGGAATTTCAAGACGAGCTTTCTGGTGTATTTTTATGCTGCTCAGCAGAGTGTGATGCGCTGAAGTCAGTGCTGGCAAACAGGCTGGAGGTTGGCTTTTTGGCTGGGGGTCCTCGGAGCGGCTCACAGAGCTCCGTGCATGGCCATCGTCTGGGCCTGGGGACGCGACGACGTCCCCCAGAGCCTGTTCATGGAGAGCTCGCTAATATGCTGTTTAGTTTTGACACTTCCCACAGTAGCTTTATTTAAAAAGAGGGAGCTAGGAGCCCCAAAATGCCATAATTGATTTTAGGGGACGATAAAATAACCCCCGTAAAATGTGCTATTGTCATCTCTAGCAACCTCCGAGCAGCAAGGAAGAATGGGGCACACGCCAAGGTGGCCACGCATGGTTGGCGCTCACACGGAAGAGCTGGAGACAGCACACTGGGTAAGAGCGAGGCTCTGGCTAAAAAGCCAGACTACTGGCATTTGGAGCGGTTCCACCAGCTGGATGACCTTGGGCTTCTCATATGCTAATGGAGATAATTATAGGGTTGATGTGAGGATTAATTGTGGCAGGATCTAGACATGTTAGCCCCTGCCAATAGTATACACGCACAACTTCAGCATGCACACGGCACAGGAAGCCTGGCCCGGAGTGAGGCTCCTCCCACACCCAGGCCTGCACCTACCCACGGATGCCTGTGCTTCTTCTCTGCCCAAAGGTACTGTGGCTCCCGTCTTCCCACTCTCTAGGGCCGGAAATAAGACGATTGTCAAGGGCAGCACTGAGACTGAGTGTGTGCACACCCACAGCCATAGCCCCTCTGGCTTCATTCACAGAGCTGCCCCCCCCCAGGCCTGGGCCCCCAACACCCCTTGAGAAGCTGAAAACTGCACTTCTCCCTCTTTAGCCAGACACAGATGAGTGGCTGGGAACCACCCTCTCCCCGACACAACACAAGATGGGAGGGCTGAGCTTAAGAGAGACTCAGACGACACAATTTAAATAAATAAGCTGTATTATCTGTACAAAAAAATATAAATACAGTTTTGTGTTTTAGAGGAGGAAGTGCCTCCTTTCCACATTATTCAGCAGCCCTAATAATCTTGGGGCGCTGCTGAGTCACAATTCACAGAACAAACAGTAAATGAACATTCATGTCATGCAAGGGGCACACGGCTTCCTACCCCAAACCCAGGCCCTCCAAGCTGGCTCTGCAACCCATTTCAGAGGTTCCAGCCTGACATGGGGGAGCTGAGGACACCTGCTGTGTAGGAAATGTGAATATTGGCCCGTGGTTTTCAACAGCTATTGAACTAGAAATAACCAGCCACATTAGTAGTAGGATAGAATTTGTCTTCTTCACGTGAAACTATTGTGTCACAAATGAATTCTCTCTCATTGCCCCATCATCCCATGTTAGTTTTTACAATGTATTCTGTACACAGTGAATGGATCCAGAGTTAAACATCAGGTTCTATTAAAAAAAGGAACAATACAATAATCACCACGGAGTTTACAGAAACACAACTGCAAGAAGTTACTAAAAAGTCCCCCAAATACTTGGTTTTCTGGCTGACAATGTACAATTATTAATATTGCACTTTTTTATACAAGAAATCCTAATAAATATTCACAAAAGATATACAGACATAGAAAACATTCTCTTTTATTTTAAATAAACATTACACTGATTTTTAGTAACATGATATCTTAGAGCCCATTTTTGTGGTGAGGAAGAAGGAAATCCACCTAATTGTCCACAGCTCACCTGGGGAGGACACAGATTGACGGTGTCTCCCCTCAGATTTCCTTGCAGGCTGGAAAACACAGCCCTGATGTCAGCGGCGGCCCCGAGGGAGTGGTGCTTTCTCTGAAGGTGAGTGACTCTCGCCGCCCTGCCCTGCCAGGACGACTCAACTGTGGCCACTCGGGAAGGTGGCCAAAATCCCGTGTCCAAAGCCACTTGCTGAATAAGCAATTTGCCCAATCACCAAAACTGGCATAGGTGGACTCCTGGTGGTTCATTGTGTGTGGGGAATGGGTTGAAAGTCTTTGAGGACAGTCTCGGAAGCTTTAGTTATCTTTTGGCTTTGCCATCGCACCCCACACCCCGCCCCAACCTGCTCTATAGACAGGAGGGAACTCTCACTGTGGTCTGGGCAGGGCTCCCACAAGCCTACTGTCCCCGCCAGGCCCCCGACAGCTCTGGAATGAAGTGGCTGCTGTGTCCTGATGGCTGCTCTCGGGCAAATTAATTGGTTTTTGAAAATTGACTCTAGTCCCTGGCTCTGAAGTGGGGCAGCAAAGGCCATACATGCTCAGATGCCCCTGGCTCCCATCAGCAGTGAGTTCCAGGCTGGGGTACTTGAGACTTAGAGATGCCAGGGGTGGTTTTGCTGCGGGTGTACAGGCAGAAAGTTCTCTGAGACAGTGTGGGGAGAGAGACTCCCCTCCACCCCATGGAAGGCATGTCTCATACCGAAGCCTGAGCCCTCTGTGAGGGCAGCAGAGCTCCGAGTGGCCCCTGAGCCTGCCGGGGTCCCACGCCCAGGGGGTTCAGAGCCCCTCTGGGAGCCTCCTGGCTACTCACTCCTCCCCTGTCTCCCTCCACTCTCCCCTGAGGAACATGCAAGGCTTTCTTGCTTCTGTCCTCCTGCCCCTCTACTTCCTCTTCCTGCACCGTGTCCTTGAGGCTTACTTGCACTGTCTCCTCCTTTACCCCTACGTGTCCATGTTTTGAGTTCTTGTTGCTCTGTGCCCTCCACCTCCCCTCCCCAGCAGAAGAACTAAGTTCTGGGCTGCTGCTGCCTCAGCATGGTGCCCCCCTCGCCCTTTCTGAGGCCTAGGGACAGAGGCAGGGGAGGAGACAGGAGCAGCGCGCTCCTGCATTAACAGTGCGTGGGAAAGGCCCAGTCGGTGTCCAGAGTCGGGACCAATGCTTGACAAACCATCTGGGACCTGCCCACCTGCCTGCTGGGAGCTCTGGCTCCACGCTGTCCCCAGGGGCTATGCCGGCCTCTTCCCAGGTCTCTTTAGGACCCAGGTTTGGGAGGGAGCCAGCTTTGCAAGGAAGCTCCCACTGTCTGGCCCGGTCTGCTCTGCAACCTCCTTTTGACCTCTGTCCTGTCCGTTCCCAACATTCTGTCCTCCATCTAACTGAAAGAGAAGGCATGCTGAGGTCCTCAAGTCTGGGGGGAGGGGGGGCGGTGGGGGTTGGATGGGGGTGTGCGTGGTTGGGGGCAGGGAGGGGGGAAATAAATAAAACGAAGAAAGCTTAAGTTCTGTCCAAGGTGGTTGCGTGAGTCCTTTGTGCGGCCAGGGTCGGTCTTCCCTAGGCCCTCTCTTCACGCTTTGCCACAAGTTCCACAGCAGCGAGACTTGAACTGGCTGAGTTGGCAGAGTTTCAGCTGTTTCACCTTCTCGCAGTACCTGGTGGTATCTCTGCACTCCACTGGGAAAGAGGGGCAGAAAGGAAACGTGAAACAGAGATGAACGGCTCCGGCCAACTGGGTGTTTCCTGTGCTGGAGGGGCCACTGCTGTGCTGTCCCAGGAGCTCAGCCACCACCCCTCCTGCCCCTGGCTGCCCACACGGAGGCCTTTCTGAGAGCCCCCCTTCCTGCCGGTGCCTGTGGGCTCCCTGTCTCTGGCCCGCCTCACCTCCCAGGCAAGTTGCTGTCTCCCATGGTATTTTAGTATTTTAGTAAGTGACTCTCCTCCTTGAGACGGGTTCCAGAAGGACTACATTTTGTTCCGCTGCAAGGTGGCATGTGAGTGAGGCCCTAGTTGATGGCCTCAACCCCCTGAGCAGCTTTGTCTTGGCATATTCTCTCTCCACCTATGCCTCTCTACTTCTCATCACCAGGCCTTACCGGACACCACGGCCTTCTAGTCCAGTACTGGCACAGACTACATGGTCCTTCAACACTGGTGCTGATTTGGGTTGTGGACATCTCGGATTGACCTAGTCCGAACTCCTTTCATTGAACACTGGCCCTCAGTGTGGTGAGCTCCTACCACCAGGATGGGTCAGCCCCACCAGGAGGACAAAGACCACCCCTCCCCAAGTGTAGAGAAAGCCACCAGGACTGAAGGTAAGGGGACTGTTTGCCTCCAGGTCCCCTGCCTCTGCGCTAGGAATCGGATGCTCAGGGAGGCCCTGTTGGGCGGAAACGGCACTGCACCAGGTAAGTTTCCTAGTCTTTGCCTCACGCTTTGTCGTCTTCCCTGTGGGGAAGCACCTCCAATTTGTTTCGGGCCTAGAGCAGTGGTCGGCAAACTCATTAGTCAACAGAGCCAAATATCAACAGGACAATGATTGAAATTTCTTTTGAGAGCCAAATTGTTTAAACTTAAACTTCTTCTAACGCCACTTCTTCAAAATAGACTCGCCCAGGCCGTGGTATTTTGTGGAAGAGCCACACTCAAGGGGCCAAAGAGCCGCATGTGGCTCGCGAGCCGCAGTTTGCAGACCACTGGTCTAGAGCAGGGGTCCTCAAACTTTTTAAACAGGGGGGCCAGTTCACTGTCTCTCAGACCATTGGAGGGCCGGACTGTAGTTTAAAAAAAACTATGAACAAATTCCTATGCACAACTGCACATATCTTATTTTGAAGTAAAAAAACAAAACGGCAAAAACACCCGCATGTGGCCCGCGGGCCGTAGTTTGAGGACGCCTGGTCTAGAGGAATAAAAAATAGATTCCCACCCAACGGGGCTACAAAGGCTGGTGTTGGGCTGAGGAGGACCAGACCTGCAGGAGGAGGGAGTGAATGAATGTCGGTGCCCTGGGGCAGGGCTCAGTGTGGTCGGTGCCCTGGGGCAGGGGAGGAGGGACGTGGTCAGCAGAGCCTTGTTCTGTGAGAAGCAGAGCCGTGATGGGCACCTTGTTCTGTGAGCAGAGGCACTCTGCGTGCTGCTTTAGAGTGCACAGTGCTTTCTCCTTAGTAGCCCTCCCCCGAGGGCCCTGTTCAGTTGTCCCCTACACACCCGCCCAACGACTGCAGGTGAGCTGGAGGCTGATTTCATCCGGCACTTGGCTCTCTCTGGGCCAGGATGGAGCTCTTAGGGCACTCAGCCATCTTCTGTGGCTTGAATATGTGTACACACATCCTTGCACACACCCATGCACCCCTCTGAAAAGACCTAACTCTAGCCCCAGCTCACAGTCCTTGGGAAGCCAGATCCAGTGCCCTGTGCTCTGGCTTGGGCCCAGGAACTGCCCTCTGCACCCGGTGCCCTGGGGCGGGGGGGGGGGGGATTTGCGGAAGACTCTTTGGGATCGGAACATACTGTTTTCACACGGGGTGATGTTGCAGCGCTGCCAGTTGGCGGGCCGGGGCCCCCAGGAGCACAGGTGCTCAGGCACCGCCTTGTTGGTGTGGGCGTGCACACACTCCACACGCCGGGACTGGAAGCCGTAGTTGCCGCAGGTCGCTGTGCACAGGGTCCACAGGCTGACCCTCCAGTGTACGCTGCAGGCTTCTGACCAGCAGTTCTGGGTGCTCACGGGCCTGCAGGAGGAGGGGGGCAGGGTTAGACTCTGCCTCTGTGGGGGCTGGAGCTGGATGCGGGGTGGGGACAGATGTGAAAATAACACTGCAAACCCGAGGATGTTGGGCAATGAAGAGCTTCCAGTGCTACCAGATCTGGGCTCCGATCTCTGCTCTGTTACTGAAAGGCTCTAACATCTCAGAAGGCCACCTCCTCTAACTGGGACTCCGTCTGCTCATCTCTCCAATGCCTGCCTCACTGCAGGACCTGAGAATGGGCTCAACCCAGGGTGCAGGTTTGCAGAGGCAGAGCCTGGAGCCATCACCCCAGGGGGACACCTACAGGGAGGTATGACAGGAAATGGGGGCTAGATAGGGATGACAGGTAGAGACTCAGGGACAAAGGCCCTCATGTCAGCATAACTTCTAGAGGGAGGTCAGCAAGAGTGAGGGGGGCTGCTGGAGCCCTTAAGATCCGGTGGCCACTTTGTGGACTTCACCTCCTGCCCACCCTGGGGCTAGAAAGGTCTCTTGTGGTCTCAGGCTTTCCTCAGAGGAACCTACACATCTTCATCTCCAAGAAAGGAGAGCCCAGCCTGGCCCATTCAGTAAACACAAGGCACCACTGAGCCTTCTACCTTGGGAGAGGCCAGTGGCCTGGGGAGAACTGAGGTGAAAGGGCAGGGCATGTGACCCCTGGGACCGTGGGAGACTGGAGGAGAACCATTCATTCACCACCATCTTTCTGTGCTATTGACACAGGGGCTGGGGAAAGGAGGCCCATGGCTTTCTCTTACCTCGGGAGGGCACTGCACTGCTCTGACGGTAAGGTGACGCCGTCCAGTGTCTGGCAGAAGACTTGTCTGTGTTGCACAGCTAGGTGAGGCCCGATGCAAGGCCCATTGCACTGGCAAGCAGAGAAGGTGACATATAATGTTAGGCAAGCCAGGGGAGGCTGCGGTATTCAGGCTGCATGGGACACATGGACAGGGTCAGATCATCTTGCCCCTCTTTGGGCCAACTAAAGGGTGTTCATGGCATGTTTCCTCTGTGCCACAGTGGAAGCGTTAGCTTTCCTGTGGTCTGTGAGCATTCTGCTAGCAAATGGCTAATGGCAGTTGTAGAGCCAATCAGAGAATGTCAACCCCTCCCAGATTAAACAGGTGAAAGATTGCTTGGCATAATGGGCCAGGAATGTGTTGGTAACCTTTATTATTCTACATCCTGTTTCTATGACTTTAGAGGTGAAGACCTTTAGAAAAGCCCCCCAGTCCCACCTTTACTCCTGAGAATTATTTGATTTATTGTTTTCTTGCTCAATTCACCCAAGTAACCAAGTCTATGAGTTCTTTTCTTCCTTTGGCTTCATTTTCTCCAGGTTAAACCCAGGATGGCTGAGCAAAAGCAGACTTAGGTATGTACAACTAGTCCCTGCTTATATTCTCTTGATATGTGCTCATGGAGATTGTTAGGCTTTTCCTCGAGTTGGCAGAGCCAGAGTCTAGCACAGGAAATGCCCGTAACAATGGTGTCTACAAAAGCAGCAGGCCTTAGCTGACATCTGCTATTTGAGTACGAGGCCAGATATCCCCTAGAGGTCACTTTAGAACCAAAGTCCTTAACTTGGGGGGGGGGGGTGTCTTTGGACTTCCTAGGGGACCCCGGGAGAGCTGTTAACCTTTAAAATTATAAGCAGAAATCTTGTGTTTATTGACATTTTTTTTCTAGCAAGAGGCTTTAGCTTTTATCAGATGCTCAAAGGATTCCAGAGGTTTAAAACCACTGAAGGAAAGGATTTAAGGTAAAGATAGTCTCTTAGGTCAGGCAACTGTGCCCCAAATCAGTTACTGCTCCTTCTGCCACAGCTGAGTATACCAGAGTCTTGTCAATCAAATCTCATCTGTTTGTCGGACCAAGTGATGCTAGAAGGTGGGAACTCAGAGAGCAGAAAGAGATGGGCTCTGAAGGGTCCAGTGTGATGATCCTGTTGTTCACAAAGACACAGGAGGGTGAGGGAAAATGTAAAAATGCCCCTTGACACCAACAACTGGGAGTTTTAGATAAAATATATACCTAATTTGTTAAAATTTATTATTTTATTTATATAATTCAGTGGCATTAGTACATTCATGTTGTTGTACACCATTAAGATTATTCATCTCTAGAACTTTTTCATCATCCTGAACTCCCCGGCTGTGGTATCCATTATTCTACTTCCTATTTCTATGACTTTACTCCAGGTACCCCATTTAAGTGAAATCATGCAGTGTATGTTCTTTTGTGTCTGGCTTCTTTAACTTAAATGTTTTCAAGGTTCATCCATGTTTTAGCATATAGAATTTCTCTTTTATTTAAGGCTGGATAACATGCCATTGGAAGTATACGCCACATTTTGTTTATCCTTCCCTTTATCCTGCTAACGAACATATGAGTTGTTTTTATTTTTATGGCTATTGTGAATAATGCTATCATGAATATTAGTGTTCAAATATCAGTTCAAGCTCCTGCTTTCAGTTCTTCTGAGTATATAGCTAGAAGTGGAATTGCTGGATCATAAGGTAATTCTATGTTTACTTTTTTGAGGAACCTCCATACTATTTTCCACAGTAATTATGCCATTTCATATTCCCATCAACAGTGCTTAAGGGTTCCAGTTTCTCCATATCTTGGTCAACATTTGTTATTTTTTTTTTTTTTTTTAAATAACAATCCTGATGGATAAGTGGTATCTCATTGTGGTTTTGATTTGCATTTCCCTAAATACTAGTGATGTTCAATATCTTTTCATTTGTGTATTGGCCATTTATACATATTCTTTAGAGAAATATCTATTCAAGGCTTTGTGTTTTGTTGTTGATTTATAGTTATCTTCTATATATTCAGGATATTAACCCTTTATCAAATTTATGATTTACAAATATAGTTGACCCTGGAACAACACAAGTTTGAATTGTGTTGGTTCATTTATATGCAGATTTTTTCAATAAATACTATACTGTTTTTTATCCATGGTTGAGAGTTCATGGGTGTGGAGGGCTGACTGTATGCATTGATCTATGTCATTTTATGTAGAGGATTTGAACATCTGTAGATTTTGGTATCTGCAGGGTTGGGGCGGTCCTGGAACGAATACCTGTGGATACTGAGGGGTAACTTAAGTTTTTGGGGAGTCAAAAGTTATAAACAGATTTTTGACTGTGTGGGAGTGGGCATCCCTAATCCTGATGTTATTCAAGGGTCAACTGAAATTCCTCCCATTCTGTTTGTTGCCTTTTTACTCTGTTGATAGTGTCCTTTAATGAAGAAAACTTTATTTTGTTGCCTTTGCTTTTAGTGTCATATCCAAGAAATCATTGCCAAATGCATTATTATTAAGTGTCTCCCTTCCCTGTTTTCTTCTAAGGGTTTTATACTTTTAACTCTTAGATTCATTTTGTGTTAATTTTTGTGTATGGTGTAAGATAGGGATCCAACTTCATTCTCTTACATGTAGCTATACAATTTTCCTAGCACCATTTGTTGCAAAGACTGTCCTTTCCCCATTGAATGATCTTGACACACTTCATTTGACCATATGTGCTAGAGTTTATTTCTGGGCTTTCTATTTTATTCCATTCTGTTGGTCTATATGTCTGTATTAGTATGCCAGCACTATACTGTTTTGATTACTGAAACTTTGTGTAGTAAGTTTTGAAATCAGGAATTGTGAAATCTTCAACTTGTTCTGGCCATTTGAGATTTTGATAGGATTTGAATTAAATCTGTAAATCAATTTGAGCAGTATTGAAATCTTAAGTTTTCCAATCTATGAACACAAATGTCTTTTGCCTCCTTGGTTAAGTTTATTCCTAAGTATTTATTATTTCTGGTGCTATTATAAATTGAATTGTTTAAATTTTCTTATTGCTGATGTATAAAAATGCAACTGATTTTATTAGCTCTAAGGTGTTTTTTTGGCTTTTATAAATGAGATCATGTCATCAATGAACAAAGATAATTTTATTTCTTCCTATCCAAGTTGGATGGCTTGACTTTTCTCTCTTTTTCTTGCCTAATACTCTGAACTTCCAATACTATCTATATTGAATGGAAGTAGCAGACATTGAACCCTTCTGGGACTCGCACAATGTGTATGTTGGTACCATTTTCTTCATTCAGCTCCTTAGACTTGATAATTTTAATAATCCTTTTTTTCAGGTTTGCTAATTATTTCTTCTGCCTACTTAAACCTGCTGTTGAAAAATTTCAATACAGATATTATATTTTTCAGATCCAAAATTTCTGTCTTTGTTATTATAATTTTTCAAGTTATAGTTGACATACAATATTATTAGTTTCAGGTCTACAACATAGTGATTCAACATTTATAGTCCTTACAATGTTATCACCAGAATAAGTCTAGTAACCATTTATCACCATACAAAGTTATTAAAATATTGACTATTTTCACTATGCTATATCCCCATGACATAAAAAAATAACTGGAGGTTTGTACCTTTTATCCCCCAATTCCTCCCCTCTGGAAACCATTAGTTTGTTCTCTGTATTTAGGGGTCTGTTTCTCTTTTGTTATATTTGTTTGTTTTTTAAGATTCCACAATAAGACAAATACCATATAAGTGACATTATATGGTATTTGTCTTATTTATCTTAGCATAACACCTTTTAGGTCCATCCATGTTTCAAATGGCAAGATTCCATTTTTTATGGCTGAGTTATATATATATATATACACACACACTGAGTGGCCAGATTATTATGATCTCTGAATGCATAATAATCCGGCCACTCAGTGTATATCCTATATAATAAAAGGCTAATATGCAAGTTGTCCCCTCAACCAGGAGTTCGACCAGCAGGCAGACTGGCCAACTGCCCATGTCCCCTCCCCTTGGCCAGGCTGGCCGGACCGCACCCATGCACCAGGCCTCATACATATATATATATATATACATACTCACAGTGTATATAATCTTCTTTATTCATTCATCTCTTGATGAACACCTAGGTTTATTCCATATATTGGTTATTGTAAATAATACTGCAATGAACATAGAGGTGCATTTTTCTTTTTGAGTTAGTGTTTTCACGTGTTTTTTTTTTCCAGATAGATATCCTGGAGTGGAATTGCTGAGTCCTATGGTCATTCTATTTTTACTGTTCTCCATAATGGCTGTATCAGTTTACAATCCCACTAGCTATGCAAAAAAAGGGTTCCCTCTTCTCCACATCCTCAGCAACATGTTATTTGCTGACTTTTTGGTAGCAGTCATTCTTATAGGTGTGAGGTTCTCAATGTGATTTTGATTTGCATTTCCCTGATGATTTGTGATACTGAGCATTTTTTTTTCATGCTTTTTGGACATCTGTATATGTTCTTTGGAGAAATGTCAGGTGCTCTCCTTTTTAAAATCGGTTTGTTGTTCTGATGTTGAATTGTGTGAGTTATTTTTGCTATTAATCTTATGGGATATATCATTGGCAAATATCTTCTCCCAATCAGTAGGCTGTCTTTTCAGTTTGATGTACACCCATTAGTTGTTTTTTCTATTGTTGTCCTTACCTGAGAAGATATATATAAAAAATATTGCTAAGACCAATGTCAAAGGGTTTACTGACTATGATATCAGGCCTTATATAGAAGTCTTAATCCACTCTGAGTTTATTTTTGCTTGTATCTGTCCAGTTTTCCCAACACCATTTATTGAAGAGGCTGTCATTTCCCCACTGTATATTCCAATGTCATAGATTGACTATATAATTGTGGTTAATTTCTGGGCTTTTATTATGTTCCATTGATGTATGTGTCTGTTTTTATGTAGTACCATACTGCTTTAATATAGTATAGTATAGTTTGAAATCAGGGAATGTGATGCCACCAGCTTTTTTGTCCTTTCTTACATTGCTTTGGCTATTGGGGGAAATTTGTGATTCCATATAAATTTTAGGAATGTTTGTTCTGGTTTTCTGAAAAATACCATTGGAATGTTCTCATTTTGTTCACATATCGTTTTTCTGATTTCCTTCAGTTTTTTAAATCTGTTTTTCTTTAGCTCCTTGAGTGTATTGAAGACAGTTGTTTTAAGCTCTTTGTCTAATACATCTGATGCACTGTTTCTTCAGGGATGGTTTCTGCCACTTCATTTTCTTCCTTGAATGGACCATGTTTTCCTGTTTCTTTGTATGGCTTATGATTTATTTTGGAATTGGGTTTTGAGGACAGTCATCTCTCCGTCTTTGCACACTCTCTTTACTGATTAGCTGGATGTTCTCTGAGCCTAGGGATCAGCCTTAGGTGAAAGCTTCAGGTCTTTTATGAGCACATGTCTTACCTAGGCCTGCATGTGGCTTTCTCAACTCCCCTGTATACATGGAAACTTTTGAATGGCTTACTTGCCAGAGTCTCATTCCAGGTGTTTCTAATGTCTATTGTATGTCTCCATCTGTAATCTTTTGCCCCAGGTGCCTACAGGTTGGTAGTCCCCCGGAAGCTTTCACAAGTAGTGGTTGCCACTTGAGATCTGAGTTAGATGAAACAGAGATCAGTCCTTCAGGTAGCCACCTGACAGGTTAGCATATTGCAAATAGGATCTTCTCTGCTCCCTACAGATTAAAGGAGGGAAATGGGCTGCTGCTGCCTCTAGACCAAGTCTGTGCGATGCTGGTTGGGGTGGAAAAGGATGAGTGAAGATAACATAGTAGGTCCCACTGTTTTGAAGGTGGGTATTTTTTATTGGGTGTTTGCTGTAAACTTTGACTGTTTTTCAGAGATCCTGTTAGGGTAGTTCCGTGGTTGGCCGAGTGTGGCTCTTCCACAAAATTCCACGGCCTGGGTGAGTCTATTTTGAAGAAGTGGCGTTAGAAGAAGTTTAAGTTTAAAAAATTTGGCTCTCAAAAGAAATTTCAATCGCTGTACTGTTGATATTTGGCTGTTGACTAATGAGTTTGCCGATCACTGGGGTAGTTCATCCAGTTTCTGGTTGTTTTGTTGTTTCCATGGAGAAATGAGAAGTTAGAGCTTCCTAGTCTGCTATTTTGCTGCTATCCTTTGACCACAATTGGGAATTCATGAAGGAGTGATATGATCCCACTCCTGTTTTCTCCACTGGATTGACTTTAGTGCCAGTTGCCACACTGAAATTGCCTGTCCATCATGTTCCACTTGGTACTGACCGATACGCTATTTTCTTTGTTCTTTCTGGAAACAACTCCTTTGTGAACATATGCTTTCTATGTTTCCCCCTAATCATTAGGTTATCTTCCCACCTCCCCTTCTTCCTCCTACAGCTTCATTAGTGTCCCCTAGGGTTCCATCCTATGCCTTTTCATCTCATGTTTTCCCTTGGGTTATCCTATCCCTGACTCCTAGCTATCAGTAGTCTATTGATGACTTTCAAATTGACAGTGTTTAGCATGGCTTTAAGTCCTGGCTCTATATAGCCAACTGCTTAGTAAACATACCCAAAACAAATTTTTTGTCACTCCAAATTACCATTTTTCCCCACCTGTATTCTTAGTTATTCAATCCATAAACCTGAGAGTCATCTTAGCTCCCTCCTTGTCTCTCATCTCTGATATCTAAGAGGTCACTGAAGCCATGTGAATTACACTTTCATAGGATCTCTTCTCCATTTCCATTGCCCAATGCCTTCATTCTCATCAGCAAATTTCTCACATAGAATAGGTTTCTCTTTCACTTTCCAATTCACTTATGCCACAGAATAATCTTTTCAAAGTATAACTCTGTTCATGACATTCTTATTTAAAAATCTTTCTAGGTGCCCCCGTACCTCACCCCTAACAAAGTGGCATTAATAAAAATATCCAGACTCTTCATGATCTTGCACCTGTTTTTCAGCCACATTTCTACCTCTCACTGAATTCTCCTGCAAACATTCCAGGGCTGCTTTTGCCTTCATTCCTTTTCCCCACCCAAGATAGTTGCCTCATAAATGTATGCTGGGTTAAAAGAAGAAAGTTGAATTACTACATGAAGACAGATTGTTTGAGCTGAGAAAGTAGTTTTAGTTCTACTTACACTAAAATAAGCATGGTTTTCATAGACTTCAAAGAGGTAGGCAAATGAAGGAGCAGATATTTACATGACATTATTCCCAAAGGACTTTCTCATCAGAAACTATTACTGTTTTTATTCTCACAGGAATAGAATGCAGAAGATTGAGGGGCATCTATAGTTTGTAGCACATGCCAACAATACCACCAATAGAAAATTATCAACAGGATTGTGAGATCAAGCAGTTCCCTGTAATGCCTCAAGCCTCGCTACTATTTAAAATACGATCCTTGGACCAGTAGCATTGGCATCACCTGAAAGGTCTTGGAAATTCAGCAGATGAACACAGTGAGAATGTCAACAAAGAGAGAGAAAATATAAGAAAGTACTAAATAGAAGTCACAGAACTTGTACTGAAAAATACCCTAGCGGGGTTTGGGGGGCAGAACTCACCCAATCAGAGCAGCAAATAGAAGAAAGAATGAAAACAAATGAAGATACTTGAGGAGACTTATGAGACAACATCAAGCAGACCAACAATCACAGGAGAAGAGAGAAAGGGGTTGAAATCTTCCCTAACCTGGGGAAAGAAACAGACATCTAGATCTAAGGAGCCCAGGGAATTCCAAGGAAGGTGAAACCATACTAATTTACATTTTAATTAATTGTCCAAAGTTAAAGACACAGACAAAATTTTAAAAGCAACTTATGTCTAAGGGATAACGTTGCCCCACCCCAAGACCATTAGCATTCAGGATCAAAGAATGTTTTCCACACAAGCAAAATTTAAAGGAGTTTATCATTATTAAATCAGCCTTATAAGAAATCTTAAAGAGACTTTTTTTAAGGTGAAAGGAAAGGGTGCTAATTAGTAGTAAGAAAACATATGAAAGTATAAATGTCACAGATAAAGGTAATAAGTAGAAAAGGTAGTGGATTAATTAGTCATAATGCTAGTATGAAGGTTAAAAGTAGTAAATATAACTACAATAATTAAAGGATTCATAAGATAAAAAGATGTTAAAAATGTGTGGGAAGAGTAAAAATGTTGATTGCATTCCAAATTCTAACTTATCAACTTTAAAATAGACTGTTCTAAATGTGTTATTATATGTAAGTCTCATGGTAACCACAAATCAAATACCTATAATAGTTACACAAACTATAAAGAGAAAGGAATCTTAAGTATACCACTAAATAAAGTCATCAGACCACAAGAGAATAGAGTTAGGGAAGAAAGGAGAGGAACTACAAAACAACCAGAATACAATGAATAAAATGGCAAATTCTCCACTCAAAAGAAAGAGTGGTGGGATGGCTATGGTGCCTATAGGAAACTCACTTCAGATGTAAGGACATACACTGAAAGGATGGGAAAAGGTATTCTATATAAATAGCACCAAGAGAGAGTAAGAGTTTCTACACCTTTATCAAATAAAATAGACTTTAAGACATAGACTGTACTAAGAGATTAAGAAGGACATTACATAATGATAAAGGGGTCAATATAACATTTATAAATATCGCAAATATTAACAGACCCAAAGGGAGAAAAGGACAGCATTATAATAACACTAGGGAACTTTAATACGCTGCTTACATCAATGAGTAGAAGAGACAGAAAATTAATTAGAATAGATTGGCCTTAAATGATACATCAGACCAGATGGACTTACCAAAATATATACAAAACAGTCTACACTTTCTTCTCAAGTTCACATGGAACATTCTTCAGGATAAATTATATATGAGGCCACAAAACATCTTACTTTTGTAAATTTAAAAAGGCTGAAATCATATCAATCATCTTTTCTGACCACAATGGTATGAAACTAAAAATGAATTACAAGAAGAAAACTGGAAAATTCACAAATATGTGGAGATTAAATGACATGCTATTGAACAACCAATGGAAAATATATAATAAAACTTATGAGATATAGTAAAAGCAATTCTAAGAGGAAAGGTCATAGGAAAAAAATGGGTAGAGGACCTGAATAGACACTTTTTCCAAAGAGGACAAACAGATGGCCAAGAGACATTTGGAAAAATGCTCAACATCACTAATCATCAGAGAGATGCAAATTAAAATGACAATAAATCAACAAACAACAGTTCTGGTGAAGATGTGGAGAAAAAGGAACCCTACTACACTGTTGGTGAGAATGCAGACTGGTATAGCCACTATGGAAAACTGTGTGGAGTTTCCTCAAAAAATTAAAAATGGAACTGCCATTTGAGCCAGTGATCCCACTTCTATGAATCCCAAAATACAAATCAGAAAGAATATATGGAGAACTATTTACAATAGCTAAGATCTAGAAATAGCCCAAGTGCCCATCAGTAGATGAGTGCATAAAAAAGCTGTCGTACATTTACACAATGAAATACTTATTATGCAGTATAAAAAGGAAGGATCTTTGGAGAGTATTATACAAAGCAAAATAAGCCAGTCAGAGAAAGATAAATATCACATGACCTCCCTTATATGTGGAAACTGATGAATAAAATAGAACCAGAAACATGGAACAGACTGACGAATCTCAAGGGGGGAGGAGGGTGGGTGGGAAGAGATTAACCAAAGAATTTATATGCATATACATTGCCCATAGACACAGACAATAGGGTGGTGAAGTCCTGGGGTGGAAGTGGGCAATGGGGGATATCTGTAATATTCTCAACAATAAAGATAAAAAACTAAGGACATCTGAATAAAGTAGGGATTATTGTTAAAAGAAACCCGAGCCAGCTGGTGTGGCTCAGTGGTTTCGTGTCGACCTATGAACCAGGAGGTCATGGTTCGTTCCCAGTCAGGAGATATGCCCGGTTGCAGAAGGCAGTCAAACATCTCATCATTGATGTTTCTCTCTCTCCCTTCCTCTCTGAAATCAATAAAAATATATATAAAAAATAAGAAAAATATCAAGCAACCTAACTTTATATCCTAATGAACTATATAAAAAGAACAAATGAAGCTCTTAAGTATAAGGAAGGAAATAAAGATTAGAGCAGAAATGTATGAAACAGAGGCTAAAAAGACAATAGAAAAGAAATAAAACTAAGCTAGTTCTTTAAAAAGAGAAAATTGACAAACCTTTAGCTAGACTCACAAAAAAAGAACTCAAAATCAAATGCAAGAAGATATGTTATAACTGATACCAAAGAAATACAATCACAAGAAACTACTATGTATACTTATATGCCAACAAATGAGACAACCTAGAAGAAATGGATAAATTTCTAGAAACATACAACCTACCAAGATTGAATCATGAGTAGAAAATCGGAATAGACTGATTACTATTAAGGAGATTGAATCAGTAATTCAAAACCTCTCAACAAACAAAAGTATAGGACCAGATGGTTTCACTGGGGAATTCGACCACCAAATATTTTAAAAGAATTAATACCAATCCTTCTCAAATGCTTCCAAACTCATTTTACTAGACCAGCATCACCCTGATACCAAAACCAGAAAAAGACACCACAAGAAAATACAATTTACAGGCAAATATCTTCAACAATACATTAAAAGGATCATACATCATACCAAGTGAGAATTATTCCAGGGATGCAAGGATGGTTTAACATCCATATATCTATCAATGTGATAATCACATTAACAAAATGAAGGATAAAATAGATGCAGAAAAAGTATGACAAAATTCAATATAATAAAGGCCATATATGACAAGCCCACAGCTAACATCATACTCAAGATTGAAAAGCTGAAAGCTTTTTCTCTAAGACCAGGAATCAGACGAGGATGCCCACTCTTATCCTTTTCACCACTTACAATTGCATCAAAAAGGATAAAATACCCAGGCATAAACTTAAAGGGGTGAAAAATGTGTACACTGAAAACTATAAGACATTAAGACATTAACAAAATAAATGGAAAGATATTGCATGCTCATGTATTTGAAGAATATTGTTAAAATAAAATGTTATTAACAAAGCAATCCCTATCAAAATTTCAATGTCATTTTTTCAAAGAAATATAACAATCCTAAATTTTTATGAAACTGCAAAATACCCAAATAACAAAGCAATCTTGAAAAAAAAAAAAAGCTAGAGCAATCATACTCTTTGATTTCAAAATATATTACAACAAACCTATAGTAGTCAACAAAGTATGGTGCAGGCATAAAAGCAGACACAAAATAGAGAGTCCAGAAGTAAACCCACATAACTATGATTAATTACAACAAAGGAACCAAGAATATACATGGGGAAATGACAGTGTCTTCAATAAATGGTGCTGGGAAAACTGGACAGCCACATGCAAAGGAATGGAACTGGACCACTAACTTACATAAGACACAAATTAACTCAAAATGGGTGAAAGACTTGAACGTAAGGCCTGAAATCTTATCTCCTAAAGATCAGTTTTGGCAATAATTTTTTGCATCTGACACCAAAAGTAAAGGCAACAGAAGGAAATAAACAAGTGAGATTACATAAAGCTAAAAAGCTTTTGCACAGCAAAGGAAACCATTAAAAAATACAACCTAATCAATAGGGGAAAATTATTTGCAAATCATATATATGACAAGGGGTTAATATATATAATATTATATATAACATATTTATATTATATATATTAACCCCTTGTCATATATATGATTTGTAAATATAAATAAAATACAACTCAATAGCAAAGAACCCAAAGAAAATCAATTTAAAAAGGGATAGAGGCCGAAACCGGTTTGGCTCAGTGGATAGAGCAGTCGGCCTGCGGACTCAAGGGTCCCAGGTTCGATTCCGGTCAAGGGTATGTGCCTTGGTTGCGGGCACATCCCCAGTGGGGGGGTGTGCAAGAGGCGGCTGATCGATGTTTCTCTCTCATCGATGTTTCTAACTCTCTATCCCTCTCTCTTTCCCTCTGTAAAAAATCAATAAAATATATTAAAAAAAAAAAGGGATAGAGGATCTGAATAGATATTTTTTTAAAAGAACTTATAAATGCCCAACAGGTATATGAAATGGTGCTCAACATCACCAATAATCAGGGAAATGCAAATCAAATCCACACTGAACTATCACCTCATACCTGTTGGAATGTCTATTATCAAAATGACGAGATTAGTGTTGGTGAGGATGTGGAAAAAGAGAACCCTCGTGCACTACTGGTGGGCATGTAAATTGGTGCCACCGCTACAGAGAGCAGTTTGAAGGTTTCTCAAAAAAATTAGAAATGGAACTATATGATCCAGCAGTTCCACTTCTGGGTATTTAGCTGAAAACACTAACTCAAAAAGATATATGCCACCCCATGTTCATTGCAGCTTTACAATAGCCAAGATATGGAAACGAGCTAAGTGTCCATCAGTGGATTAATGGATAAAGAAAATGAGACACACACACACACATATAGAGGAATATTACTCAGCCATAAAAGAAAAAGACATTTTGCCATTTGCAACAACACGTATGGACCTTGAGGGAATTATGCTAAGTGAAATAAGCCAGACAAAGAAAAGACAAATATTGTATGATCTCACTTATATGTGGAATCTCGGAAAACCTTGAAAAACATGTTGGTGCTTTCCAGAGGTGGGGGTGGGCAATATCAGTGAAGGGGGTCAAAAGTTATAAACTTCCAGTAAGGAAATAAAGTCATGGAGATGTCAGGTACAGCTTGGTGACTATAGTTAATAATAATACTGTATTGTATTCTATGCTTAGAATAGATCTTAAAAGTTCTAAGAAGAAATATTTTTTTATAACTATGTATGGTGACAGATGTTAACTAGACTTATTGTGGTGATCATTTCACAATGTATACAAAAATGGAATCATTATTGTTGTACACCTGAAATTAATATGTTACATATCAATCATTATTGTTGTACACCTGTATAATATGTTATATATATATATTTTTTAATAAAAAACAGCATCCAAAGCTTTACTTCAGATCTGCTATATCAGAATTAGCAATTTTAACAGTATTCACAGGTGATTTACATCAAAGCCTGAGACATTATTTGCCTAGAGGGTTTTAGAAGAAATAAGAAGGGGGTGAGAGTATTTGATGGGAAAGACCTATTTTCTCCCTTTTAAGGAAAAATAATTACTGAGAATGATCAATGTGCACTGTATGTCCCCTTGATTGACCTCAATGATATAATACAGAAATTTCTCCCATGTGTAGCCAGATCTGTTCCCAATTGTCATTTCACAAGCTGCCAATAAGTGGAGAGCCTAAAAGCAGAGCTGCCTTGGGCTGAATGAGAGCTATCAGAAGTGAGTGGACTCTTCCAGGTAAGAGAAAGATGATATCCCCCAGGCGGAGGAGCAAGGGGGAGCTCATGCCTCTTTGATTATGAAGCACATGCATTAGGTCACTGGAAGTAAGTGGGGGTTGGTAGAGGTGCCAAAAAGGAGCGTCTGGTCGAATGTGTTGACTGGCCAGCATGAACATTGTCCCCTGACTCACCTGGGACACAAATGACTTATGTGTTACAAGTAAATTCTGTGGCCACATTTCCCCAAATAACATCTGATCTTCATTAGAGATGGCACAGTGTATTAACTAGATAGGAAATTCCAAGTGATTGTTCTCCAAAGAACACGCCTGGTGTGTGTGTGGGGAGGCGGGGATGGAGGGATATGAACGCAGCAATGTGTGGATAGCCAGTTCCAACGAGTTTTGAGTTGCTAACCGGTCAAAAGCATCCAGCCACATTAGTTCAGACAATAACACAAATAATGAAGAGCCTTGTGGTGGTTTTGGGTTGGCCAAGCTTACTGGCATGGTTCAGACAACAACCACTCAGAAACTATGCCTGATCAATCAGAATGATCAGGCTACCAAGTAGCCCCAGCCCCCAACAAACCACAGTAGTTGTTGCCACACAGCTGATTATCAGTTGTGAACACAGTGCACACATGCTACAACATTCTACCAGGTTGAAGATGGAGGTTTAAGTGGACACTGAGCTCGCTCCCTCCTAAGAACACATCGAATGCACACCTGTGCCTATAGCACTTGCTCCTAAGAGACAACCCTGAGCCAATTGAACAGCTTTTGCACAATAAGCGAGAGAGAGAGACTGTGTAGAGAAGTTTGGGGAACTGTGAGAGTTCTGCGGAGCTGAGGGAAAAACTCAGGACCAGAGGAATGGCTGAGCACCATTGCTTCTTTCCCCTGCGCGTGGATAATGGGCGGGAGCTCTAGCCAGATTCTGGGGCAGACATGCAGGGTGCTACAGTGTGTCCACAGCCACTCCTCCTGAAGCTAGATCCAGCAGAAACAGGAGGGCTCCGTAGCATGCATACAAGAGGCCCCTCCACCCAGAGATTGCTCCAGCAGGTACGGCAGGGTGCTGCTGTACATGCACACAAATAACTTGTCTGTCCTCCCCCTTCCAGACAGAGTGCAGAGCTAGAAAAATGCTGCAGTCCCCACTAGCAGGGCTACCCTGTGCCGAGATCGTGGGGTGCTACTATGTGCCATGTGGTGCTGCCCTCCTGGAGAGAGTGTGGAGCTAGTAGTAAAACGCCATGGTACCCACCGGCAGGGCTGCTGGGAGAGAGAGTGCAGATAGCAGAGTGCAGCTGTGTGTGAGAATGAGTGAAGCTTAGGAGGGCATTGAGAGGAGAGCACACAGACAGCCCTGCCCAGAACCTGCTCTGACAACAGATAACTAAGACAACAGGGCACACCAGCACTAGGCAGCCCACCCAGATTAGAGGGACAAGGAAGCATGCACACACCAGGCTGCCTGGAACCCACTCCTTCAGGCCAGGCAACACAGTAGGCACCATGTGCACCTGCCCTGACTACAAATGGCCCAACAAAACTATGTGACACACATCTACACAGAGACCATTTTTTCAAGTCTGGAGGAGAGCTATTCCATCCAAGCCATAGGAACAAATACAGAAGAACATGCCCAAATGAAGGAACTAGAAAAAACTCCAGAGAAACTCCCTCATGAAACGAAGTAATTTGCCTGGTAAAGAATTCAAAGAGCCCTGGCCAGGTGGCTCAGTTGATGGAGTGTCATCCGATACACCAAAAGGTTTCGGGTTTGATTCCCAGTCAGGGCACATGCTCAGGCTGCATGTTCAATCCTCGGGAGGGGCATGTATGGGAGGTAACGAATTGATGTTTTTCTCTTACATCAATGTTTCACTCTCTCCCTCTCTCTCTAAAAATCAAAAAAATTTGGGGAAGTGAACAGACATCCAGGTCCAGGAAGCACAGAGAGTGCCAAACAAAATGAACCCAAAGAGACCCATAAGACATGTTGTAATTAAAATGGCAAAAGTAAACATAAAGACACCGTCTTAAAGGAAGCAAGAATGAAACAAGCCACAAGGGAAAACTCATAAGGCTATCAGCTGATTTCACAGGAACAATTTTACAGGCAAGAAGGGAGTGGCAGGAAATATTCAAAGTGCTGAAAGTATAGTATTCTACCACCTATAATTTGCTTATGCAAAAATTAAAGGACTTCACGACCACTAAACCAGCCTCATAAGAAATGCTAAAAGGCCGGGACCGGTTTGGCTCAGTGGATAGAGCGTCGGCCTGCGGACTCAAGGGTCCCAGGTTCGATTCCGGTCAAGGGCATGTACCTTGGTTGCGGCACATCCCCAGTGGGGGGTGTGCAGGAGGCAGCTGATCGATGTTTCTCTCTCATCGATGTTTCTAACTCTCTATCCCTCTCTCTTCCTCTCTGTAAAAAATCAATAAAATATATTAAAAAAAAAAAAAAAAAGAAATGCTAAAGGATCTTCTTTATGCAGAAAGAAAAGGCCATAACCAGAAATAATACAGGAAAGAAAAAAAAAATCTTACTGGTAAAGGCAAATATATAATAACTACAGTAAATCAACCACTTAATAGTAGCAAAATTAACTATAAATACAATAAATAATCAGGGGATACACAAAACAAAAAGATTCAAACATGTCAAAAATAAAGAATGGAAGGGGTGTAAAAATGTAGTGCTTTTAGAATGCAATTGAACTTAAATGCCCATCAGCTTAAAATAGACTGCTGTAGTTATAGATGAATATATATGAACCTTATGGTAACCATAAACCAAAACCATAAAAAAACACACACAAAACTAAGAGAAAGAAATCCAATCAAACCTTAAAGAAAACCAACAAATCAAAGAAATCAAGAGCAGAATAAAGGCACAGAGAACAACAAAATGGCAATAAGCACACACCTATCAATAATCATATGTAAATGGACTAGAGGATCCAATCAAAAGACAGGGTGACAGAATGGATTAAAAAAAAATGACCGGAAACACATACTGCCTATAAGAGACTCATTTTAGATAGAAAGACACACATGGGAAAAGATACTTATGCATATAGAAATGAAAAGAAAGCTGGAGTAGCAATACTCATGTCAGACAAAATAGTATTTAAAACAAAGAATGTCAAAAGAAACAAAGAAAGACATTATGTAATTTTAAAGGGGTTAATCCAAGAAGAGGATGTAACAGTCATAAATATCTCTGCAGCCCACATAAGGGCACCCAAAAATATAAAGCAAATATTAATGGACATAAAGGCAGAAATTAACAGTAATACAATAATAGTTGGGGACTTTACTACTCCACTACATCAATGGACAGATCATCCAGACAGAAAATCAATATGAAAATAACTGCTGTAAGTGTCGCATTAGACCAGTTTGACTTAATAACCATTTATAGAGCATTTCATTTCCAAACTGCAGATTACACATTTTACTCAGTGCACATGAAACATATTCCAGGATAGATCACATACGAGGCACCGCCTACCGCTGCAGGGTCAGCACCTTTAGATTACCTGTCAAATAAATTCCTCTCACCTGGCCCCAGCTGGAGAAGGCCCACTCCACACAGAGCTGTTGGTTACAGGCCTGGGTGTCCACCGGCCTCTTGGCAAGCTGCGTGCACATGTCATTGGACACGGGAGTGGAGATCCCAGAGGCTTTCAGCTTCTGACAGGTCACCCGGCGGGTCTGGATGCCTCCCCCACAACTCCGGGTGCAGGCGGACCAGGAGGTCACCATCCACCTGTGGAGAGGAGGAGGTGTCAGTCTCGGGGAAAGGAACGAGGCTGTGTGCTCTCAGGAAAAGAGCCCCACACATCCCCAGGATCTCACCACACAGCTGCTCATCTGGGGGCCGTGGCCCTTCTTACTTATGTACTTGGAGCGATAGGCTGAAAATGGCCCCCCAAAAGAAACCTATGGCAAATCCCTGGAACCTGTGAATGTTACTTTATTTGGACAGAGGGTCTTTGCAGACATAATTAGGGATTTTGAGATTATCCTACATTATCTGGTTAGGCCTTACACGTCATCACAAGTATCCTTACAAGAGAAAGACAGAGGGAGATTCCACACAGAAGAAGAGGAGACAGTGTGACCACAGAGGCAGAAGAGGGAGTGATGTGGTCACAAGCCAAGGGATGCTCAGAGGCATCAGCAGCTGCGAGGGCCATGGAACAGATTCTCCCCGAGGGCTCTGGCGGGGGCACAACCCTGCGGACACCTTGATTTTGGACTTCTGGGCTCCAAAACTGAGAGAATAAATCCTTGTTGTTGTAAGCTACCATGTTTGTGGTCATTTGTTACAGCCATCACAGGACACAAATACCCTTTGGAAATTGACTCAAAAGGTACATCCTGAAAGCATATTTTGAAGATCAGTTGCTTCAGCTTGGCATTGGCCCCAAAGCCATGAGCCTGCAGAAAGTCTTGAGCTAGTTACACGGCTCTGCGGTTCTTGTATTTCCTAAAGGCACCGGGTGTGTGGCAGAGGAGAGACAATTCCTAGGGAAGCCCGATCCAAACCTGGGTCACCTCCTGACCCAGGAGCACCCTGGGCCTCACTGAAGCCCACATTTGTTTCTGCTAGTACCCACTGTGTTTTCTACCTCGCCTTAACCCATGTCTCTGACTTTGTTCAATCCCTCAGGTACACGCAAGCTCCTTCCAGCTCTCTGGAGCTACGTCCCCTCTCTGACTCACGGTCTGTAGGTCTTGCACCTCTTAGAGAGCTGAAAGGAGCTGTTCTCGGAATACTTGGTGCCAACTATAGTTCGGATCCTTGCAAGTGAGACTGGCCAACACTGAGACATGGCTTTTTTCAAAGAGCCCAGATGTCAGCTGGCAAACGCTGAGGTCCTTGGTCCATATACAAACATGCAGGGGCTCTCTTTGCATGTTTACAGCCTGGGATAATTCTCAAAGAGGAGGAGGGAAGGGGGGGGGGATAGGTTGGGGAAAACAGAAAAGATGGTGCTTTCCAACCATTTCACTCAAACTGGGGGGTGGCAGGGAGCATTCTTTGGTTTTATTGCCTGAGAAAAAGTTTATCTAAATGAAATGGTCCTAGTTGGGCCAAAACAGGACTGCCCACAGCTATTCAAAAGAAATGACCAGGGTGCCCCCCCCCCCCCCCCGCTTTTTTTTGTGTTTGCAAGGAAGGCTGCTGAAGTGCCTGAGGCGGGACAGCCACTCAGAGGTGAACCTGTGGCCACTTCCTAGTGCAGGGGTGCCATGTCTGGCTCTCAGGAGAGGCGAGGAGCAGGGACAGGAGGCCAATTCCTCCAGCGTCTGGATCTGCGATTTATTTAGTTTGGTGGAACTTCCCTGCTCCGTCTGCCCTGGAGAGAGAGGACTGCGTGCAGAATTCCAGTCCACAGAAGCAGAGCCACTTAGGAAGCAGGCGCGAGGCGTGTGAAAGCCCCTGGGGGCCTGGAACCCAAGCAGACTCGGCCATTATTGCATCTGCAGCAGTAAATGAGGCTGATTGACTTTGACCATCACCCTAGCAAACCAGAGAGCCCCTGGCATGTCTGAGACCGCTTCTTCATTTCACACAGCTTGGCAAGGGCAGTCTTCCCGGCTCTCATATCCCTGGTGAATGTCAGGCCTGCATTTCAATCAACTTTTATTTCCAAATATACATTTCAGCAATTTTTCAGGAGCCGGGGCGAGGGGTTTTGAGAGAGGAGAGGTACGGGCTACGTTACAGTTCAGGAAGGGTATAAAAGGACATTAATCATTCCCGTGGAAACCTTCCCGTCAGCAAGTCAAGCTGCTGATATTAATGAGTGTGTTTCATATTTCATTGAGTCTCTCCTGGTTTCAGCTGCTCCTCATGACTCAGCTGGCAAAACACGAGGCGGTTGCCTAAAGTGGTGTACGAAAGCCCTGCAGATAGGCCGTGGAGGGGCATTTCAGGGGCCGGCCAAGTCCCCCCAGGCTCAGGGCACCATGCTGGTGCCAACTCTAAGCCCATCCATTATCCCTTCAGCTACTGACTGAGGGCTGCGGCGGGCATGCTCAGTGGGACTCACAGCTTCTCAAAGCTCGAGGAAGCGGTGAGAAGCAGAGACTGTGGGTGTCAGTCTGGGCTCTGTGAGGGACCCAGATGCAGAGAAAGTACTAGTATATCCAACACTGAGTCAACTAAGGAAATGAAGACGTAGTTCAGTGTTAGCAGGAAGCCACCCTTTGTGGAAAAGAAGGGGATCAGATTCTTCAACTAAGCTGAAGTGCTGATTACCATAGGTATTTAAAGTCCGAAGGAAGGGGAAGCGAGGGTAGGACAGAGGTCTGGGCAGTGATCCCCATCCCTGAGCACTTCAGCTGCAAACACATTTCTTCTCCTACAAACAGAGCCCGTTTCTCACTGCAGGATGCGAGCTATCTCTTGCCAGCGCCTGGGATGTGCCTGCTCCCTGAACAGTGCCTTTCAGGCACGGGGATGCCGGGAAAGCCCTGAGCGGGGGGCGGGGGTGGGGGGGAATAGTGTCTGCACAGTGCAGAGTCCGGACAAGGCTGTGCTGGCAGGAAAGAGCAGCTCCTTGGAGGACACGCCCTCCTTTGCACTGAAGTCTCCCCCTGCACAGTGCTAGGCAAGGAAGGGCTGGCCACCAACTTGGCTAAAAGTCGGGGTCCTTACGGGGGGGCGGGGAGGCCTGGGCCAGCCTCTGCCACACTCACCGGGAAGGGCAGTCTCTCCGGTTGCAGGGGACGGGGTGCACGGCCGGGCGGACCTTCCCCGCGCAGTGAGCGGGGTTGACCTCTGTGCTGTTCAGGAGACACCTCAGGCGGGGCTGCTGAACGCCCCTGTTACCACAGGAGGCTGAGCAGGTTGCCAGTCTGTCCACAGACCACCAGTAATCTGTCACAGAAGGTGAAAAGCAGATGCCATTACTGCGCATGCTCTCTATTTCTTCTGAACAGGGCGCCGGGGAGGAGGGGTATGGTGGTTATGAAGGAGCCTTGCCCCTCAGTTTATCCAGGCAAGTTATGTGGCCTCCAGAGCCCTCAGTTGGCTCACCCAGAAAACGAGCACAATAGATCAAGTTATTATGAGGCCTGGATATAACAAAGGTGAAGAGCCTCGCCCGGGGCCTGGCACAGAGAGAGTATTAATCAGCGGCTGTAGCTCTTATTCTTTTGAAACATACTTCTTAAAGCACTCTTTTTTCCAACTGGCTCACCAGAAAGTGACCATATATTTCAACAAGAGCGATAAAAATAACAGAGATACTTCACGATCATATTTAAAAGGGCAGATTCAAGTTCGACATTGTAGATGCTACGAAAAACCGGCCTATCCAGAGAGCCCTCGATTGCGTGAGTCACTGACGTACCCAGTCAGCAAGAAAGGCAATTTCTCTGCCTTTTCTGGTTGGGGGTCTGGGACTCACTGGGAGGGAAGCTGTGACAATAACTGGGGGCTGGTAAACTGTGAGTGCCCATTTGCGAAGTTGCATGTTACAAATCTTGCAGACAGGCTGCGGTTTTCACCAGAGAATGGCTGGCTGGCAAGAAAATGGAATCCTCCCTTTCTTGTCTGGAAAGCCAAATGGTAGGGAGGGGATGTTTAAGGGGAAAAGGGGAAGGATGTGCTCAGAGGTCTCCCTTTTTACGGGCTATATTGACATACAAGTCTGTCCCTTCCCACAGCATCCTCCATTCAGAACGCACAGTGGCATTTTGCTTTCCCTATGTGTCACACAGTGACCACAGGTACAACCGGCCCATGGAAAACTCAAGAGCCTTCAGTTTCTATAACAAGGCCAGTTATTGCTCCTCTCTCGCTGTATTGGGCTTATCCATACTGTCTTGGTGCAGCAAATACCAGGCAGGCCCTGCCCAAGGGCTTTCTGACCCGCCAGTGTTCCTGAAAGCTGAATGCACCAGCCACACAGGCTTCTCAGTCTGATCTTTGACTGGGCCACGGGAGAGGAACCCGGAGAGCACTCGGTGTGTGACACAGCTGAAGGCTCCAGGGTGATGGGCAGGTACTGGCACCGGCCCTGACTCTCCAGGGCGGGAGGCAATAACCAAGTGATTCAAATTCTGTCTTGTTTTGGAACCAAACCAACAGACAAAATTTGCATTTTTCTTAACAGGCTACTTTACACTCAACTGTGTGTTTTCTTTACAAATTCACCCAGCATAAAGGAAATGCACTTGACTTTGCTACAAGATGGTGTTTCCTTGGTCCCACCTATGAAAGCAGCACTGACTCTCCAGGTTCTGCTGCTGGTGGCTCTGCTGAAGGGCCTCATGGGATGGAAACATGGTTCAGTGTCAGTTTTCACATTCTAGGGACCAGAAGTCATGTTGTCCACTACAGAACTAGATTTCCAGGGGCACTCACTTGTTCAAGAAGTAAGCCCAGCACCCAAAGTCCCAAGGGTTCTTACCTTGGATGACAAGAGAGGCCTTCTGCACGAGCACGCCTGCCTCGTTCTGGGCGAGGCAGCTGAATTCCCCCTGAGACTCGCCGTTTAGATTGGTAACCTGGAGAATCTGTCCAGCTGCCAAGATGTGATGTGTCAATCCTGTGACAGTGGCAACTGACTGGCCACCATGGAACCAGGTGATATTGGGGGTAGGGTGACCTTGGATGGGGCAGCCTAGAAAGAGAGGAGAGGAGAGGAGAGGTAAGCTACTGGTAAAGCCAAAAAGGGAACATTTCTGATGAGTTGTTTTAGTGTGTATGTGGCTCTAGGGGCCCTGGGTACAATATGGTCCTCCCGTGGCATTTTTCTTCTGCTTGCCCTTCCCAAGCAAATAGGAGATGTTTTTGTACTCTGGGTTCTGGGAAGGTGACTATTATTCATTCAATTAAGTAAAAATTCTTGAAGGACACAAAGTGCCTATTTCTACCTATGTCCCCGTACTGACTTAAAAAGATGAAGCAATTAATTTTCACTCATTGAACATTTTTTGGAGTTAATTACACCAATTATATAATGAAAGAAATATACCAATTTTATAATGAAAGAAATCATTTCTTATGTAGTGAGTTCGAAAAGGTACATGCCATATACTAATAGTTAAGAATCAAACTTTATTGGACTACACTGAGCCTTGAGTCAGTTCTGTGCGACCCCGGCCCAACTCCGAACCTTTCAATAAACACTTTTTGCTGACATCATTAAAATAAGCTCAATAAGCTCAATAAGAGGAGACACCAAGATGGCGGCATAAGTAAACACCTAAACTGCTGCCTCACACAACAATTTCAAAACTACAACTAAAAGACAAAACGAACATCATCCAGAACCACAGGAAAGCTGGCTGAGTGGAAATTCTACAACTAGAAGGAAAGAGGGAAGCACATGGAGAATCGGAGGAGCTGCAAAAGGCTTAGGTATGGAGATGCGTGCGGGCGGCTGAGTGCCTGGCTGGCTTTCTCTAGCACAGTGATGGCGAACCTATGACATGTGTGTCAGCACTGACACGCGTAGCCATTTCTGATGACACGCGGCCGCATGCCGAGGATGAAACATTTGCTGCTCCTGAGGATGAAACATTTGCGACTAGAGTCTTGGAGTTAGTTTTTTCCTCAAAGTGACATACTACCCGAGTTATGCTCAGTTTTTTGGCGAAGTTTGACACACCAAGCTCAAAAGGTTGCCCATCACTGCTCTAGCAGGAAGGAGACAAAAGCTCCCGACTGTGCTGAACTCCAGTTCCAACTGCACTGAACCCCAGTTCCAGGCAAGACCCTGGGGACCCAGGCTTATACAGGGGGAATGTGGACTGTCAGGCGGAAACTCAGTGGAGCCGCAAAAGGCAGAGGTCTGGAGGCACATGCGCGAGTGCACGAAGAGTGGACTGACTGCTGAGTGCTGCTGGCTTTCCCTAGCGGGTGGGAAACGGAAGCTTCCCCACTACGCTGAACTCCAGTTCTGGGTGAGAATCTGGGAATCCAGATTCATTGGGGGAGAAACTGGACTGTCTGGCAGTGGGTGAAACTTGAGGGCGGTTTACTCTTAGAGGTGCTTGCAGCGATTACCGAGGGACACTGAGACCCAGGGGCATCATAGGGCAGGGCTGACGGGAAGCCAAGACTGTCTGCTCAGTCCTGAGACTCCGCTCCATCCAAGCTGAGCACAGAGGCTTTTGCAATTTTGTAAGTCTTGTCTCATAAGGCTGTCTCCAACACAGAAGTTCTCCCAGCGGAGACACAGCTGATCCTCACAGCCCATTGGCCTAGAGGTCAATTCCTCCCAGTGACACCAACAACAATCAAGACTTAACTACAACAAGGCTGTGTACACAGTTCAGAAAGGGGTGCACCAGTCGGCATTGGTGGTATAGTGGTGAGCATAGCTGCCTTCCAGAAAGGGGTGCACCAAGAGTGTCCACCTCAGGTAACTGGGGAGACTGAGCCACTGGGCCATATAGGACACCTAGCACACAAAGCTACCCTACCAACTCAGGGAAGCAGTGAAAATGCGGAGACAAAGAAACAGATCACAAATGAAAGAAATGGAGGAAAACAAACGACTGTATATAGAGTTCAAAACCATGGTTATAAGGTTTTTCAAGAATTTCCTAGAAAAGGCTGATAAATTTAGCGAGACCCTTGAGGATATGAAAAAGGACCAACTAGAAATTAAACATACACTGACTGAAATAAAAAATATTATACAGAGACCCAACAGCAGACTAGAGGGACGCAAGAATCAAGTCAAAGATTTGAAATACAAAGAAGCAAAAAACACTCAACTGGAAAAGCAAAAAGAAAAAAGAATCCAAAAATTTGAAGATAGTGTAAGAAGCCTCTGGGACAACTTCAAGCGTACCAACATCAGAATAATGGGGGTGCCAGAAGAAGAGAGAGAGCAAGATTCTGAAAACCTATCTGAAGAAATAATGACAGAAAACTTCCCCCACCTGATGAAAGAAATAGACTTACAAGTCCAGGAAGTGCACAGAACCCCAAACAAAAGGAATCCAAAGAGGACCACACCAAGACACATCATAATTAAAATGCCAAGAGCAAAAGACAAAGAGAGAATATTAAAAGCAGCAAGAGAAAAACAGTTAGTTACCTACAAGGGAGCACCCATACGATTGTCAGCTGATTTCTCAACAGAAACTATGCAGGCCAGATGGGATTGGCAAGAAATATTCAAAGTGATGAATAGCAAGAAACTACAACCAAGATTACTCTACCCAGCAAAGCTATCATTCAGAATTGAAGGTCAGATAAAGAGCTTCACAGGTAAGAAAAAGCTAAAGGAGTTCATCAACACCAAACCAGTATTATATGAAATGCTGAAAGGTATTCTTTAAGAAGAGGAAGAAGAAGAAAAAGGTAAAGATAAAAATTATGAACAAATACATATCTATCAACAAGTGAATCTAAAAATCAAGTGAATTAAAAATCTGATGAACAGAATAAACTGGTGAATAGAATCAGGGGTATAGAAAGGGAGTGGACTGAAAATTCTCAGGGGGAAAGGGGTGTGGAAAGAGACTGGACAAAAATCGTACACCTATGGATGAGGACAGTCGGGGGGAGGTAAGGGCAGAGGGTGGGGTGGGAACCGGGTGGAGGGGAGCTATGGGGGGAAAAAAGAGGAATAATTGTAATAATCTGAACAATAAAGATTTATTAAAAAAACAACTTTAATTGGTAAAGATCTAATATCTGCCTCCATTTTACTCTTTATGTGATTTTTTCAAGCCAAAATTTTTCAACAGAGACTAGGAAAACAATTTTAAATATTAATCTCATTTCTCTGTAAGTCAAGAACCTTGGCTTTCAGACAATTCTTACCAAGCCTGCACTGAACATGTACAACATCACAATTATATGTCCACCAATGGATGGATAAACAAAATTCAGATACATTTGATGACATGGATGAACCCTGACAACATTAAGTGAAAGAAGCCAGACACAAAAGGATAGATACTGTATAACTCCACTTATATGAGATACATAGTGTAGTCGTGTTCATAGAATAGTGATTGCCAGGGGCTGGGGGAAGGGAAAATGGGGAATTATTATTTAACGGGTACAGAGTTTCAATTTGGGATGATGGAAAAGTTGTGGAGATGCAGAGCATGATGGTTGCATATTAATATGAATGTCATTAATGCTATTCAACAGTACACTTAAATATGGTTAAAACACTAAACTTTATTTTGTGTGCATTTGACCACAATAAAAGAAATGAGGCAGATGTGCTGGTGTACCAGCTCCAAACCCTAGACCTCAAGAGACCTTGCGAGTTCTTGCTCGTGCTCTTGTGCTGTTGCCATTGCCAGCAGAAGAACATGCCTGGATCGGCCTGACGATCCCAAGAGGAGGATGAGGGAAACATGGAGGACAGCCAAGTCACCCTAGACAAACCCAGTTTAGATAAGCTGAGCTAAATAAGATCAGTAAGAATAAATGATTGTTATTTTAGGCCACTGAATCTTGTTTTTCTTTTCTTTCTTTTTTTTAATGCAGCTTCTTTTTCTTCTTTTTAAAAAATGCTTCTCCTTCTCCTTCTTCATGGCAATAGTTAACTGATGCACTTAGGGAGAAAATAATCCTTCCAGTTCTTCTCCTTGATCCACGTTTTACCATTGTAGCTAGTTTATTAATATTAATAATAGGAAGAAAGCAAAGGGGAGGCCAGACATTGTAAGCATAGTTATTTGGGCATCTTTACCAGGAAGCTGTAATTTTACACTCCCCAGGGAACCACAGGTCTATTCCTTGCAAATAACTGGGGCCAGGGGTCCAACAAAGGGGAAGATGGGCGCATGAGTAGTGAAATCAGGGTGAAGCAGGGAAGATGCCTGTCATTCTAGCCTAGGAACCATGAATTGACTAGAGGGGTGGAGCAACTGCAAGCATGCAATATCCTGAAGGACTCATTGGTTAAGCTCCTAGTTAAAATCCCCAAACAAAGAAACTTTCCCTCTCTTGTTCCTTTTGCTTCATTCCTGCTTCCTTGCACGCATTTGTTCCGGCCGGTGTGGTTCAGTGGTGGAGACGACCTAAGAACCAGGAGGTCACGGTTTTATTCCTGGTCAGGGCATATGCCCGGGTTTCGGGCTCGATCCCCAGTAGGTGGTGTGCAGGAGGCAGCTGATTGATAAATCTCTCTCATCATTGATGTTTCTATCCCTCTTTTTCTCTCCCTTCCTCTCTCTAAAATCAATTAAAAAAATAGGTCTTGCCTTAAAAAAAAAAGAAGAGATTCCTCCATTAGTAACCACTAAATTAAATTATCTTTAAGGTGCTTTTAGATTCCAAAATTCCTCAATATCATCTCAAACTCATCTTCTCCTCCACCCATGTAGCCAAGGGCAAAACAGATCTATATTCAATCTATACTTAGATCAATATATAGTGAAACTGAACTATGTAAATGAAGGACTCATGGGAGAGATATTATATATGGAGGTTATTAAGGATTAAGATAAGCAGAGACCAGGGATATAGAGTAGGAATGGGAGGGCAATCTAGAAGTGGTATGAGCAAAGATGCAAAAATGAGAAAACAGGTGTTGTGGCTGGGAGAAAATACCAGTTGACTAAATCATGGGGAACAGATGAAGCTGGCATGGTGGGAGTTGCAATGGGAAGGGTGTTGAAGGCCAAAATCTGGTCTTTTGGGAGCAACTGAAGAAGGGGCGTGATGTAATCTAAATGGGCTTTAGATGGATCAGTAAGGTGATTATTTGCAAGATGCACTGGGCTGAGAGAAAGGAGATTCTAGGATTTCAGTTCAGATGTGACAAGAAGTGAGACATATTTGTTAAGGTTGCTCTGACAGGATGTGAGGAGGAGAGTGGTGGAGATAAAGAGAAGCTAAAGATACTGGAACACTAGAGAGACTACTAATAGAATTAGGTAAGTCAGGAAAGATGGATAAATTTAAAGAATATTGATTTTAAAGGTTGTTATGGAAATTCAGGATGGAAAATCCATTGAGGTGGTACAGATAAAAGTATAAGTCAGAGGTAAGAGCTGAAGACACAGATTTTGGGACCCAGTCTCATATATGTGTGTAGAAGAAATCTTCAGTGAGGAGAGATCAGGTCTCAGGACAAATCAATGGGCAAATTCTGGCATTTGGTGATTAAAGAAGGAACAGGAGGTAATAGAGGAGACTTAGAAGAAGTGATCGGAGGTAATAGAGGAGACTTAGAAGAAGTGATCTGGGAAATGGGAGGAAAATTGAGACTATGTAATATGGAAATACATAAAGGAAATTGACTAAGAAACAAGTTGTTAGTAAATAAGAAATTAACAACTTGTGAAATGAATGAGTAGTTTCATTAGTTTATGAAAATAACTAACTGAACAATCCCCCCTTTCAGATAATATAAATGGTAAAATTCACTATAACTTATGTTTGAATGGTCAGTAATTCCAAGTTAGTGAAATTGCAAATAAAAGTGTTTGTATAATCAAAATATCCCATTTTATGCTCTGCACACCCGTTTATTTAATTTAAGAGAGAATTTATCTCTGGGTCTTGAAACTTTAGAAGTGGCCCAACAACTGGGTTATTAAGAAGATGAATTAAAAATGAGAGTGAATGAGAATGCTTCAAATGTTGCAAAACGGGAACAGAGTAGATCTTGTTCAGAAAATTCTCAAAACAATTTATTTGAGGATTCTAGTGTCCAGGAATGGTGAATAACATAGTTGGACTTATCTTCCTGCAGGTAACAATCATAAAATATAAACAAATGAAAAAAAGACATGAAACAAACTCTTTGAAAGTACTGAGGTGTGACAAAAACCAATAGCAGAATTAGGAGGGAGAGCTTAGAAAAACCCAGGTACAACAGGTGTGATTTTCTAGATTGTGGTTTTTCTGCCTGAGAAAACTGCTTAATCTCTACATGGCTCCGGGAGCTGGGAAACTTATAGCTTTACTGATTTGAGATGTCAGAGGATAGAGTCTTGGGGCTTTTATAACAGCTGGAAAGTTAAGGGGAAAATCCTGGAAGAGTCACAGGGGTGATAAAGTTCAAAATATTCACAAATCTTGGACAAATTCTTAATGGGAAGACCCCAGGGGACTCAGAAAAAGATCAGCAACTAAGCTGAATTAACAGAGTACAAATTTTAGTCTGTGCGCATTGAAGGGAAAACAAAGAGGTTGGAATTTTAGTCTAGTGAAGTTAACTACCCGTTGGAACAAAAACAAACACTCTTCAGAGGAGAACAACAGAATCCAGAGTCTTTACAATATATAATCTATAATATCCAGAATATAATAAAAACCCACTGGACAAGGCAAAATGTAACCTATGCTGAAGAGAAACAGCAGTCAGTAGAATCCAATCCTGAGATGATGCAAATGTTATAATGAGTGGACAGTGACTTTAAAGCAGCAATTATAAGTATGTAGGAAAACATACTCATAATAAATTAACAGATGGAGTATCTCAGTAGTGAAGTTGAAACTATATAGACAAGTTCTAGAGCTAAAATGTACAAAAATGAAATGAAAAATTCATTTGAAGAGCTTACTATAAAATTAGAGATGGCAGGAGAAAGTGCCAGCGAACTTGAAGATAGTTAAGCAGAAATTACCTAATGTGAAGAACAGAGGGAAAAGATTGAAGAAAAATAAACTGAGTCTTATGGATCTGTAAGAAAATATTAAAATGTATAATATATGTACAATTAAAGTCCAAAAGGAAAAGAAGAAAATGAGATAGAAAAATATTGGGAAGAAATAAAACTACCAAACCTCTCAAATTTTTGGAAAACTAGAGTTCCAAGCAGGTTGACAAACCACCTAGGAACATTATAGTCAAACTGTTGAAATTAAAGGAAAAAACTTGAAAGTCATGATGGAACAATAAGGACTGGGTTTCTTCTCCTGCCTTAAATAACTAGAAAACTGGACAAAAATGTATGAAATGACTGTTTTTAGACATTAGGCACAGACTATAGAGGACTGTGATGTCTGAAATAAGAGAAACATTAGGTGAGCCCTATGAATTCCCTGGCTTCCTGCCTGGAGTCACATTCTAGACTGCAAAGCATGGAGGGTATATTACCTTCCTAAGGTTGTTAATAACAAAGTACCACAGACTGGGCAGCTTAAACAGTAATTTATTGTCTCAGTTCTAGAGACTAGAAGTCTGAGATCAAGGTGTTGACAGAGTTACTCCCTTCTGAGGGCTGTAAAGGTAATCTGTTCTATCCCTCTTTCCTATCTTCTGGTGGTTTGATGGAAATATTTGGTGTTTCTTGGCTTATAGATGCATCACTTTGATCTCTGCTTTCATGCCCACGTGGAGTTTTCCCCTAAGTGAGTGTCTGTCTCTATGTTCACATTTCCACTTTTTGTAAGAACACCAATTATATTAAGGCCCACCCTTATGACTTCATCTTAACTTGATCATCTGCAAAGACCCTATTTTCAAATTGGATGACATACAAGGTATGAAGGGTTAGGGACGTTAACATTTTTTTAGAGGACACAATTCAACCCCAAAGCAGAAGACTATCTATCTCACGCAGAACATAGCAGTCTGGATAAACTGATGAGACAGAACTGAGTTCAAAGAGGCTGAGGCAACTGGAAGTAGTTAAGAAGAATTCTGGAGATATGGGTGCTACATAGAAAGAGAGCTCCAGAAATCTGCATAAATTCTTCCTCAGTCTTTGCCTAATTGAAGATGCACATGCATAAGACAAACTTGGTAAGACTGAGAAAAGACCAATCAGGGACCTGTATTTTAATATTTCCCAAAGCTCTAAAAGGGCTGGAAGACCTTCATGTTCTCAACAGCCAGAGTGGCACATCCTTACTGATCATCTGGAGCATTCAGCAGGGACTCCCGAGGGCCCTAGAGTAAAGGTTACTCTAGACTTGCCCTAATCAAGCTTAAAACAAGCCTTAAAAGATTGATTAAACTTAGAATAGCTTAACCGCTTAACAAGAAAATTCAACAATCTTTAAAAAAGATGAAATCCAGACACTTCATGATATAAAATTCACACCATCAGCATTCAATAAAAAATTACTTGTTAGGTCAAGCAGCAGGAAACTGTGACCCACGACCAAGACAAAAACACGTCAATGGAAACAAATCAAGAATTGACAGGGATGGCCCTACCCAGTTTTGCTCAGTGGTTAGAGTGTCAGCCCATGGACTGAAGGGTAGCAGGTTCGATTCCAGTCAAGGGCTCGATTCTGGTCAAGGGCACATAGTTTGGTTGTAGGCTCCATCCCTGGCCCAGTAGAGGTGCGTGTGGGAGGCAACCAATCAATACCCTTAGGTGAGGATTAACAAAAAACAAACAAACAAAAAAAGAATTGACAGGGATGATGGAATTAGTAGATAAGGGTATGAAAACAAGCTATTGAAAACATGGTAAGTATTTAAAGGAAAACATGGAAGTTATAAAAAGAGTCAAATAAACCTCTAGAAATAAAACATTTTATGAAATAAAAAACCACTGGATAGACTTGCTAGAAGACGAAATTCTATAGAAAAAAGATTTTTGAAACTGAAGATCTAGTAATGGAAATTATCCAGTAAAAGAGAGAAAAAAGACTTGAAAAAAAAATCAAGTGATCAAACATATGTTAGACAAGGATATAGTTACACAGGTGCATCTGTCAAAAGTCTATGGTTAAGAGTTGTACATTTTAATGTCTACAAATTTTACCTAAAACAATAATTAGTAGGGAGGAGGTGGAGACTAGGTAGAAGTACTAATAAAATAGAAATGCAGAATACTGATTACTGAAGCTGGGTGATTACTATATGGGATCATCATGCTATTCTGTCTACTTCACATCTATGTGAAGTTATTCACAATGAAAAGGAAGAAACTTGTTTGCATCGTCTAGTCATTTATTGGCAGGAATGACTCAGTGTCCAAAGAATTGCTTTTCACATATTCTGCTTATTCAGCTCTATGCTTTTTTTAAAAATAAAGTTTTAAAAGCAACAAAAAAAATTGTTGTTCCAGCCTGCTATTTGCAGATGTTTCCCCAAATATTTTATAACCTGCCAAACTTAAAAATTCCTGCTGGCCTTCATTCAGCTCCGTTGAAGTCGGAGATCACTTTCACTTGTACATCTGTCACCCTTGATTCTGACAACTTTAGTCTGGTTGTCCTGTATGGCAGAAACTGCTTGTCATCCCCTCATATCGATCCTCTCCTTCACACAGTAAAAGAGCCCCTGAATTTTAGTTAGGTGCGTAGCTGCCTGGAATAGAGACATTTCCCATACGCCCTTGCAATAAGGTGTGGGCCTTATGATTACATTCAGTGAAATGAGGGAAAGGGATGTGTGTGCCTCCCGGGACATGTCTTTAAAAGAAAAGAACTCTTGCACTTCTCGCCCCTTCCTCCAGCCTGCTATTGCGAATGTGTAAGTGGAGCAAACCATCCCGGCCTAGGTGGGTAAGGGCAAGATTCCAGGATGTCAGAGCAACAGGAGTTTAACAATTTTTTGCCTGGGTCCCTCTGTGGCAGTAGGTTGCCAGACCATGGCTGGACCCTTTTCCTCTGGACTGCCATGCGAAACAAGGATATACTCCTGCCAGTTGACTGCTGTTCAGGTGTTGATTGGAGGTTGCTGAATGTATAGCCTTAACTATGACAGTCCTAAGTATTACTTCCTTACTGAGGCAGTGTCCATCTGCTAAATAGGTTATTGTATTTTCCTTCACATGTGCACAGGGACTCCAGAGGAAATGTTCTAGGAAGGTCTACTTTCCACAATAAAATAAAAGCAAAGACCCAAACAAATTATAATTAAGTAAATGAACAAGTTGCCTTTTCTATCACTAATACGTCTTCCAATGCTTTCCACTGGATACATAGCTTCTCCTCCTTAAAAATGTACGTTGTCCTCAGAAGCGTACCCTCTTCGGCACATGCAGTGCACGCCCCGTGCTTTCTGTCCATGTTTATGTGCGTGTCTCTGTGTGTACACAGTGGTCTCTGAGGTTTGCCAACAGCAATAGTCAAAATAAGGACACTCTCGCATGAATTCCCACTGTGTATGTTCCCAGTGAATAATTATCCACGTTTCACTGCTAATGAGAAAACCTGGCTTGTAACAGGGGTTCCTTTCTGTCAAGGACGTTTCCCATTTGTTAAAGTACAAGAAATATCAATCATTTCTCAAAGGTGAGCAATCTCCGTGAGTGCCAGGTTCAAGGACACCAAAAACCGTGTGCTAACGTATTCCACACATCAAGAGGAGCCAAGTAGCGAACCCCTCCCCTGCCCCACTGCTTCAGTGAGGAAGTTAATAGTGTTTCATGCAGGGCTCGAATCTCCTTTTCTGATTCCCTCCCAGCCACATGATGTTGCCCATGCCCACCCTCCCAACCTCCACGCCCACCCCAGGAAACAGTCCGTCAGCAGGGACTGACTTCGGTCTCCCCTCAGCCTCAGTTATTCCAGGTCTCGAGTTGGATCGGTGGCTGAGGAGGGAGCGGAGCTTCGTTAATGAGAGTTCTGGCAGCAGAAAGCCTCTCTCTATCAACTCTTCCTAACCAGTGAAAGAAAATATTGCCCTTAGGCCTCCATTCTTAGGTCCACTGTGGCTCCAAATTGAGCCAAAGCCAGGTCTGATTCACATCTGTGTGACGGTTTTCCTGCTAGGTTCACCTCCTTTAAAAAAAAATCACATTAGCTGGAGGGTGGTAAAAGCTTAGAATGGAGATGTGTACAATAAGAAAAATAAATTATACGTGAAATGGTATCTTCTGGGAGTCAGCTCAGCTATAACCTGCCACTAGTTGACACCCCTGATTAAGTCTAATTGACCACAGTGACTTTCCTCACTTTTGTCTCCTATTTCACATGCGTTTCTGGAACTGAAATAGCGTCACTCAGGGAAACAGCCTGAGTTCAACAGGTAAGGGAGACGTGGGGGTAGGAAGCCGGGAGGCCTGGCGCCCTGACTTCCACAGCCGTGCGGCAGAGGCTGGCTCAAGCTGCCTGTGAGGCACCTGGCTAGAAAGCAGCTCTGAACTCATCATGATCCTTTCTTGGTGGATATGGCTGCTCATCTGAAGGGCTGAAAAGCAGCGGCATTTCTGGTCTGCTAAGAGACAAACAAGCAGTTTGATTTGGGGGCTTCTTTGCGGGGTAGAGCAAGCCGACGCAGGCGCTCACTCAGCTGCTCGCCACTGGAGCGAGCCGCACATCCGGAGCTCATGTTCGTGGGTTCTTAGCCTTAAGGAGCAGAAGGCAAGAGTTCAGGGTGCATATGCCGCCTCCCCTCCTTCCCTTCCAGCCAAAAGCCCAGGAAAAGGCAGCTCAGCTTGATGCATGGATTATGCGAGGCAAAACGCCGAAAACGGACTGAAAGCGGTTCCCAAGAAGGATGGCTCCACGATGGGGAAACGCAATCGGGGGGAGAGAGTGGTGGCCAGGGCTTTCAGGCCTTCACTGTTCTCTGAAGCTGCGGCGGATTAGGACGCGCCGTGGAGAAACCTCAAGACGTGGCATTATTCCTCCGGAGCTGGCTCCGGGCCTGGCAGCACGGCCATTAGAATCCTGCACTTTTCACGGACTTAAAACTTAACCATAAAAATGATGTGTGCCGGGATGAAACTTGGCACTTGGTGGAGTCAGTCTGGGAGTCCTTTCCTTAATTTAATTTTACAAAACTGGAAAACACGCAGCTATTTAAAATTTATGGAGAAATCTCCGTCCTGCGCGTGGTATGTGGTGTGTACGGGCCTCGCTGAGGCTGTGGGGTGACCGGATGGAGTCAGGGATTCCGCGCTCCCTGGCTCCCTCTCCTTTCAGGGCTGGTGTCCCCCTGGGGGACAGAGATGGTCTCTAAAGCAGCACTGAGTGAGTGGGGACTGGCACCAGGCAGGAGGCCGAGAGCCGTGATTAATTCACATCGGAAAAAACACACAAAAAAACGGTTCCTCACTCCCCATTTGTCAGCTGGGCCCCAGAAGGCTGTGGAGAAGACAAGCAGCCTTAATTTTCACTCCGATTTCTGGGACCTCCCAAAAAGCTGGTCAAATAACCAGGCCAACACTCTTCCCATGCGCATTTGCCCAAAGAAAACGAACTTTAACACATTCCTGGAAAAAAAGGAACTATAACGAGCCCATTTTCCATTCCCCAAATGTCTTTTTACCCCTAGGGCAAGCTCTGGGTTTCCATTGGCAGGGGGTACGCGAATGTCTCCATGCTCCTGGGCATCTGGTGGAAGAACTTGATATATTTCGCAGCATGAAAGCAGCTCCGTCCAGATTTATGACTTGATTAAGGCCTGGTCTCCTCCAAAGGGAATTGGTTGCGGCCTGGTTACTACCCTCACCTATAACCTGAGCGCCTGGGGTATTCTCTCACAGGTAAGAAGGTGAGATGCCACTTATGATGCCCATGCATACACAATCCTGGCTGTGAAAAGAGGACTGCACTGTGGACGCTGGAGCTGGGCAGTCTTGACCAACATGCTTACCCAGGGTTAACCGGGCCACCTGGGGTAAGAGTGGGGGAGGGGGCTCTAGGAAATTGGTCCAGTTTCTTTAACTTCACAGTCGTGTTGATTGGGACTGAAGCTGTCTCAAGTGGATAATACCCAGCGTTCCCAGGGGTCCTTCTCTGCCAGTAGGCTCTTGGCATAAAACACACCTTTAAAAACACAGCATTTTTTTTTTTTTTTTTTAAGTTTCAAGTTTCTGGGTTTATAAGCCCTGGTTGACTCTATCCTCAGGCTTCTGGCAGGTGCTACCTGGCCTGCAGGACGGGAGACTCGGATGACCCAGAGGAGGCCGGCTGCAGGCTGCCTGGGGCTGAGGAAGGAGGTTCAATCCGCTGACCAGATGGCCTTTCAATGAACTCCAGAATGTGGCTCATGCTCGGGGCAGACCATACTTTTGAGGTCCCAGGTCTGAACTCCCCTCTGTGTGGAAGTTTAGCGATTACACCCACCGAGTCTAGATTCTGTAAGGAAGGAGACTGCCGATTCTTTCCCATTTGGTCCGAAATGGAACAATATTTCAGGACTTTCAAGAAGTGCTCTGTAATAATGAAGGTGCAACTGCTGTGAGAAGGAAACAGTTCAGAGGAAAAGCTGTGGATCCTATGACTATTCTCTCCCCGTGAGTAATATAGCCGTTCTCACCCCCGCACTCCAGCCAATGGAGAGGCCAGCTAGAAAGTACCCAGATTAGGTTGGGGAAACAAAACAAAAGCCAGCCGCAGCTCAGAGCCAACATGCCTTCATGAACTCAGCCTAGGTTTGGCTCCGTTTATGGGCCAGAGCCTTTGCAAAAGAAATAAAAAACCCCACGGGCAAAAAAAAAAAAAAAAAAAGAGGCTTTGCTCATAGCCCTATACACACCCCATTTCAGTCCTCTTCTGTTGAACCAAAGCCACAGAACAGCAGTGGATATGAAGAATGGCTAATATTCATAGCAGGTATCCTGAGAGGCCTCCCGGGGGCACGCCGCAGAGTTCAGCGGCAAGTCACAGGAAGGAGCAACTGCTGACGAGGAATTCCAGAGTGAGCCAGGGGTGGAGCTGGGCGGGGGAGCGGGGAGCACGAAGACCTTCCCCGAATTTATTATTCCTATGGAAGTCTCCTGGGTCTTGAGGTTCTAGAAACTTCTCAACAAAGTAAAGAAAATAATAAACAATGTGAGTGAAGTGAATAAGGGGGAGAGTTAAGCAGGCCAACTGCAGGGGGATGTGAGCCATGTGGAGGGAGAATGAGGAGTGAGGAGAGGAGGTGGTGCTGAGTGTAAGGATGCTGCTGGCTGGCTTCTGCTGGGGGAATCATATATTCTGGCAGGTGGTGGTCTGGCCTTTGGCAGCCAAGCCTGCAGAGTGGGTGGTTTGTGAAGGGCCCATAAGTAGAGATGTCCTACAAAGAGGAGGAAAGAAACCTACAACCGTGACTGGAGAGGCCACTGCAGCAATGTGACGTGCTGTCCAAGGAGAGTAGCTGTCCAAGTGCCCGCTCTTTGTCTCGCAACTTACATTTCTCCTACTGGTTTGTTTGGCTCCTAATCCTCCCTGAGTGTGGTTCCCAGATCTGCCTGGCCCTACATGTTTCGGAGACCTCCTTGGAGCATCTAGTGGGCTCCCTGAAGGCTTAGGGAGAAGTAGTAGGTTAAGATCTCCAGGGCCATGCTGACCTTTGAAAGAATCACCTGGACTTAAAGGCCCTAAAACCAAAGCTGTCTCCAAGTGAGACAGAGCACATGCTATATTCTGCTGGGAACAGATGACTTCTTGATCAAATTCATTCTTTTTGGATTATCCAAAGCACTCACATCAGGTGAAGGTGTAGGATGGAAAATGTATTTTGAAACAGGCATGTTTAACTAATTTCTGTATAACTGACAGAAGTGAGAATTAATGTTCCTACTAAGCTCCCCAAGCACTCTAAGTACAGCAGAGATGGAAAGCCTAAAGGTCCAGACTTGGGCAGAGCAAGGACACTCAGTATGGGGGAGGGAGGGGTTATGCCTGTTAGTCAGTAACCTCATTGGGAACCTGTATGCCACTTTAAAATATGCAATTAGCACTCCACCAGTGTTTTTCTCCCAGATCTTTCTAAAGACTAAAGGTGAGAAATCTCAGAAAACAGAAAAGACAACTTTTTCTTATAGCAATGAGATTTTTTTCCCACTAAAATACATTTCTGGATTATGATTTTTTGAGGGGGAATGTGCATGAACAGTATTTACAATAAAGTGCTCTTTGCTTTGTCAAAATAATGTCTTAAAAACTAAGCAGTAGACAAGAAGGAAACTGGAGATCCAAAATGGCGGCCGACGGGATGGCAGGCTTCAAGATAGTGTGCGAGTGAGAGAGCTAAAGGAGAGTGTGTGGACATGCAGGGAGTGTCTGAATTTGTGAGTGAGGGACAGTTATATTCCACAGGCCTGTTGGGGACTGACGGACAGGCTCCCCTGGCCGGGCAGCCTCTACTAATGCTGATATCTCTCCTGAAGCAACCAGCTCTGCTGCAGAGACCATGCCATCTTAAAGGGGAGAGCGGCTGTGACTGGAAGCCCAGCCTTACCTACAACTATCTGGGGGAAAACTGGGATACTTCCTGGGACCTTACAACCACAACGCCCAGGGACCAGCTGCCTCTGCTGCAAACCCACGAACACCGAGACTCCAGCCTCCCTGGCCGTGGGTGCCTAAAAAGTTTGTCCAGGGGGAGACAGGGTGGAGGCTGAATAAGCAGACGGGTCCTGCACCTTCTCATAGAGCAGATAGAAGAAACAGCTGAATCGAATAACATCCACCTGGAATTGGCAAATTAAACACAGCTGGTGAGGCAATCAGTGGATGGAAAGGTCAGAGATCACCTAGAGCCGTGGTCGGCAAACTGCGGCTCGCGAGCCACATGCGGCTCTTTGGCCCCTTGAGTGTGGCTCTTCCACAAAATACCACAGCCTGGGTGAGTCTATTTTGAAGAAGTGGTGTTAGAAGAAGTTTAAGTTTAAAAAATTTGGCTCTCAAAAGAAATGTTTCAATCGTTGTACTGTTGATATTTGGCTGTGTTGACTAATGAGTTTGCCGACCACTGGCCTAGAGCAGTGGTTCGCAACCTTTCTAATGCCGCGACCCTTTAATACAGTTCCTCATGTTGTGGTGACCCCCAACCATAAAATTATTTTCGTTGCTACTTCATAATTGTAATTTTGCTACTGTTAATGAATCGTAATGTAAATATCTGTGTTTTCTGATGGTCTTAGGCTCTACAGCAGCGATTCTCAGAGGAACTGTATTAAAGGGTCGTGGCATTAGAAAGGTTG